>NC_066625.1:33285020-33585508 GCF_025201925.1 Gopherus flavomarginatus
CGTGTGCAATAGTCAGGAAAATTTAAGCAGGTGAACGCTTTTCACAAAGTGATCACTCTATGTCTGACCTATCAGGCCTCATCCGCAAAGGAAACTCGCCCAACACTTTCAAAAGATGAACTCGGGAGCTTAAATTCATAACTTTGCTAGACTCTAATAATCATTGTCTTAATAAAGACATGGGATTTATGGCTTATTACAACCACCCGTAAGCCATTAACCCCCATTTTTGTCCTATGACTACAGGGGTGTTAATGGGCCTCTTTACCTTTATTGGTTCCTTACAATATGTGCTACGTACATACGCTAAACTATCTGTTCCACCCATGACACTCTTAGCCCTGGTCTATCCTACATAATTACTTCAGAAGAACTGTCGCTGAAGCGCTCCTTGCTGCTGTCCAGGATTCCGGAGTAAGGCTTCATGAGCTATGGGGGAAAATGGGCAATGTTCCCTCTAATTAATTACATCCATGTGCAGAATTAATTTTGTTATATGCACCAATATGGAAGTGATGTGTGGCGGGGGGGCGAGGGATTTGGGCTCCAGCTGAGGGTGTGGGCTCTGGGGTGGGGCTAGGGATACAGGGTTCAGGGTACGGGAGGGAGTTTAGGGTTGGAGCAGAGGGTTGGGTGTGGGGTGGTGAGGGCTCTGGGCTGGGGCCAGAGATCAGGGGTTCAGGGTGTGAGAGGGGGCTCAGGGCTCCTCTCCAGTCCAAGCCCCTGTGGCTGCACATCTATTCAGCTCTTGATAGCCTGCTGTGCAGCCAGGCGGCTTAGAGGGAACTTAAGTAAGGGGTAGGCTGGGTCTCCCAAGATCACGATTGGCATTTCAATATCCCCCATTGGAATCTTCTGGTCTGGAAAGAAAGTCCCTGCATGCAGCTTTCTATACAGGCCAGTGTTCCTGAAGATGAGTGGGCCATGCACCCTCCTTGACCACCCTACATTGATGTCAGTGAAATGACCCTGGTCGTCCTCCAACACCTGCAATACCATAGAGAAGTAGCCCTTTCTGTTGATGCACTCCATCGCAAGGTGTTCTGGGGCCAAAATTGGGATATGGCTTCCATCTATCGCCCCACTGAAATTAGGGAATCCCATTGCAGCAAAACCATGCACTGTTTCCTGCACATTGCTCAGCATCAGTCCTTTGCAGCAGGAAGCAATTAATGGCCCTGCATACTTGCATCACCACAACCCCAATGGTGGATACTTCCCAACTCCAAACTGACTTATGAGTGACCAGTAGACATCTGGAGTTGCCAGCTTTCACACAGAGATCGCCACGTGCTTTTCCACTGTGAGGGCAGCTCTCATACTGGTGGCCTTGTGCTGCAGGGCAGAGGTGAGCTCCACACAGAGTTCAAGGAAGGTGGCTTTGCGCATCTGAAAGTTCTGCAGCCACTGCTCCTCATCCCATACCTCCATCACAGTATGATCCCACCACTCAGTGCTTGTTTCCTGAGTCCAGTAGTGACAGTCCACCGTGTGCAGCTGCTCCATGAATGCCAACATCAGTCTTGAATTGTTTCTTTCCATGGCACACAGCAGGGTTGGCAGCACAGATTCTTGTTCAGATTCACAGCTCATGAAATACTGCAGGATCAGCCGCGCTGTGTTCATAACGCTCAGCACATCACTGGAGAGCAGTGCAGGATCCATGCTTTCAGGCAGAGATGGCGGTCACACTGTTCACAGGGGCAGTTGAAAAATGGCACAAAACATAGTCAGAAGCCCATGGAACGATGAGACAGAGAAAGCTGCATGATGAGGTGGTGAGCCTGCCCCTATGATGCACCTACTCATGCACTCCTTCAGTGAAAGACCAAGTAGGAATAAATTCTACATGAATAGTCCTACTGAAGTCAATGTGTGTCAAATTGTAAGTGTTAGAGGCCTCTGCTTACAAAAACAAAATGCCTACTAGCGATAGCAGAAGTCTGCCATACTCCTTGTATACAGTATTTGCTTCAATAGAAGGAATGTTTATTAAAAAAAGCAGGAGCTAGAACTCAACTTTCATTCTAGCGTCTCTGCCCATCACATTATTGTCTTGTAATGACTAGCATCTCTCGCTCTTTGCTGCTGGCCAAGTTTTGTTAACAATTGCCAGCTGTGCTAAAGGATTATGCTCAATCCTTTGGCCCAGTGGCTAGAAACCAGAGCTCAGCAGCTTGATCAGAAGAGGAAGCTAAGGAGGCAAACAACAGGGTACTGCATACAAGGTTTGGAGAGAAGCAAGTGATGCTCCAGGACAGAATCCAAGTGAGTTAAATCAGTATTTGGGAGAAGCCTAGACAATCCCTTTAAGCATCTTGACTCTATGGTGACACTTTATGGAACCAGAATAGTACAGTGAAAGCATGCCTCCATACCCCTCTGGTTTCTAACTGAGTTTGCTAACTAGGATGGATTCCCATTAGACACTTTGGCCCAGATCCACAAAAGGACTTAGGTATTGCAATGCCCAACTTTCAGGCACCTAGAAAAAAAAATCAGGAGCATTACTGTAATTCACAAAGCCTGATTAGGGGCTTTGTCTCCCTATACAATGAATGGGGAGAGAGCGACACCTTAGAAGGCAATTCACAAAAGCCGGCTCACTAGGCAGGGACCCAACGAAGCTTGCCGATTGGAGATGCCAAGGAGATGGGTGTGTGCTAAGCCTTTTCCCTCTCTCTGAGATAGGTAGGTAAGTTCAGGCTGCAGGGAGGTGCCTGTCTCTGCTTAGCCACCCACAAACAGGAACCTCCCCTCCCCTTCTCGGCCCCCACTCCAGTCAGGCAGCTGCACCTATTGTGTTTCTTGTGGGAATGAGTGAGGCACCTGCCTTGTTCCACACAAAACGGCCAAAGGAAGAGGCAAGCATCTCTGGATAATGTGTGCAATGAGGTTTTTGCTAAGAAGAACAAAACACATGAGAAACTGCCACCAAAAATGGCCTTCTTCAGAGAGCACCTGAAAAACGCAAATCATCAGTCAGCCATATGGAATCATGCAACAATTCAGTATCTTCACTTGTCCCGTCTGCAACAGATGGGTGATAGACGGCACAGGACATCTTGTCCTGAACACAATGGCGCTGCCGCCTGCTCCAGAAGCCATCCTCACCTTTGTGCAATATGGCTGAGAGTGTACCAGTGCAACAAGGAGATGCAAATGTCACAGGGAAGATTTGGTGTGCTCCAACGCATGTAGCTAGGACAGTGACAAGGGTAGCAACAGACTAACAAACTCATCAGACACAGATTCTGAGGGGGAGTAGAAATGTTTCAACTATCTGCAAATTACTGTGACTATTTTTGTGACTAAATATAGCTTAAAGGGGTATTGCATTAGACTTTCACTAGCTCATTGTTATATGTACGAATTACATAAGAGTAAGTGGTTATACTTCATTATTCACAAGGTATGTTCAAGGCATTCTACAGCCGTTATATAATACTAATGAGACTTAGACGTCGTTTACACGTACTATTGTATTCAGTGATAGCAAGAAGATAATTTTGACAGTTGTACCACAGAAGCTTTAGAGCAGATATCAAAAGTATGTTTTATAATAAGGGGGTAGGCCTGATCTGCCTAACTGCATAAAAATAGACAGAAATACTTCTCTCCAATCAGTCCATTCTACAAATAATGACAAGTATTTTGAAGTATTACATGGTACAAACAAGTTCACATTGTCATAGATCTACAAACTTTGCTTTAACCGAAGGCAGAAAAATACAGGAAAATGCATATCACCTGGGGCTAAATATTTCCTGAACTTTCCAAAACAGTACAATTTGAGCACCAAGATAAGTTAATTGGATTTAGAAGCTTTCTGACCATTTTGGTCAAAGTTAAAACTACATTTCTATGAGTTATGGCCCTTTTAGAAAAAAGAACGAGGAGTACTTGTGGCACCTTAGAGACTAACAAATTTATTTGGAAATAAGCTTTTGTGGGCTAAAACCAGAGGGATAGCTCAGTGATTTGAGCTTTGGCCTGCTAAATCCAGTGCTGTGAGTTCAATCCTTGAGGGGGCACTTAGGGATATGGGGCAAAAATCTGTCCGATGACTGGTCCTGCTTTGAGCAGGGGATTGGACTAGATGACCTCCTGAGGTCCCTTCCAACCCTGATACTCTATGATTCATCAGATGCATGGAATAGAAAATAATGTAGGGATGGATATATGAAAAGATGGGGGTTGCCATACCAACTCTAACGAGACTAATCAATTAAGGTAGGCTATTATCAGCAGGAGAAAAAAAACTTTTGCAGTGATAATCAGGATGGCCCATTTCAAACAGTTGACAAGAAGGTGTGAGTAACAGTGGGGGGAAAAATTAGCATGGGGAAATAGTTTTTAGTTTGTGTAATGACCCATCCACTCCCTGTCTTTATTCAAGCCTAATTTAATGGTGTCCAGTTTGCAAATTAATTCCAGTTCTGCAGTTTCTCATTGGAGTCTGGTTTTGAAGTTTCTTGTTGAAGAATTGCGACTTTTAGGTCTGTAATTGAGTGTCCAGGGAGGCTGAAGTGTTCTCCCACTGGTTTGTGAATGTTGTTATTCTTGACGTCTGATTTGTGTCCATTTATTCTTTTGCATAGGGACTGTCTGGTTTGGCCAATGTGCATGGCAGAGGGGCATTGATGGCATATATTACATTGGTAGATGTGCAGGTGAACGAGCCTGTCATAAACATATAGTTAAGGGTTAATGCCTCTTTTACGTGTAAAGGGTTAAGAAGCTCAGTAAATCTGGCTGACACCTGACCAGAGGACCAATAAGGGGACAAGATACTTTCAAATCTTGGTGGGGGGAAGTCTTTTGTTTGTGCTCTTTGTTTTGGGGGTTGTTCGCTCTCGGGACTAAGAGGGACCAGACATCCATCCAGGGTCTCCAAATCTTTCTGAACCAGTCTCTCATGTTTCAAACTTGTAAGTAACAGCCAGGCAAGGCGTGTTAGTTTTATTTTTGTTTTCTCAACTTGTAAATGTTCCTTTTTGCTGAGAGGATTTTACCTCTATTTGCTGTAACTTTGAACCTAAAGCTAGAGGGGGTTCCTCTGGGCTATATGAATCTGATTACCCTGTAAGGTATTTTCCATCCTGATTTTACAGAGATGATTTTTACCTTTCTTTTCTTTAATTAAAAGCCTTTTTTTCTTAATACTTGATTGATTTTTCCTTGTTTTTAGATCCAAGGGGATTGGATCTGGACTCACCAGGGATTGGTGGGGGGAAAAGAGGGGGGGATGGTTAATTTCTTCTTGTTTTAAGATCCAAGGGGTTTGGATCTGTGTTCACCATGGAATTGGTGAAATCCCTCAAGACTACCCAGGGAGGGGAAAGTTTTGGGGGGACAGGGAGTGATCCAGACATTGATGGTGGCAGTGATACCAGATCTAAGCTAGTAATTAAGCTTAGAAGTGTCCATGCAGGTTCCCACATCTGTACCCTAAAGTTCAGAGTGGGGAAGGAACCTTGACATGGTGGCAGAGCAGTGGGATTATTTTAAACCAAAAGCCAGTAGGATTTTTTTTCTCCTTTCTAGCTGCTCAGAAAGCAGCCTGAGGGCAGAGGATGTGTTTTTAACAAGGGTCTTTGTTAAGAGAAGGCTTCAAGCTGTGAGCAAGCAGCCAACAAAAGGAATTTACAAGCTGAAATGTTTTTCTTTCTTTCTACCTTTCGGGTATAGCTAGTTAAAAAGTCTCTGTTAATCAAGCAGCCCTGAGCTGAGTGCATCCCAGTTTCAATGAACTGCAGAGGGGTGTAGCCAGCACAAGAAAGCAGGAAAATGAGTATCAGTGAAGCAGCTAACAAACTAGAACTGGATAGGCTGGAAGCAATGGAGAAAGACAATGAACATAAGAGACGGATGGAACTAAAACAATTAGAAATTAATGCAGAAAGAGCCAGGGAAGAAGCTGCCCACAAAAGAGCTATGGAGGCGAGAGAAAAAGAGATGAAGGCGAGAGAAAGAGACGGAGGCGAGAAAGAAAGAGAAGAGAAAGCCAAAGAGGCTGACCACCGGAGGGCTACGGAGATCCAGAGGGAGGCCAACAAGCATGCCCTGGAATTAGCAAGGGCTAAGCAGGAGTTACCACCCAACCCTAACAACCCTTCTCCAGGTACTGTTTCCCATCCCAGAAAATTCCCCACCTACAAGGCAGGTGATGATACTGAGGCCTTCTTAGAAAATTTCGAAAGGGCCTGCCATGGGTACAGCATCCCTACAGACTAGTACATGATAGAGCTGAGGCCACAGCTCAGTGGACCCTTAGAAAAGGTGGCGGCTGAAATGCCTAAGGAACACATGAACGATTATGAACTTTTTCAAACCAAGGCCAGAATCAGAATGGGGCTAACACCTGAGCATGCCCGTCGGCGGTTCAGAGCCCTAAGATGGAAACCAGATGTGTCATTTACCCGACACACCTACCACACTGGAAAGAATTGGGATGCCTGGATATCAGGTGCAAGTGCTAACTCTCTGGAAGAGCTGTCCTTCCCAATGCAAATGGAGCAGTTCTTAGAGGGTGTTCCTGAGCAAATAGAAAGGTACATCCTAGATGGGAAACCCAAAACTGTAACCGAGGCTGGGGAGATTGGAGCCAGATGGGTGGAAGTGACAGAAAAGAAAAAAGCTACTAGCAAGGGGAGCGAATATCAGAGGGGGCAAACTGAAAATATACCCTATCACCGGGGGCAACCCAAGACCCCACCTACAACCCAAGGAAAGCCCCAGACACTCTATTGTCCCGCCTCACCAGTCTCCAGCAACCCACCTTGGCCCAGTGACCAGTCAGCTGGGCGATGTTTTAAATGTAATGAACTGGGACACAAAGGCCCACTGCCCCAATAACCCCAACCGATTACAGTTCATTACACCACAATCACACCAAAGATCCCCAGGCCCAGATGCCTCTCAAATACCCTCGGAGCGAAGGGAAACCTTGAGAGCGGGTGGAAAGAAGGTTATCGCGTGGAGAGACACTGGGGCACACGTGTCAGCTATCCACCAATCCTTAGTGGACCCCAAATTCATCAACCCAGAGGCCCAAGTGACAATTCACCCATTCATGTCAAAATCTTTAAACTTGCCTACAGCTGAGTTCCCTGTCCAGTACAAGGGCTGGTCAGGAATGTGGACTTTTGCAGTCTATGACAATTATCCCATCCCCATGCTACTGGGGGAAGACTTGGCCAATCATGTGAAGCTGGCCAAGAAGGTGGGAATGGTCACACGCAGCCAGGCCAAGCAAGCTTCCACACCCATCCCTGTTCCTGAGCCGTCCACCAGGGCCCCGTCTGTGTTACCAGAGACCCAGACAGAGGTGGTGGAACCGGATCCTCTACTCATGAATGCTACAGCCATAGTGAATCCAGTCCCAGAACCGGAACTGGCAAAGCAACCAGCACCAGAACCGTTGCCAGCACTGACTCCAGCGCTTGCAAACCCATCTACAACTCCAATGCCAGAGGGCACCAGCAGGCCTGAACTGGCAGAAGCAGCAGACAACCCTACCCAAGAGGCTCAGCCAGAGCCTGAAATATCACCTAGTGCACCAGCGGAGACCGGTTCACAATCAGCGAAAACAACCTCATCACCTACATCACTTCCACAGGGACCAAGCCCAAGTCCACAGTCTAAGGAGGAACTGATGTCTCCAGCATCAAGGGAACAGTTCCAGGCTGAGCAGGAAGCAGATGACAGCCTTCAGAAAGCTTGGGTGGTGGCATGGAGCACCCCACCGCCTCTCAGCTCTTCTAACCGATCCCGGTTTGCTGTTGAACAAGGACTTTTATACAAGGAGACTCTATCTGGTGGACACCAGGAAGACTGGCATCCTCAAAGACAGTTGTTAGTTCCAACTAAGTACCGGGTAAAGCTCTTAAGCTTAGCCTATGATCATCCCAGGGGCCATTCTGGGGTGAACAGACTCATAGACTTTAGGGTCAGAAGGGACCAATATGATCATCTAGTCTGACCTCCTGCACAAAGCAGGCCACAGAACCCTACCCATCCACTTCTGTAACAAACCCCTAACCTATGTCTGAGTTATTGAAGTCTTCAAATTGTGGTTTGAAGACCTCAAGCTGCAGAGAATCCACCAGCAAGTGACCCATGCCTCACGCTGCAGAGGAAGGTGAAAAACCTCCAGGGCCTCTGCCAATCTGCCCCAGAGGAAAATTCCTTCCTGACCCCAAATATGGCGATCAGCTAAACCCTGAGCATGTGGGCAAGACTCATCAGCCAGCACTCAGGAAAGAATTCTCTGCAGTAACTCAGATCCCATCCCATCTAACATCGCATCACAGACCACTGGGCATATTTACCTGCTGATAATCAAAGATCAATTGCCAAAATTAAGCTATCCCATCATACCATCCCTTCCATAAACTTATCTGGCTTTAAGACTAAGCTTGATATGTCTTTTGCCCCCACTACTCCCCTTGGAAGGCTGTTCCAGAACTTCACTCCTCTAATGGTTAGAAACCTTCGTCTAATTTCAAGTCTAAACTTCCTAGTGTCCAGTTTATACCCATTAGTTCTTGTGTCTACATTGGTACTAAGCTTAAATAATTCCTCTCCCTCCCTAATATTAATCCCTCTGATATATTTATAAAGAGCAAGCATATCCCCCCTCAATCTTCTTTTGGTTAGGCTAAACAAGCCAAGCTCTTTGAGTCTCCTTTCATAAGACAGGTTTTCCATTCCTCGGATCATCTTAGTAGCCCGTCTCTGAACCTGTTCCAGTTTGAATTCATCCTTCTTAAACATGGGAGACAAGACTGCACACAGTATTCCAGATGAGGTCTCACCAGTGCCTTATATAACGGTACTAACACCTCCTTATCTTTGCTGGAAATACCTTGCCTGATGCATCCTAAAACCGCATTAGCTTTTTTAATGGCCATATCACATTGGCGGCTCATAGTCATCCTGTGATCAACCAATACTCCAAGGTCCTTCTCCTCCTCTGTTGCTTCCAAC
Source organism: Gopherus flavomarginatus (assembly GCF_025201925.1). NCBI lineage: Eukaryota > Metazoa > Chordata > Testudines > Testudinidae > Gopherus > Gopherus flavomarginatus. The sequence continues at coordinate 33,294,012 of NC_066625.1, forward strand.
TGATGTGTCCCCAATTTATAACTCAAATTCTTATTATTAATCCTTAAATGCATGACCTTGCACTTTTCACTATTAAATTTCATCCTATTACTATTACTCCAGTTTACAAGGTCATCCAGATCTTCCTGTACGATATCCCGGTCCTTCTCTGTGTTAGCAATACCTCCCAGCTTTGTGTCATCCGCAAACTTTATTAGCACATTCCCGCTTTTTGTGCCAAGGTCATTAATAAAAAGGTTAAATAAGATTGGTCCCAAAACAGAACCAAAGCCAGGTTGGGGAAGTCCTTCCACTGGGAGGGAATGGGCAAGGACGTTGCTAATTATGTCCAGTCTTGTGAGGTGTGCCAACGAGTGGGAAAGCCCCAAGACCAGGTCAAAGCCCCTCTCCAGCCACTCCCCATAATTGATGTCCCATTTCAGCGAGTAGCTGTGGATATTCTGGGTCCTTTCCCCAAAAAGACCCCCAGAGGAAAGCAGTACATACTGACTTTCATGGATTTTGCTATTCGATGGCCAGAAGCAGTAACTCTAAGCAACACCAGGGCTAAGTGTGTGTGCCAGGCCTTAGCAGACATTTTTGCCAGGGTAGGTTGGCCCTCTTACATCCTTACAGATTCGGGAACTAATTTCCTGATAGGGACCATGAAAACCTGTGGGAAGCTCATGGGGTGAATCACTTGGTTGCCACCCCTTACCACCATCAAACCAATGGCCTGGTGGAGAGGTTTAATGGGACTTTGGGGGCCATGATAGGTAAATTCGTAAATGAACACTCCAATGATTGGGACCTAGTGTTGCAGCAGATGCTTTTTGCCTACAGGGCTGTACCACATCCCAGTTTAGGGTTTTCACCATTCGAACTTGTGTGTGGCCATGAGGTTAAGGGACCATTACAGTTGGTGAAGCAGCAATGGGAGGGGTTTACACCTTCTCCAGGAACTAACATTCTAGACTTTGTAAGCAACCTACAAAGCACCCTCCAACACTCTTTAGCCCTTGCTAAAGAAAATCTAAAGGATGCTCAGGAAGAGCAAAAGGCCTGGTATGATAAACATACCAGAGAGCGTTCCTTCAAAGTAGGGGACCAGGTTATGTTCTTAAAGGCGCTACAGGCCCATAAAACAGAAGCGTCATGGGAAGGGCCATTCACGGTCCAAGAGCGCCTGGGAGCTGTCAACTATCTCATAGCATTCCCCACCTCAACCCTAAAGCCTAAAGTGTACCATGTTAATTCTCTAAATCCCTTTAATTCCAGAGAATTAAAGGTTTGTCAGTTTACAGCCCAGGGAGGAGATGATGCTGAGTGGCCTGAAGGTGTCTACTACGAAGGAAAAAGTAATGGTGGCGTGGAAGAGGTGAACCTCTCCACAACCCTGGAACGTCTGCAGCAGCAATAGATCAAGGAGCTGTGCACTAGGTTCGCACCAGCGTTCTCAGCCACCCCAGGACGGACTGAATGGGCATACCAGTCCATTGACACAGGTAATGCTCACCCAATTAGAACACCACCCTACCGGGTGTCTCCTCATGCCCAAGCTGCTATAGAACAGGAGATCCAAAGCATGCTACAGATGGGTATAATCCACCCCTCTAACAGTGCATGGGCATCTCCAGTGGTTCTAGTTCCCAAACCAGATGGGGAAATACGCTTTTGCATGGACTACCGTAAGCTAAATGCTGTAACTTGTCCCGACAACTATCCAATGCCACACACAGATGAGCTATTAGAGAAATTGGGACGTGCCCAGTTCATCTCTACATTAGACTTAACCAAGGGGTAATGGCAAGTACCACTAGATGAACCCACCAAGGAAGGGTCAGCCTTCATCACCCATGCAGGGATGTATGAATTTAATGTGCTTCCCTTCGGGCTGCGAAATGCACCCGCCACCTTCCAAAGACTTGTAGATGGTCTCCTAGCAGGATTGGGAGAATCTGCAGTTGCCTACCTCGGTGATGTGGCCATTTTTTCTGATTCATGGGCAGAATACCTGGAGCACCTGGAAAAAAGTCTTCGAGCGCATCAGGCAGGCAGGACTAACTGTTAAGGCTAAAAAGTGTCAAATAGGCCAAAACAGAGTGACTTACCTTGGACACCAGGTGGGTCAAGGAACGATAACTCCCCTACAGGCCAAGGTGGATGCTATCCAAAAGTGGCCTGTCCCAAAGTCAAAGAAACAGGTCCAATCCTTCTTAGGCTTGGCCGAATATTACAGGTGATTTGTACCACACTACAGTCAAATTGCTGCCCCACTAACAGACCTGACCAGAAAGACACAGCCAAATGCAGTTAAGTGGACTTAACTTTTAATATCGCTATCAGTAACAGAGGTAGATGCAAAGGGACAGCATCAAATTAAAAATCTTATTAAAAACAAGTTTTAACTACCACATTGTGATTCACAAATAATTAAGACATAATTGCTTTGCACAGTTTAACTTCTGTATTTCTCCCAGCCTAGACCATGAAATCAAAACTAGTCACTTGCATTTGTTTCCGGTCTATTTCATTTTCAGTTCTCAGGCCCATGTCCTCTGGTAGCCTATCTTTCAGCCTAAAGGCCAAACACGTTATTCCCAAAAGTCAAGGTTCACAAATCAACAGTTTAGGGACAGATTTTCTGCCCTATTCTGCTTCCTTTGCACTGCTTAGGTGGCGCAAAAGGAGCAGAAGCTATCTGCAGACCCCTGCTGTGGATTTACTTTTTGCTGTATTCATAACTTTTTGTCTCCAAACCAGGATGCAGCTATCTTAGTTTCCAGTGAATTATTTATTTCCTCCAAGGGATCAACCTTTAATTTTTATATAACACTAGGGCAAGCAGCTTTTCCATAAGTGCTCCAGGCTCTGGATTTTCCATCTCTGCTGGACAGCCCAGAATACACGTGTTTTGGGATTACGCTTCGTCTACTGGTAGCTCTACCTGGCTTTTCAACCCAGCACTGTCTTTTGTCAGTCCTTTGTTCTAAACAGTAACCACCACTAAGGATGGAGTTTGTACATTCAGTCCAGATTGAGCCAATTCAGTCATTTTAATTTCTCCTCCAAAAAAAGTCAGAGGGTTGGAGTTTACCTAGTCCAGAAACAAGGTCACTCTAAGGCCTGGTCTACACTACAAAGTTAGGTCGACGTACACCACCTTGCATTAACTTGCTGTGCATGTATCTCCATGCTTAAATTTGTCTCCTGTCAATGTAAGTGCTCCATTACAGCAATGCAGTAGCACCACCTCCCTGAGATGTGTAGAGCCAGGGTCGACATACTGAGATTGATGCAGTGAAAGTGTAGACACTACGTTATCTATGTCGACCTTAACAGTCCTCCAGCAGCTGACCTTTAAAACCCTGCAGTTTTTTGAAATGCCTTTTCCTGATTGTACAGCCTGGCAAGCACCCCTAGCAGTCACCTACTGTTGTGTGCAACTGCCCAGCCGACTATGCCTATTACATGCATCCAGGGGCTCCAGCGATACCTCGATCCAGAATCCGTTTGAGACTCTACTGCAGTTCAGTCAGTCACGGCATTGAGCACAGGCGAGCCTGATGCAGGGGAAGGAACATCAGGTAAGTGTGTAAATGTATGTCTCATTATAATGATATACTGATGGCACCCCAATGTAACAGCTATCGACTTTGCATTAATTTACTTACACGTAGGAGAGGTAGAGGAGTTCTCAGCTTTTCATTACTCTGTATAGTTTGACAAAGGGGGCCATATGGAGCAATCTGTGTGCACAGGGATGTCCCTTGAATCCTCCTGAGAGAGCTCAATGAAACATTCCTGGAGGCACTTTACAATCCTCTCCCAAAGATTTCTAGGGATGACAGTCTTATTTCTTCCTCCACAGTAGGAGGCTTTTTCACATCAGTGGATGATAACATCGCCAGGTACCATTGCAGCACACAGGCTAGTAGCTTCACATACACTGACCTATGAAAGCCCTGGCTGCTGTATGTGTAGCCAAAATGGACATGAACATTCTTTCTCCTCGTTAAGTTCAATACCATTCATGTATTAAGATTTTTATGTATTTGCTTTTAAATTGCAAGCACGAAAATTTTTTTTGCACACAGGTTTTGTTACTCAATAAAATTCTATTGTTCGGAAAATAATTCATCTTTATTAATTCCCAACATGAGCTGCAGAATGTCTAGCAGAACTGAAGGCATCCACTTGTTACTGTCAGCATGACGCAACTCATAGGATCAGTGACAGCGTAATGATCATAAATGTACAGCAAGCACCACCAAATTAATAGGTGCATTGGCAGTGTTATATTCACAGATGTACACCAAGCAGCACACAACTCCTAACAGGCCCCCAAAACAGCAGAGCCAGGTAGAGCACAGTACACCACAAGCATTACCGAAAGAGCGTTTTAACAGTGAGCCAGCCACAAGGTCTCCCTGAGCTGTACAGCTCTGCACTGAACTCTTCTAATAACCCTTGCTGCCAGGGTGCAACTCTCCACTGAGCCAGATGCAACTTTTCCCCTTTGCTTGACAGATACTACGCAAGACACAGCAGGCAGCTATCACCATTGGGATATTTTTCTCACAGAGATCCAATCTGGTGAGTAAACAACATTAGCATCCCTTTAGTCTACCAAAAGCACATTCAACTGGGATTCTGCACCTACTGAACCAATGAATCTCTCCCGTGGTACTGTCCAGGTGGCCGGTATACAGCTCCGTGAGCCAGGGGAAGGCTGGATCCACCAGGATCATTATTAGCATTTTAATATCACCAATGGTAATCCGCTGGTTGGGAAAGAAAGTCCCTGCTTGCAGCTTTCTGAACAGTCCTGCATTCCTAAAGATGTGAGGATCAAGCGCATTCCTGGACCAGCCCACGTTGATGTTGGCAAAGTGTCCCCCGTGATCCCCCAACACTTGCATAACCATAGAGAAGTATCCCTTTCTGTAGATGTACGCTGGGACAAGATGGGATGGTGCCAAAATTGTACAGTCATCGCAGTTATTAAATCGTTTGTATGCGCACACTTGGTTTCTTGTGTCGGCGGTGCGTGTCCTCCCCAGGAGCACTTGTGTCGATTGTACTATCAATGTGGGACAGATCCTGAAACCCAGTAACAGTTGACATAAGCAACGCAGTGTCTACACTGACACCGTGTCATCCTAATGACATCGACCATGACTCTATGCTGCTTGAGAAGGTGGTGTTACTAAATCATCGTAGAGAGGCACTTACGTCATGAGGAGCCAAAGTTAAGTGAAGACGCTTTCACAGCTAGGTCAATGCAAGGCAATTTACTAACTGTGTAGCGTAGACCAGGCCTGAGTTTCAAGCCTTTTTAGGCAGGGTCAGGATTGTGCATGCCTTTAGGAAGCAGGCCCATCCCCACAGAACACAATGCTGAAGGTGGCTGTCCATCTCTGGAAATTCAGGGTCAGGAGTTCTGTACCCACTGTGGGAAATAGAGAACTGCCTGGGGACCAATCAATGAACATCCCTATAATCAAACTGCTGCAACTGCTGAGAAATGTCTTATGAAGAATGTCTTCCATCCATACATACTCTGAGCCTCTTCAAATAAGATGAATTAATTCATCATTCCCGCTGCAGAAATGCCACAGTAATCTAAATACCATGATGACCGACAAATTACAGCCATCAGGTGCCTACATCTAGAACCCACTGTGATGACTGGCCTTACATCCCAATTACACAAAGCAGCACCATAAGTCTCCTGCGTTTTTAGTTAGTAGGCTGGTTCCCCTGTACATTTCAAATCACCCCAAGACCACAAACATCCTCCTTCCTTTCCCCCTCATCAGGCCATTTAAAGATTCCATTGACACACTGGTTTGACCACTGTTAACATATACCAGTGAACAGTGCCTCAGTTTTGTTGATCACAGCAGTCTCTCTCCAGAACAAGCACAAGGTCATCTGCTTAAGAAGCCCTTGGGAAAAGAGACAGCCACCTCTTAAACGGTGCAACACAAACACTTCTACCCCCACTGAAAGCTTCACCTTTAAGTCTAATTTAACCCACATCTCTACAATCCCATGGCAACAGATGCCCCTGATTTATTTGAATGCCAATTAATTATCCTGGAGAGGGTAAGAGACACAAAGGATAAAGAGTCACATGGCATTGGCAATACAGATGTTTGCGTGTGTTTGTCATTGCTAGGAGAGCAGCTAGAAGACCTGATAAAAATGTTTCACGTTAACAGATAAGTTAACGCATCAGTCTGGTTCCTATATCCCCTTGCAAACCAATACTCAGGAGCAACTTTTAGGAGAACCTAGAGTCTTGAAAGCTGTGGGGATTCAGGACTGGATGTCCCAACCTAAGTTCCCTGCAAGCTGCGCCTACTAAGCACTGCACAGGCACTCAAGGAACCCGCCCGGCCAGGACCTGCCACGGCCGGCAGAGGGGTGCCTCTCCCCGAGTCCAAACTTGGCCCCAGACCTGCCACAGCTGGGGCATCCCTCCCCAGGCACGAACCTGCTGCAGCGGGTGGAGGGGCACCCCTCCCCAGTCCCAACCCAACCCATGTGTGGGAAAATTTAGAGGGAACACTCCCAACTCTCTTTGACCAATGACAGGCAATCTTCAGTTCAGATTTGTGCAACCTTCAGGCTTGGTAGTCACATTCTGGGGTCTCCGGACTTCCCAGTTTGAGGAATTCACCAATCAGAAGAATCAAATGACCTTGTCCCATGGACTATAGACAAAAATCCCTCCGTAAGCAGAATTAATAACACTAAACAAGCCTCCCATTCATAGGAGAAAGGAAGAAAGGAAAACGATGGATGGAATAAAACAGAAGTGGCAGCCATACAGGTCCCAGGGAAGAGTGAAAGGAAAAAAATAATCAAACGAACCTTTTTATTTAAGCAACACATTTACACTGTCAGGCGAAAAAATCCTTTCTGTAGGACTTTAGGGGCCAGACAGCCTGGAAGTAACAGATTTATTGATCCAGTAAGAATCAGGTTTTCTCCCTGCTCTGTGGAGGCATGCGTTTCTTGTTAAGTTCTGGTGGTGCAAGGGGCTGTCTCCAACCCATGCAGTCACAGCAATAAGCATTTAGTCTGAGGAGATGCTGTCTTCTTACTGCAAAGTGTTGCTTTCTGTGTCTTTAACCCTGAGGTCAGATACTGGCCGGAAGGAAGCATTATCCCACCCAATAATTTTTGTTGAGCACCACACACCCTGTACTGTTTACACCATACAAGGAAGTTAAATGCAGAGACAGGGAAATAGAGAACAGCCCTTATGGTGTAAAGAAGTCAGATGCCTTGAGTTTTAGACAAGCAGGGCTAAGCCACAAAAGCCCATGAAGTGCTCTTAAAACTCCACTTGCAGATCCACACCCATTCTTTTCCCAGGGAGCTTCCCTCTCCTGTACTATAACACAACTCAAAGGACTCCTGGCAGGCATTACAGGCCCATCATCTAAGTGTTTGATAAGCAAAGGTCTCTATAAGATCCATGATGAAAAAAAATCTTCCCATGATGTAAATTCTCCCATCACGTGTGCAACCCAAACTCTGCACCCTTGGCCTAGGACAGAGGTCCCGAAAGAGGGACCTGGCCGGCTGTGTGCCACTCAAGCAGTGATAGCAGCAATCAAACTGCACAGGTGAGGCCCAGCAAGCGCCGTCTGAAGTAAAGTATCAGAGGGGTAGCCGTGCTAGTCTGGATCTGTAAAAGCAGCAAAGAATCCTGTGGCACCTTATAGACTAACAGACTTTTGGAGCATGAGCTTTCGTGGATGAATACCCACTTCATCAGATGCATGCAGGAAAGCTCATGCTCCAAAAGTCTGTTAGTCTACAAGGTGCCACAGGATTCTTTGCTGCTTTGTCTGAAGTAACAACTTCACTGTCAATAAGACAAGCAGGGGGTGTGCCGGATGGGCGTTAACGGGCCAGTGGACCTTGGGACTGCGCTGATCACACCTACATCACACGGTGACCTTTAACCTCCAACCTTCCCAAGGCCCCGGGAAACGGGTGTGGGGTGAAAGCAACCTCCTGGGGCAGAGACGCGGCCAGGCCCCAAACCTGAGCACCGCCAAGGGGGGCCAGGGCGCAGGGGAGAGCGCCATGTTCAGGGGCGCTGGGAGGAATGGAGGGGCAGAGCCCGGGGCGAGCGCTGGCGAGCTGAGAGGAGGTTGATGCGGGGGCAGGACCCAGGGGCGCTGGGGGGAGGCGGGGAGGGCCGGGGGTCGAGGCCTGGGGGGGGGCGGTCTGCCCCCGGGCCGAACCGCCCTTACCAGACTTGGGCGGGTAGCGATAGGCCGAGTTGGCCTGGATGTCGATGTCCTCCACGCCCGCGATGCGCCGGCTCAGCAGGGAGCCCATGGCGGGACCGGACCGGCCGAGGAGCCAGCAGCGGCGACAGCGGCCAGCGAGCACCGCGGACCCAGCGACTCGCACCACCACAGCCAGTCGCGGGGCAGCACGGGAAAGCGAGTCCTCCCGCCCCGTCGCGCAAGGCAGCTCCTGCCCTCTGGGACTACAACTCCCAGCAGCCACTGCGCCCGGTCCGCCACGCCACAGCGCTACGGCTCCACCGGGCCGTACCAACAGCGAAGTTGGGGGTGCGAGTAGGGGCTGTGCGTGCCCCCTCACCCAATGGACTTTTCCGGGAGTGTGGCAGCTGTAATGCTCAAAGTCGCCAGCAGAGGGCGCTGTCTCCTGTCCGGCAGTCAAGCCCAGCCTGCGAAGATTGAGCTTGCTGCGGCCGGGTCAGCTGGAGCAGCCCCCGCCAACGGGCCCACCTCGGACCCGCAGCAGGGCGGTGGGGATCTCTGATAGGGAAGCCCCCGCATAGCTGGGCAGGGTGACGGAGCCTCCCTGCACTGGGATCCCCATAGTGTAACCAGACCACCCCCAGCAGGGTGGGGGAGGTTGACAGGAGCCCTCACTCAGACATCCTAGGGCCATGCTACCTATAAAGTGATGGGGTCTAAATTAGCTGTTACCACTCAAGAAAGAGATTTTAGAGTCATTGTGGATAGTTCTCTGAAAACATCCACTCAGTGTGCAGCAGGAGTCAAAAAAACAAAGATAATGTTGGGAATCATTAAGCAAAGGATAGAAAATAAGTGAAAATATCATATTGCCTCTATATGAATCCAGGGTATCCCCACATCTTGAATACTGTGTGCAGATGTGGGCGCCTCATCTCAGAAAAGATATATTGGACTTGGAAAAGGTTCAGAAAAGGGCAAAAAAATGATTAGTGGTATGGAACGGCTTCCATATGAGGAGAGATTAATAAGACTGGGACTTTTCAGCTTGGAAAAGAGATGACTAAGGGGGGATATGACTGAAGTCTATAAAATCATGACTGGTGTAGAGAAAGTAAATAAGGAAGTATTATTTACTCCTCATAATTCAAGAACTAGGGGTCACCAAATGAAATTAACAGGCAGCAGGTTTAAAATAGGGCTGTCGGTTAACTCACATGATTAACTGAAAAAATTACTTGTGATTAATTGCAGTTTTAATTGCACTGTTAAATAATAGAATAACAACGGAAATTTATTAAATATTTTGCCTGTTTTTCTACATTTTCATATATATTGTATTCAGTGTTGTAATTGAAATCAAAGTGTATAGTATTTTTGCTTACAAATATTTGCACTGTAAAAATGATAAACAAAATAAATAGTATTTTTCAATTCACCTAATACAAGTACTGTAGTGCAAGCTCTTTATCATGAAAGTTGAACTTACACATGTAAAATTATGTACAAAAAAACCTGCATTCAAAAATAAAACAATGTAAAATTTTAGAGCCTGCAAGTCCACTTAGTTCTAGTTCTTGTTCAGCCAATCACCTAGACAAACAAGTTTGTTTATATTTGCAGGAGATAATGCTGCCTGCTTCTTGTTTACAATGTCACCTGAAAGTGAGAACAGGGGTTCTTGTGGCACTGTTGTAGCCGATGTCGCAAGATATTTATGTGCCAGATGTGCTAAAGGTTCGCATGCTTCAACCACCATTCCAGAAGACATGCTTCCATGCTGATGACAGGTTCTGCTCAATAAGAATCCAAAGCAGTGCAGGCAGACATATGTTCATTTTCACTATCTGAATCAGATGCCACCAGCAGAAGGTTGATTTTCTTTTTTTGGTGGTTCGGGTTCTGTAGTTTCCTCATCAGAGTGTTGCTCTTTTAACTCTTCTAAAAGCATACTCCACACTTTATCCCTCTCAGATTTTGGAAGGCACTTCAGATTCTTAAACTTTGGGTTGACTGCTGTAGCTATCTTTAGAAATCTCACATTGATACCTTCTTTGTGCTTTGTCAAATTCACCCATGAGCACTTATGCTCCAATACATCTGTTAGTCTATAAGGTGCCATAGGACTCTTTGTCGCTTTTTGATGATTACCTGTTCTCATAGACTTTAAGGTCAGATGATCATCTAGTCTGACCTCCTGCACAATGCAGGCCACAGAATCTCATCCATCCACTCCTGTAACAAACGCCTAACCTATGTCTGAGTTATTGAAGTCCTCAAATTGTGGTTTGAAGACCTCAAGCTGCAGAGAATCCTCCAGCAAGCGACCCGTGCCCCACGCTGCAGAGGAAGGCGAAAAACTTCCAGGGCCTCTGCCAATTTGCCCTGGAGGAAAATTCCTTTCAGATCCCAAATATGGCCATCAGCTAAACCCTGAGCATGTGGGCAAGACTCACCAGCCAGCACCCAGGAAAGAATTCTCTGTAGTAACTCAGATCCCACCCCATCTAACATCCCATCACAGACCACTGGGCATACTTACCTGCTGATAATCAGCACCTATGCATGAACTTACTTAGTTCTTTTTTGTACATATAATATTTTACACACACAAAATTTCTGCATATCATCTCCACTTTTAATGGGGGCTCCAACGTGAGCAGTTATCTTTTACTATACAAAATCTAATGCAGATAATAGCAACTACTGTTATCTAAAGGGATCTGTTCATTCCCTCTGGGGCACCTGGAGTTGGCCACTGTCGGAAGACAGGATACTGGGCTAGATGGACCTTTTGTCTGAACCAATATGGCCGTTCTTATGACATGATCTGCAGGCTGGGGGCATTACAGACAAAGGTAGACCTAGCTGACAGGGTAAGGGATTGGTCTTGCCCTGCAGTGCTCAACCACGGGCAGAGTGCTACCTGCAGGGATCCCACAGGCATGGGACCATTCCCCCAGAGGGGTCTGGCACTCTCTGTGCCCACTTGCTTTGTCTGGATCAAGGGGGACCCGTTAGGTACTCAGGCAGACCCAGGGATGTCATGGAAGGAATGGGTGAGGTTGGAGGGGACATGCCCTGGACGGGAGATGGCTTGGGCTGTGGAATGGTCTTGGAATGGCCTCACTTGGGCCACTTAACACCAAACCGGTGAAGCACTGGCAGATATGCACTAGGGAGCAGTCCTGTCCCAGCCCGGGAATGGAAGGAGGAGGCTCAAGGATGATTCCAGCTCTGACTGCTGACAGGGGATGGATGTTGCTGGAAATGCTACTTCTCTGCTGTGGGTCCTATAGAGATGACTGGCCCCCATGAGATACATCACGATCCAGGCAGCTTGGATCGTGGTGGGCCTCGGACTACGCTTGGCAAGTAGTCTCCAGGGACCCCCGCTTGAATGGAAATACGATGCTCCATGTTCATGATAACTAAAACACCCACCCAAGGAACAGACCTGTCACATGACTTTTACTGCCTCCCCTCATACAAAGTTTTCAGTGATCCACCCAGGGTGGGTCCCCATTGTGCACTTTGATCTGCAATTGTCTCCTGCCGGAAACCTGTGGAGGCAGCCTCTTTCCAGCCAGGGGACTCACATCACAGCACCCATCTGTGGGCCTGATCCTGCAAAAGGCTGAGCACCCACAGCTCCCATAGTCACAGGAAGAGGAGGGTGCTCAGCACCTCCCAGGATCTGGCCCTATGTGAAGGCTGCACTGGCAGGACATGTGAGAAGGTCAGAAGTACCTCATGATTCTCAAACACATATTTGTTTAGATACATTCACCTGGGCCGTGTTACCAGAGATACAGCTAACCTTCCAAGGGACCAGAGATTCACCAGTTCAGACTTCTCATCACGGGCCAGCCCAGCTCCCCAACTGGTGTCAATCAGTGTAGCTCCATAAAGTCAATGAGCTACGGTGATTTACCTTGGCAGAGGGGATGGCCCTCCATAGGAAGGGGTCCAGAGCAGGAGTGCCAGAACAGGAGAGGCCAAGCGCCATGCCCTTCTCACTTTGAAAAGAGGCCGGGCTATGCCCTTCACACTTTTTATCAGCCCCAAAGATGAACGACTGTGGCAGGGGCAAGGATGTGGTTTTGTGGGCTGTGTGAAAGCGGAGCTTCTGGGGACGGGGCAGCATAAGGGCAGGAGCTTGGGGAGAAGGGGCGGTGTGGGGACGTAGCCTCAGGAAGGGTGGTGCGAGGGCGGGGGCTCGGAGAGAAGGGACTGGGTGGGGCGTCGGGGAGAAGGAGCTTGGGGAAAAGGGGCAGGGTGGGGCCTTGAGGGAAGAGGCAGGGCAGGGGAGAAGGAGCAGTGCAGAGGGTGTGACCACGGTTTGGGCACCAATGGCCCACCCATGGTTAGAAAGCTTCTTGGAGTATACATTTAGTTTGAGCCTCTGTCATGGTACTTTTAAAAAGTTTCCATGTGGTTTGCAGGCATTTCATTTGTGTGAGTGTTCCTTTTAATATCCATTTAACTAGCTTTCTCATTTCTCTGTAGTTCCCCTCTTTGAAATTAAATGCTACTGTGCTGGGTTTCTTTGTAATTTCTCCCTTACAAAGATGTTAACATTAATTACATTATGGTCGCTATTACTGAGCAGTTCAGCTACATTCACCTCTTGGACCAGATCCTGTGTGTCACTTAGGACTAAATCAAGAATTGCCTCCATCCTTGTGAGTTCCAGGACAAGCTGCACCAAGAAGCAGCCATTAATGGTGTCTAGACATTTTAGCTCTGCATCCTGTCCTGAGGTGACATGTTCCCAGTCAACATGGAGATAGTTGAAATTCCCCATTATTATTGGGCTTTTTGTTTTTCTAGCCGGTCTAATTTCCTTGAGCATTTCACAGTCACTGTCACCATCCTGGTCAGGTGGTTGGTAGCATTTTCCCTACTGCAATACTCTTATTATTCAAGCATGGAATTTCTATCCATAGAGATTCCAGGGTATAGTTTGATTTATTTAAGATTTTAAATTTATTTGACTCTATACTTTCTTTCACATTATAGTGTCACTCCTCCACCAGTGCGACCTATTCTGTCATTCCTATATCTTTTGTAGCCTAGTATTACCATGGCCTATTCATTATCATCATTCCACCAAGTTTCTGTGATGCCTGTTATATCCATATCCTCATTTAATACCAGGCACTCAAGTTCACCCACGTGAGTATTTCGGCTTCTAGCATTTGAATACAAGCACTTATAAAATGTGTCACTATTTAGTTGTTGGCCTTCATGTGATGTAACTGAATGGGACTTTTATGCTTCGTGCAGCGGTAGGACTGGAAACAGGGACCTGTGAAAGCTGGGGAGGTAGGCTCTGGCCATGGGGAAAGCTGATGGGGGAGAAAGACAAGGGAAACTGGTTTGATTCGTTCACAAGCCATGTAAGCAGGAGAGCTGTGGGGGGAGCTGAGTGATGGGGACATCGAGGGCCAGACAGATGATCAGGAGAACAAGTGTTGGGGGGGTTGATAAGGCAAGAGGCAGGGTCTGAGGCATGTGGCAGAGCAAAGGAAAGTGCAGCATTAACACTCTTTACTGAGGGGACAGCACAAGAGTCAAGGTTTCTGGCTCCCTGTGCCCGGTAGTGGCTGAGCTCTGAGTGCAGAGGAAGTCTCAGGGCTGGACTTTGTACTCCTGGTGTGTGTGCATTCCCAGAGCAGGGAGTGGAGATGAAGGACATGCCCTTGTCACTAGAGGAAGGCCTGGCTTGGCTTTCTCCTTAGCTGCTTTGCATCTGCTTCCCCGACCTGCTGGTAAGTTGGGCAAAACATCCCATCAGCGCCTCCCTGGGCACCAGCTGTGCTGCTGCCTCCTCACCTCTCCCCCATCCACACATATATCCTCTGCTCCCCCTCCCCTTCCCACATCAGCCAGCCATTCTCGAGCCCTCACCTCTCTACTTCCCAAGCATTGCACTGCTCTATGGCTGTGCCTACGTAGACAGCTAACTAGCCAATAGATCAGGTGTCAGCAGATGACACTCAAGAACAGAGGCCCTGGGTTTGGCCCGACGGAGTTGTGCCAGCAAGTGGGTCTGTACGGTTATACCAGTATAGTACACAGCAAGGTATAGCTAGGATACAGGATGCCGGTATAGCTATACCAGCAAAGCGCTCACCCTGGTGTAAACTGTGCTGGAATGGTGGAAGAATTCTCCTGTCAACCTAGCTACCGCCTCTCAGGTAGGTGAATTAACAACAGCAAGGAGAGAACCCCTCCCACTGCTGTAGGTACTGCCTATACTGCAAGGCCGATACAGCAGTGCAGCTGTGCTGCTATAGCATTTTAAGTGTAGGCACAGCCCTAGTCTCACCATTGCTGGTGCAAGAGCCTTCTTCTCTGCAACGACCATTTGTCACTGCAGCCTCTGATTATATCAGACTGGCCCACCAGGCACTTGCCCAGTGGGCCTTTCACTTTCTTGGCTGTAGGGCTATCCTGCCCATCTCCTCACTGACTGATACCTTTGTCTACAGGCTGCTGCCTGAATGAACAACAGAGAAGAGGCAGGAGCCCTGGGGATGCTAGGTGTTTGCCTGTAGGGGAGGGTGGATCAAATAGTGTGGGAGAGAGTGTTTTTGGATGCAGATTCTGTGTGCGAGTGGGATGTCTGTATGTGGGTGAAAATGTATAAGTGGGTGTGTATGTGGAGTATGGGAAAGAATTGTAAATGGTCCAGGCCAGACCAGGATGAGGAAGCAGATGACATCCTAATCTCCATGACTGGGTCATGAGCAGCTACTTAGCTGGGAAGGAAGTAGCCAGCCAGAAGACATCTATGCAGAGTGCATCACTTGCTGTGACCATCACTGGGCAGTGTGAGAAGCCAAAAGCAGCCTGATCTCAGTAGAAAAAACGACAACCCACAGATGGGCCCAGAGGGACATAAGAGCAACCTAATCAGTGCCGGGAGCAAAGCAAAGGGTCTGCTGAGCTGTTTTCTGAGTCCGTAATCGTCCAGCAACTGAGCTGGGAGTGTCAGAGACTGAAGCTGTATTTCCCTGGCTCTTGCTCATTGTCTCTCTCTTCCCCTTTCTGCACTTTTGTCTGGATTCTCTTAAGAAGAAAGAAGTTGTTAGACCTTAAGAGCAGAAGTTCAGAGCTACCTCACATATTTGGGAGGCAGTGAGGTCTAGGGACAGAGCACTGGACACAGGAGACAAACAAGAGGAACTGGAATTGCTCTTTGATTAGCATAAATTTTATGTAGTTGCTATTACCGAAACCTAATGGGATGATTCCCATAATTCAAATGTTACAAATCAATGATCATAATAAGAAGGGTCAAGTGGGCAAAAGGGAAGAGAGAATGACACCATGGGTGACCAGTGACCCAGCCCTTAGGGGAGGCTAGCCCTCGGCCCTGCCCCTTGTGCCCGATACCCCTCCCCTTCCCCTCCTCTTCTGCCACCCCTCCCACACAGGAGCCCAGAGTACCCTACCGCAGCTCCTGGCCCCAGCCTGGGCAGTCGGGCGGTACGGTCGCAGCATCCCCACCCTTGGAGCACCAAGCAGCAGCATCCCCAGCCTCAATGCGCCATGTGGCTGGGCAACGTGGTTGCAGAATCCCTAGCCCTGGTGCACTGGGAAGCCAGCCCCAGAGTACCGGGTGGCAGTGTCCCCAGCCCTGGTGTGCTGGGCGGCCAGGCAGCCGGGTGGCATGGCCACAGCATCCCCAGCCTGGGTGCAGGGAGGCCAGGCAGTGTGGTCACAGCACCCCCAGCCCTGGCGTACTGGGAAGTTGCCCCCAGCCTCTGTGTGCCAGGTGGCCAGGCATCATGGTCCATGTACTGGGAGGGAGGCAGGCAGGCCAGCCCCTGCCAGCCTGGGCCAGGGCAGAGTGCCGGAAACTTCGGAGAGGGCCTGGGGATGGAGCATTCGCGGGGCCAAGCTAGGCTGTCTGGAGAGGCACAGCCTCCCCCAGCATATGAAACCTGCCGCCCATGAATGACACTCTGTCAAAAATGTCATTACCTGTTTCCAGGAGTGGCACCAGGGTTTCTGACGCCCTAGGCGGACAGCCATTTTGCCGCCCCCCGCGGCCCCGGTGGACCTACCGCAGTAATGCCAGCGGATGGTTCACTGCTGGAAAGGCTCCGGTGGAGCTGCCGCAGTTATGCCAGCAGGTGGTCCGCTGGTCTAAAGGCTCCAGTGGACCTGCCGCAGGCATGCCTGTGGCAGGTCCACCAGAGCCTTTAGACTAGCGCACTGTCTGCCGAAATGACTGCGGCAGCTCCACCGGAGCCTTTCCAGCAGCGGACCGTCCGTCGGCATCACTGCGGTAAGTCCACCGGACCCGCATGCCGCCCCCCCTGGCAAAATAGCGCCCCCCAAAAATTCTGGCGCCCTAGGCCATTGCCTAGGTCGCCTAAATGGTAGCGCCGGCCCTGCCTGTTTCCAGGTCTCGGACAACTCATAAGAAAATGATCCTGAATGTTTATGGGTCAATGTCCTACCAGATACAGCACAAGATGAGGTAGTAGCTGGTGTTTGCTATAGACTGTTAAATTACACTAGGGGACAGAAAGACATTGGAATTTCTAAACTTTATAGATGACCATTTCCTAACTCAAAGTGTTGCATCCCACATGGGGGGATTCTATAGTAGCCCTCCTCTTGAGAAATAAAGAGGAACTGATTACAGAACTAAAAATTAATGCTAACTTAGGCAGGGCTGGCTCCAGGCACCAGCATTCCAAGCTGGTGCTTGGGGTGGCAATCTGAAGGGGCGGCAGTCCCTGTTGTTTTTCCCCCAAGCAGCACTCTAAATTGCCGCCGTGGACGGCGGGGGCAGTCCCTGTGCCTTAGGGCAGCAGACGCGTTTCCGCGGCAGCGGCAATTCGGCAGCAGCTTCTACGTTTAGCTGTCCGGGCGGCTTCAGCTAAACGTAGAAGCTGCTGCCGAATTGCCGACACCGCGGAAACGCGCCTGCTGCCCTAAGGGCACAGGGACTGCCCTTGCTGTCCACGGCGGCAATTCGGTGCGCTGCTTGTGGCGGCGAAAACTGTAGAGCCAACACTGAACTTAGGTACAAGTGATCATGACTTGATCCCATTTATAATGTGTGAAGAGAATAAAGTCCTAACCAGTGATATATATAGTCAATGCTTTAAAAGGGCCAACTTCACAAAGATTAAAATAATGATGAGCCAAATCAGCTGCAAGGAAGAATGTAAACAGAAATGTGAATGATAATTGGGAATTGTTTAAGAACACCTCACTAGATGCCCCCAAAAAACCCTCACAGTCCTCCAATTGAGGAAGAAGTCCATATTGGTTAAAAAACTGATCTGATTTAGAGGGGAAGTAAGGCAGTTTTATATATATATATATAAACAAATGGAAGAAAGATGAAGTTGACAATAATGAAAATAAATCAGAAGCTAGGAATTGTAGAAAATAGATAAGAGAGACAAAGGGGCACAAGGACAAACCTTAGACAATAAGAAGGAGTTTTTAAAGTATATTAGGAACAAAAAGGATCCTAACAATAGTATTGGTCCATTATTAGATGTAGATGGTAGAATTATCAATAATAATGTAGAAAAGGCAGAAGTATTCAATGAGTATTTCTGTTCTGTATTTGGGAAAAGAACAGGTGATTAGTCATATCATATGATAACACTCTTTCCATCCCTCTAGTATCTCAGGAGGATGTTCAAAAGCAGAACTTGCATCCAAGAGTTTTAAGAGAGTTGGGTGAGGGCCTTGCCAGACGGATGATGTTGATTTTCAATAAGTCTTGGAACACTGGGAAAATTCCAGAAAACTGGAAGAAAGCTAATACTGTGCTAATATTTAAAAAGGGTGAATGAGACAACTTGAGTAATTACAGGCCTGTTATTGATCCTGGGCAAGATAACGGAGTGGCTGATGCTGGACTCAATTAATAAAAAATTAAAGGAGGGTGATGTAATTAATGTCAATCAAACTGAGTGTACAGAAAATAGATCCTGTCAAACTAACTTGATTTTTTTTATGAGAATACAAGTTTTGTCGATACAGGTGATAGCAGAATACACTTTTACCCTGATATAACACAGCCGTGGGGAGCCAAAAATCCCTACTGCATTATAGGTGAAATGCTGTTATAAAGGGGTAGCGGTGGCTGGACTGCAGTGGTGGTTTAAAGGGCCCGGGGCTCCCCACAGCAGCCCTAGGCCCTTTAAATCATGGGCAAGCCCTGCTGACGCAGCCCCCGGGTAGCAGCGGCAGGGCTCCGGCTGTAATTTAAAGAGCTCTGGGCTCTGGCCACTGCAGGGAGCCCGAGCCCTTTAAATCGCTGGTGGCGCCCCGCTGCCGCAGCCCTGGGATAGTGGCGGCAGGGCTCCAGTGGTGATTTAAAGGGCCTTGAGCTCCCCGCAGCAGCCGGAGCCACCGGAGCCCCGCTGCTACCGCGCTATATGCGAACCCATGTTATATCAGGTCACGTTATAGTGGGGCAGTGGTGTATTTAGACTTCTGCAAGGCATTTGACTGGGTACCACATGACATTTTGATTAGAAAATGAGAAACATATCAAATTAACATGGCACACATTAAATGCCTTAAAAGCTGGGTAACTGATAGGTCTCAAAACGTAAATGGGGAATCATCATCAAACGGGTGTGTTTCTAGTAGGGTCCGACAGTGATTAGTTCTTGGCCCTACACTATCGAACATTTTTATCTGTGACCTGGAAGAAAAACACAAAAACATCACTGATGAAGTTTGCAAATGACACAAAAATTAAGGGAATGGTAAATAATGAAGAGGGCAGTTCACTGATACCAAGCAATCTGGATTGCCTGGTAAATTGTGCACAAGCAAACAGTATGTATTTTAATATGGCTAAATGTAAATGTATACATCTAGGAACAAAAAATGTGGGCCACACTTGAATGATGGGAGACTCTATCCTGGGAAACAGTGACTAGAAAAGTTTTGGAGGTGGAGATGGATAATCAGCTGAACATGAGATCTGAGTGCAATGCTGTGGTCAAAAGTGCTTATGTGATTGTAGGTTCCATAAATGGGAATCTCGAGTAGGAGCAGAGAGGTTGTTTTACCTCTGTATCTGGTGCTAGTGTGACCACTGCTGGAATACAGCATCCAGACTCACAGAGCTCAATCTATGCAGGTAGCCGGAAAGTGGAAGGCAGCTTGGGCGAAAGTGATCATGAAACAGGGTGACCAGACAGCAAATGTGAAAAATCGGGGTGATGGGTAATAGGAGCCTATATAAGAAAAAGATCCAAATATCGGGACTGTCCCTATAAATTGGGACATCTGGTCACCTTATCGTGCAATGATAGAGTTCATGATTCTAAGGAATGGTAGGAGGGAAAATAGCAGAATAAAGATAATGTTCTTCAAGAAGGCAGACTTCACCAAACTCAGAGAAATGCTGAGTAAGACTCTAAGGGAAAAAAGAGTTCGGGAGAATCGGCAGTGTTTTAAAGAGTCATTATTAAGGACACAAGAGCAAACTATCCCAATATGTAGGAAAGATTATAAGTATGGTAAGACACCACCCTGGCTTAATCAGGAGATCTTCAATGACCTGAAACTCAAAAAAGAGAGTCATACAAAAAGTGTAAATCAAATTACAAAGGATGAATTTAAAAAAAACAAAAACAACACAAGCATGTAGGGACAAAATTAGAAAGGCCAAGGCTCAAAATGAGATTAAACTAGCTAGGGGCATAAAGGGAAACAAGAAGACATTTTAAAAATACATTAGAAGCAAGAAGACCCAGGACATGGTAGGCCCATTACCCAATGAGGAGGGAAAGACAAGAAAAGAAAATGTAGCAACTGTCGAAGTGTTAAATGCCTTTTTAGTTTAAGTTTTCACTAACCCAATGATCCAATGACTAACATAGTGAACATCAGTGTAAATGGGATAGGATTTGAGGCTAAAATAGGGAAATAACAAGTTAAGAATTACTTAGGTTAGATGTCTTCAAGTTGCAGGTCCTAACAAAATACATCCTAAAATACTTAAGGAACCAGCTGAAGAGATCTCTGAGCCATTAATGATTATCTTTGAGAACTCATGGAGGACTGGAGAGATCTCAGAAGACTGGAGATATAGTACAGTATGTATCTATAAAAAGGGAATAAGGACAACCCAGGGAGTTATAGACCAGTCAGTTTATCTTTGGTACCCAGAAAGATAATGGAGAAAATAATCAAGCAATCAATCTGTAAGCAAGTAGAAGATAACAAGGTGATAAGTAATGATCAGCATGGATTGATCAAAACCAAATCTTGCCAAATCAACCCAATAGCCTTCTTTGACAGGGTAGCAAGCTTTGTGGATAGGGGGAAGTGGTAGATGGGGTGGTATATCTTGACTTTAGTACTTTTGATACTGTCTCACATGACCTGCTCATAAACAAACTAGGAAAATATAGCCTAGATCAGTGGTTTTCAAATTGCGGGTCGCAACCCAGTACTGGGTGGTGGAATGTAAGGCACTGGATCACGGCGGCTCTGGTCAGCACTGCTGACCTGGCTGTTATAAGTCCTGTTGGTGGTGCTGCCTGGCTAAGGCAGGCTAGTCCCTACCTGTTCTGACACTGCGCTGCGCCCCGGAAGAGGCCAGCAGCAGGTCTGGATCCTAGGTGGGGGGGCCACGGGGCTCCACACACTGCCCCTGCCCCAAGCACTGGCTCTGCACTCCCACTGGCCTTAGCACCCCTTCTGCACTGCTGACCGGCAGCCTCCCCAGGTAAGCCCATTCCTGAGGGTTTATTTCTCATCTTGGAGGCCAGGGGCCTGAGTTATAGAATATCTGCATATGGGCCCTGCTGTACAGAATCCATGTGCTAAAGGCAACAGAGAATTGTTTCATCAATTACATGCGGGAGCTGGGATTGGACATTGCCCTTCTGCTACAAAAACCATAAGCCCAGAATTGCTTGAGTTAAAGGGCACCACCCTCAGCTGACTGTAGGAGCAGGTCCTTTATCCTCTGTGGCCCAGGGCTGTCACGCATAGA
Source organism: Gopherus flavomarginatus (assembly GCF_025201925.1). Taxonomy (NCBI): domain Eukaryota; kingdom Metazoa; phylum Chordata; order Testudines; family Testudinidae; genus Gopherus; species Gopherus flavomarginatus. Next base: position 33,315,255 of record NC_066625.1, read on the forward strand.
AAGCCAGACTATTACAGCGAGTGGCATGTTGAAAGCAGCAGGAACAATTTGAGGCCAGAACAGCAGCACAACACACAGTCACATAGAGATCTAAGCCAGATCCTGCCACCCTGGGAATGCTGAATGAGGGCTGGCTTCAGCTGTTGGGAAAGAAAGGAGAGTGCTTGTGACCAGTAGCACCCCAGCAGCTGCGCAGGGCAAGAGGAGAGCAATCAGGTCTTCTGCTTTTGTGGGCAGCATGATCACAGAGGCCAGGGAGGAAGCTTCTGTGCAGCAGTGCGCTGCTGGCCAGGTGAATTGGGGCAAAGGGTCATTTCTTCTTAGAGCAGAGGCAGGATGTGCACCTGATGCAGCAATAGCCTGCTCCCATCCCATGAATCTGAAGCTTGGGTTGTAGTTTGACTGCAGGAAGCAAGCAGGCTGTCACTGCCACAGGGACAAGCCTGGCACAAACAACAATCCCCAGCCCTTATCCTCAGGGGATTTCAAAGCACTTTACAAAGAGGCCAGCGTCATTATTCCCATTTCTCTGAGGCGAAGAGAGGGGATGTGAGGTGCCCACGGTCGCTGACCAGCAGAGCTGAGACTGGAACCTGAACTTCTGAATCCCAGTCCAGTGCTCAATATACTCAGCCAGTGGTTTTCAACTTGTGGGGGTCCACAGACTACATCTAAAATTTCCGGAGGGTTCACAACTCCGTTTGAATTTTTTTAGGGGTCCGCCAATGAGAAAATGTTGAACACCGCTGTGCTAGGCCACGCTGCCTCCCTAAGGGACACTGCAGTGTCTACACTGCAACTGGAAGGAGACATTCCCAAGCTAGCTGTGATCACAGCTAGCTTGAGTAACAATAGCAGCGAAGCCCCCTCAGTCTCTCTGCTGAAAGGAGCTGCAGCTGGACAGGCAAACGAGCTCTCATTTGCACACTCACAGAACACCAAAATGTGCCTGTGACCATTTTCCATATGCCCCATTCTCTGACCAGATGACACCTGGCAGGTAAAATTTGGGCTAAACTGAGTTCTGAAATCTGACTTCACTTATGCCAATGTGAATCAGGAGTGACCCCAAGTAAGCATATGGAGTCAAGTGGTGTAAATCAGGACAACTCCAGTGACATCTAGGCAGTTAACTCCAGTGAAGTCTACCTGCTATGAATCAGGAGTGACTCTGGTGAGGCGTATGGAGTTTCACCGGGATAAAGTGGAGTATGAGGTAGATCAGGCCCTCAGTCTTTATTAACACTGCTAAAGTATTTCTCCAGCTAAAAAGAATTGCCCTTCAGCTGCCTCCTGGGCTACGAGGGAGGCGTGCTTGTTTGAATAAGGAAATGTGTTTGCCTGCAGACCCTAGAACAACAGAGCAGCTCATCCAAAGTCCAGTGCTTTAGGATTTTATTACCCACTAAAACAATCTGGTTTGTCTTTCCTGCTAGGCGTCTGTTTCCCCCTCACTGCCACTTGTGTTCCAGCTGTAAAAGCCACCGTTCACCACCTACTCCTAGAATAACAAATACATGTCCTGGAGATTCAAGGCAATTTATTTGTGACCTAGGAGTCCTGACTGTGACCTCTGCCTCTATAAACACCACCCTGCTCCCAAGAACTTTGAACACTCTTCTGTTGGCTTGGGGCCCAAAGCCTCCCCCCCTCTAAAAAACCAATCAAAGGTAGTTTCTAAAAATATCTATTTTTCTTTAATTAAACCAGCTTTGGGGGGAAATTTGTTTTCTCTGCCGTGTTTTCACCTTGTCGGCTAAAGATCCCTCTGGGCTGTTCTGTGGGGGCTGGCTTGACCTTATAAAAGCACTAGTCGCATCCTGGAACACGGCGCACTTCTCCAAACTCTGTGATGGGCCTGGATGATAACTGTCCCATAGAATGCACTGCTGTTATTATATGGTCACCCTCCAGTGTAAATGTAGACCAGTGGGATCAAGTGGGTGTAAGGCCTGCCCTGCTTTGCACCATGACCAGAGGTGAAAGAGCTGGTACGCCGTGCCGTACTGGACCAGTTTCCTGGGCGGTAATTTAAAGGGCCCAGGGATCCAGCCACTGCGAAGATCCCTGGGCCCTTTAAATCCCCACCGGAGCTCCAACAGCCGGGCTCGGATGGGGATTTAAAGGGCCCAGAATTCCAACTGCTGCAGGAAGCCCAGGCCCTTCAAAGTGCCGCCGGCGGAGCTCTGGCAGCGGGGCTCAGGCGGCGCTTTAAAGGGCCCAGGGCTCCCCGCAGCAGCTGGAGCCTCTGGCTCGGGTGGGGACTTAAAAGGACCGGGGCTCCCCACAGCGGCCGGAGCCTCTGGCACTTTAAATCACCACTGGAGCCCAGCTGCCGGGCTCAGGCGGGAATGTAAAGGGCCCAGTGCTCCAGCCGCTGCGGGGAGCCCTAGGCCCTTTAAATCACTGCTGGAGCTCAGGCAGTGGGACTTGGGCAGTACTTCAAAGGGCCCGGGCTCCCCACAGCAGCCGGAGCCTCTGGCCCTTTAAATCCTCACCAGAGCCCAGCAGCCAGGCTCAGGCGGGGATTTAAAAGGCCCGGGGCTCCTGCTGCTGTGGGGAGCCCCGGGCCCTTTATTTCGCCCCTGAGCCCAGGGCTCCCTGCCACCTCTGCAGCGGGTAGCTCCGGGGTGATTTAAAGGCCCTGGGGCTCCCAGCCATGCCGTACTGGGCCGGTTTCCCGGGCGGTAATTTAAAGGGCCCAGGGATCCAGGCACTGCGGAGATCCCCGGGCCTTTAAATGCCTCCAGGGCCGTCCTTAGGCATAGGCAACATAGGCAGCTGCGTAGGGCACCTGAAAATTTGGGGCACCACTGGGTCTTAGTGTCCACCCTCTTGTTTTCCTATCCCTGTTCTGACCCTTCCTGCAGGCTCCCACAGATGGCTGCTCTAGCCTGGTGAGTCTTCCTTGGGAGGGAATCTAGCAGTTAAAAGTGAAAAAACCTCCAGCCTGCCAGACCTATTAGCACAACATTGAAACTGTTAAAGAGACATTCAAGGGGTAATAAAGCCATTTAACAGGCATTTGCCAATCCCAAGGTATATACTGACAGGTTTCAGAGTGGTAGTCCTGTTAGTCTGTATCAGCAAAAACAAGGACGAGTCCTTGAGTCACCTCAAAGGGTATGGCTACACTTACAGTTTTGCAGCGCTGGTAGTTACAGCTGTGTTCGTACAGCTGTGTAGGGCCAGCGCTGCAGTGTGGCCACACTGACAGCTACCAGCGCTGCAGTGTGACCACATTTACAGCACTTGCAGCGCTGTTGGGAGTGGTGCATTGTGGGCAGCTATCCCACAGAGCACCTCATCCCATTTTGGCACTGTGGCTTGTGGGAAGGGGAAGGAAGTGTGTGGGTCTTTCCGCTTCCTGTTCCAATGCCCCGTGGTGCTTTGCTACACATTCCGAGCAGTTTGGCGGCATTGTGATTCTGCAGAGCGATTTCTGAGGTTTTTGTTATAAATGGAGCCTGAGCTGCTGAGGACCTTGCTGATGAATGTTGCCAGCACATCACACATGGCAGTGGAGCTATTCCTTCAGCTGCAAAGTGACAGTGAGGAGTCAGACGATGATATTGAAACGCCTGACGCTGAAGACACTCAATTGCTTGTGGCAGTAACAGACGTGCTCAGCACCGTGGAACGGCGCCTTTGGGCTCGGGAAACCAGCACTCAGTGGTGGGATCACATCGTCCTGCAAGCCTGGGATGACGAGCAGTGGCTGCAGAACTTTCGGATGAGAAAAGCCACTTTCATGTCACTGTGTGCTGAGCTTGCCCCTACCCTGCGGCGCAGGGACACAAGAATGAGAGCTGCCCTGCCAGTGGAGAAGCGGGTGGCTATTGCAATCTGGAAGCTGGCAACTCCAGACAGCTACTGATCGGTGGCGCACCAGTTTGGAGTGGGAAAGTCCACCGTTGGAATGGTGCTGATGCAAGTTTGCACAGCCATTAATCGCACCCTGCTAAGAAGAACTGTGACTCTGGGGAACGTGCAGGACATTGTGGATGGCTTTACACAAATGGGGTTCCCTAACTGTGGAGGGGCAATAGATGGGACGCATATTCCTATTCTGTCACCACCCCACCTGGCATCAGAGTACGTTAATCGCAAGGGGTATTTCTCCGTGGTTCTGCAAACGCTTGTGGATCACCGTGGGCGTTTCACTGACATTTACTCAGGATGGCCTGGAAAGGTGCACGATGCACGCATCTTTCGGAACAGTGCCCTGTTCAGGAGGCTGAGGGCCGGGACTTTTTTCCCAGACCGCAAGATCACAGTAGGGGACGTTGAAATGCCCACTGTGATCCTTGGAGACCCCGCTTACCCCTTAATGCCATGGCTCATGAAACCGTATACAGGGAAGCTTGACAGGAGCAAGGACCGGTTCAACTACAGGCTGAGCCGGTGCAGAATGACTGTGGAGTGTGCTTTTGGCCGTTTGAAAGCCCGCTGGAGGTGTCTTTATGGGAAGCTAGATTTGGGGGAAAGCAGCATCTCCACTGTTATATCCGCGTGCTGTACCCTCCATAATATTTGTGAAGGGAAGGGTGAAAGATTCAGTGAGGAATGGACCTCCGAGGTTCGACGCCTAGAGGATGAATTTGCACAGCCAGAGAGCAGGGCTACTAGGGAGGCCCAGGAAAGGGCTTCAAGGATTAGGGATGCTTTAAGGGAGCAATTTGATGCTGAGAGCCAACAGTAATGTTTGGTGCCTTTGCTGTGCTTTGTTCTACCTTGGGGTACAATATTTACCACTTCCTGCAATAATAAAACGTATTGTAAAAGCCATAAAATCCTTTATTCAAAGTACAGTACATAAAAGGCCAGGGGGGTTAGGGTGGTGGACTGTACATTCAGAGGTTTGAATATGTCCTGTTTGGATTACTGTTCAATGTCTGCTGCACTTCAGGATTACTATGCTGCAGGGTAATGGGGGTGGAGTGCACAGGGTAAGAATTATGGTTATCAGGGCTGGTAGGTGATCGTACAGGTGTTGGGGGCAGCTGGGGGTAATAAGAAACTGGCTGCTGGAGAAAAGTGTTTTGTGCAAATACTGGGGAACAAGAAAGAGAGCTTTGGGAGGGCCGTGGGTTACCACGGTACATATCTGCCTGCATGGCTACGAGAGACTCGAAAGACTCAGTTTGGCGAGCCAGGAGGCTTATCATCTGCTTTGAGGTTTTTTTGATAGCCAATTCCTTTCTCCTGCTTTCTGTTTGCCTCCAGTCATACATTTTCTCTCTCCATTCATACATTTTCTCTCTCCATTCCTGTGTCTTCCTACTTTCTCTGTTGTAGTGATTCATAACTGCTTTGATCAATTCTTCTTTTGATTTTCTGGGATTTCTTCTCAAGTTCTGCAAGCGACGTGAGGCCGGTGATCCGGCTGCATTAGTCAAGGTCACTAGAAAAAACAAAGATAGAACCATGTAATACACAGAGGCTACATTGTTTATTATCACACAGTGAAGGAGTTTTTAGACTTTTTGTAGCATCCTTCCCACATACCTCACATAACACAGAGAGGCCAGGGAAGCTAAGTCATGGAGAGCAATGGGGTGAGTGTTTCTGCCCCGAGTGCACCTGGGAGGGGGAATTGACCGATGGGTCACTGGGGTTTATCTGCACTGGGTACAGGAGGTAGCTGGTGTCCTGCACAGGGGACAGTAGTGAACAGGAAGGTGGCGAGCTGCTGGCGGGGGGGGGGGTCCGCGTTAATGCCGGCCTGCTGGTGAGGGGGGGGGAAACGCACAGCTTTGCTGGCTGCCTGCTGGGAAGGGTGGGGGAATACCGGAGCGCACCGCGGGGCTGGATGCCTGCTGGGAAGGGTGGGGGAACACCGGAGCGCACCGCAGGGCTGGCTGCCTGCTGGGAAGGGTGGGGGAACACCGGAGCGCACCGCGGGGCTGGATGCCTGCTGGGAAGGGTGGGGGAACACCGGAGCGCACCGCGGGGCTGGATGCCTGCTGGGAAGGGTGGGGGAACACCGGAGCGCACCGCGGGGCTGGATGCCTGCTGGGAGGGGGGTGGGGGAAGACCGGAGCGCACCGCGGGGCTGGATGCCTGCTGGGAAGGGGGAGGGGAGACCGGAGCGCACCGCGGGGTTAGCTACGTGCTGGGAAGGGGTGAGGGGAAGACCGGAGCGCACCGCGGGGCTGGCTGCCTGCTGGGACGGGGGTGGGGAGACCGGAACGCACCGCGGGGCTGGTGGGGGGACCGCGAACATGGCACCCTGCACTCAAGTATCCCTAAATTCTCAACAGGGTTTCCTACTGCCAGATATATCACTGCTGCGTGTTACCTGGGAAGAGAGGGAGGGTCTTCTACAGCAATGTGGGTTCCGCCCTGGCCCCTATGCAGCTTGCCTGTGTGCAGCCATGGTTCTCCCACCCCTCGCTGCACAGTGGATCGGACGAGTTAGCCTGACCGGGACAAGGACCCCGGTGGCTCTCCCGATAAACTTGAGAAAGCACATTGCGCACGCTCTGGCTGCAACTTTCAAGAATCAGAGGGGTAGCCGTGTTAGTCTGGATCTGTAAAAGCAGCAAAGAATCCTGTGGCACCTTATAGACTAACAGACGTTTTGGAGCATGAGCTTTCGTGGGTGAATACCCACTTCTTCAGATGCATGACTGCATCATGAACTTTTCAAGAGATTACCGAGGCAGATTACAGAGACGTGATAGAGCAAATCAATGGGCTATTCCACGTTTAGGCATGCATGCAGGCAGCCATAACCCAAACTCTCCTCTCCCAAAACATAAAAATCTGCTTACCCCGAGCACGCTCCTCAGTTTCTTCCTCACCAGCAACTTCCTGCTGCTGCGACTGGCGAGCCTCCTCCTGGCTTGAGAAGAGCTCCTGGCTGCATGCCTCCTGGGACTCCGGGGTGTCTCCCTCCACGCCAGTAGCCTCACTGTCGGCTTCCTCTACACCCTCCTCCACTTCTCCCTGCTCTGAACTCTCCATCGTGGTCCTCGGATTGGCAGTGGGGTCACACCCAAGTATGGCATCCAGCTCCTTGTAAAAACGGCAGGTTGTGGGGGCAGCTCCTGAGCGGCGATTTCCCTCACGGGCTTTGCAGTAAGCACTCCTCAGCTCTTTTATTTTGACCCTGCACTGCAACGCGTCCCGTTCATGGCCCCTTCTCAGCAAGGACTGCGATATCTGCCCATAGGTATCATAATTTCTCCTTCTGGAGCGCAGCTGTGCTTGCACAGCCTCCTCACCCCAAACACTGATGAGGTCCTGCAGCTCAGAATTGTTCCATGCTGGGGCTCGTTTGGGGTGTGGAGGCATGATCGCTGATTGATTGAATGATTGATTGCACTCCACACCTGGCTGAGCAAACAGGAAGGGGATTTTTAAAATTCCCGGGGCATTTAAAGGAGGGGTCAGCTGAGCCCAGGGCAGTGGAGTGTGCATGATTACCAGAGAGGCTTCTAAGGTATGCTGGGATACCTCCTTATACCACGGAGGTCAATAAAAGCGCTGGTGGGTGTCCATACTTGCTGACCAGTGCTGGATCACCAGCGCTGGAATCCCTACACCCGAGGCTCGACTGGGTGTACAGCCAGCGCTGCAACCAGGGAGTTGCAGCGCTGGCCGTGCTTTGCAAGTGTGGCCACATCCTAAGTTGCAGCGCTGTAACCCCCTCACCAGCGCTGCAACTCTGTAGTGTAGCCAAGCCCTAAAAGACTAACAAATTATTTGGGCATAAGCTTTTGTGGACTAGAACCCATTTCATCAGATGTCCACGAAAGCTTATGCCCAAATAAATTTTTATACTGTCAGTTTCTGACTTTACTGACAAAAACAGTTGTGCATTAATGTAATATTTACACAGAACATGTCAGTCTACAGGAGCTTAGTTTAAAATTTGCTTTAAAAATATTTCATTAGTGAGCTGGTGCAAATTATAAAATCACATTTCTAAAAAGTGCTTGCATAGAGTTTTAGATGCACAGTCATCTTTAGCCTTAAATATGTGGATCTTCAGACATACAGTTTTTAAATAAATCCTTCAAAAGACCTCCCTTATCTAAAATACACATTTTAATTACTATAGTTAAAAAAAAAAGTGCTTCCAAGTCTTCCTGTGTCCTTTCTGTCCATCCCTTCACCACCTCTCCCCCCACTCCCCACTGAAGAGAGCCCTTAAAGGGACAACAATCCTTCCCTTCCAGATAGCTGGACAAAGAGTTTCCCTTTCTTTACTTCTGACTATCCGACGAACTAGTTTTAAAAGAACCCTCCAGCAAAATCAGTACCTTAGTAAGACAAAATCCTTGTTATATCTAAAATCTTTGGAAACATATTTTTTTAAAGTTGGTGAAATTTCATAACCATGTCTCTTGTTATGGAGATCACACAAAGTAAATTACTGTTCCCTTTTTCTAAAAGCAATGAACATTGTTATGAACACACTAAATCTCTCTGATTAATTTAAAAGAATGTTTTTGTTTCAGTGAGTTAAATATGTAGTAATCTGGAACGCTGGCTTAAGATTTGAGTACATTTAAAATATAAATTCAGTTTAGAAATACTGATTAAGAAAATGTAAAACAGAGAAGAGCTGCATCATGTATTCCATTATATGTAATATTGTATTCAGCAGGACAGCTGACTCACCCTTACTATGAAGTTTTTGCAAATAAATCTCTGACAAACTACAGGGCATATCAAAAAACCTGTGACTGACATTTTTTATTCCCAAATTTTAGTGTTTTTAATTAGGTACTTTCTTCATGTCCATTCTGCATGAGGGAGAGGGCATGGAAGTCTCTGCGGGGAACTGTGACTCTCCGCCACCATGAGGCAGGCCAGGCATCTCATTATCCTTTGCTGTCAAGGCCCATTCTCTCCCTCCCCCACCAGGATGTGAGCTTGGGCTGCCATCCGGCATAGGGGCACCAGTTTAATAATACTGCGTAGGGCCCCATAAATCCTAAGGACGGCCCTGAATGCCTCTTCCGGTTGAGGTCACGCCCCCACTCAGGACTCCGGTGCACCAGTAAGTCCTTTCAGTTACTTTCACCCCGATCATGACTGCAGCGCACCCTAGTACTAGTAATGGATAATACTGAGGTATGTCTGTACAAAAGCAATGGAAACCACTGCAAATCACACAGGTTAGATATGAGACCTGCTAGTGTGCTTTCCACAAACCCTTCTTGCTCTGACATATGCAACTGCACCCAAAATGCAGCCCAGGGATGGAGGAGTTAGAGAGCGATGCGCTCGGATGGCTCCTAGACTAGTGCTCTGCACCCACCACAAAACGCAGCAAGGAGGCCAGAACTAAACAGCCATTGCTGGGGGCCTGCATGCTCATTGCTAAGCACAGGGAGCACTGCGGACTTGGGAATGTTTTTTTTCCCTTTCAGCTCCACTTGCCATTTTCCCTTTGCTTTATTATCTCCCAGCCCTTCACACTGAATGTCCAGGCCTGCTTAGCATTCCCTGGTACTTAGCAACGCCATCATTTCCTTGTCTCCCTTGCTGATAGCGCCTAGTAGCCCAGCAGTGCCTGCCTGGCAGCCTGCTTTCTTCTGCTATGGTAATGCTGGGTTCTCAAAGGAGCCTTTCATGTCACCAGGAGCTCCCGGCCACTTTCCAGAGCATTCAGCCACTATGGGCTCTTGTTTTACAACTGTGTAAAGGGAATGAGAACACGGTTTAGCAAAGCCAGAGACCTGAGAATGGGCCCGCAGGCTGCGCAATTCACTATCTTGCTTTGTTTATTAGTAGTATTTAATATTATTTATCATTTGTGCTGCGGTCACATCTAGGAGCCCCAGTCATGGGCCAGGACCCCATTGCGCTAGGTGCTGTGCAAATATGAGAAAGAGCCATTGTAACCGGATGGCTTGCCCTGCTGGGCTGGAGACCTGGGGCTAAGCCAACCTTGGCTTTGGAATGAGCCCCACCTGAGGGGAATCTGGCACTTCCCTATAAAGAGAACCAAAGAATGAGAGATGACTCTGGTAGTGGGAGCTTGGAGGGTAAAGACTAGTGAGCAGGAGGCAGGGGCGAGGGGACCCCTGACTGTGTTTGGGATTGGATGTCAGAGCCCCAGGGAGGGAGCGCTGGGAGGACTGGCCAGGAGCTAAGAATCGAAAGAAAAGCCCCGAGACTGAGAAAAAAACACAGTGCTATGTATGGACTTCAGTTTGGGACTCTGGGTTGTTGTGAACTGGCTCTGATATTAAACTAGCCCCAGGCAGGGGTATTGTTAAGTAATCAGAGAAAGCCTCTGTGAGTTCTTAAAGGGCCCTGAAGACAGGAAAAAAACAGAGGTGGGGAACCTGCAGAAACACTCCTGCCAAGGAGGGGGTCCTCAGTAAGGGACCACCCCACTACAAACAGGCCCCGCCCCAAAGTGCTTAACATCTGCAGCACCTTTAGTTCTGCTTGGGTAGTGATGGGAGCAAGGGAAACAGTTTGGATCTATATCACAGATGCTGAAGTCTGGAGATGTGGGACTGCAGGGAGGAGATGTTAGTTCAGCCTTGAGCAGCTTCTGTTCTTTCTACAGTTACTAGTTTGGTGCCAGTCGTGTGCCCAGAAATCCACACAACAGAAAGACAGCTCCTGGCCCAAATGCTTTGATACAGAACATCATGTTTGGGGGTTTGGGGAGCTGGGGTTCAGTTTGGCTTATTATGCACCTGGAGCTCACTTGAAGAATTAGGATCCGGATAAGAATTTGTCTTCCCAAAGCTCAGACACACTTCAGTTTGGACAATAGGTTCCAAGGCCACTGTGAGACCATTGTGATCATCTAGTCTGGCCTTGTGTATAACACAGGCCAGAGAACTGCCCTACTGAACTCAAACCTGTTTACCTGAGGAGTTGGATTCCTGACCCCTAGTGAATGTACCATACAGATCATTACTATGTGTACGAGCACCATAAAGGACAATGTACATTGAAAACACATCCATGATCCTAATGGACAATGCAGCTTCTCATAATAATGAATTCATTGCTGTAGCTTTCCCTGGTTAAACATTACTCTGGTTTAACCAGAACAACATATTGATTGCCCTTGCAGATTTTCATGTGGCAGTAGACCTTGAGGAACGCTAAAGCGTACACTCCCCAGCCCTGTCCTGCAGCCTGCTAGAATCCAGGCACCCATAAAACGTCCTTATGAGTCTCATTATCAACGTGGAAGTCAGATCAGAGGTGACAATCTCCAGCCTATGGTGCTTTCTGCTTGGATGCATACAACACAGGAACCTGGAACCTGTCACTGCCATTCTCAGTGTGTATGGGGAGCAGCGATCCATTACCTTTCACATCCTCTGGCTACGGGCTAATCAGCCCTTAGCTGGGCAGCACTTGGGGATGGGCTGCATGACAGGGCCTTCCCAAAGGGTGTATGGCACGGAACCCACTGTACCTTGGCACTCACCCAGCTTTGGCCTAGTTTCAGATAAGAGTTTACACACAATATGGCTTAAGCCAGCTCCCGGAGCCCCTTTGTACTAGTGCATTGGCTGCAGCCTGAACCTCCCTGCACACAAACAGGAAGCTGCATGCGGTTGATTGTAAACAGTGCGAGACTCCCTCCCATGCTATTGCCATGCTGGCAATGGGCCCAGGCGCAGCAAACCCAACCTCACTACAGCCGTGGCTACTCCCAGCCCAGCGCAGCCCCGCACCCACCTCCCTCGCGTGCTCATTGGGGCCGCCAGATTTGTTTACCTTATATGGTCAGGTACTAACACAGCATGGCCGATGACTGGCTGGCCTGACACGTCACTCAGTACACGTCAGCCCCCCGGTACACTTTTGCAAACAAACCAAGGGCTCCTGGGAAACGTAGTACTGGGTGCTCAGGCGGGGTGTCTGCTGGCTGCTCAGCCTGGTGCAGGGTGGGAACTGACTGCTTGGCAGTGCTGGTACTAGCCCACTGAGGGCCTTAAGCAGGAATATTTTGGGCTCTCCTGCTCACACAACTCCTGGAGCTGCCCCAGGTCTGAAGCAATTGATTTGTTTAGTTATGCATAATACTGGCTTTGCTGGCCAGAGTCAGGAATGTGAGCGCTGCCATTGGGTCTGAGAGCAGCTGGCACAGCAGCCGTGGGACAGAGGCATCCCTTGCCAGACAGGGCTGCTATGCAACTGCCCTGGCGCCCAGGCACAGCTTCACACACTCCATGTGATGTCATAGTTCTCAGCTACAAGTGTGTGCAGGGTGAAGCCCCCATGGGCGTTGAGCAGAGCCTACAGAGCAGCCCTGCGGTGCTCTTTGCTTTTAGAACTGGACCAAGCAAAGAAGACATGCTAGGAAGCAACGCTGCTATCACCTGGGTACCAGCTGTGGGCCTATCCCCACCTCCTTAGCCAACGTGAACAACTGCGGCCTTGACACAGCCAACGAGAGCCTTGCGTAGGCCCGGCTAGTCCATCAGTCCATGGCAGCGGTGCACGGAGTTGAAGTCCTGCAAATAACCCATATTGCTCTGTGGCGCGAAGAGCGAGACTTGCTCTGCAAGCCTGCCTGGGTGCACTGGTGGATACCTCCAAAGCTTCTCTCTCTCACCAACAGAGACTAGTCCAATGTCAGCTGTTAACCCACCCGCCTGGCACCGCAGCTAGCCAGCCCAGCCTCTGGACTACAGCTCCCAGCCTGCCCGCCCAGCCCCGCCCTGGCTGTGCCGTCAGGGAGGCCAGGCTGGGTGAGTCAGTCCCCTGCCTCCAGTAAATATTTGTATTAGCAGGAGCCGGCTCTGTAATGGTGGCTGCGCTGTGAGCGGCACAGACCCAGGGACCCCAGGGCACGGCAGGCAGCGAGCGGCAGCGGCATGTCGGTGAACATGGACGAGCTAAAGCACCAGGTCATGATCAACCAGTTCGTGCTGACCGCGGGCTGCGCCGCCGACCAGGCGAAGCAGCTGCTGCAGGCGGCGCACTGGCAGTTCGAGGTGAGCCCCCGGGGCGCGGCAGAGCTCGGCTGGGGGTGGGGGGCGTCCTGCCGGGGCCCCTGCGATCGCAGCCCATTTGCTGCACCTGCGAGGTCTCGGCTGGCCTGGCCCTGCAGCCAGGGGCGCCGCGGAAGGGATGGGGCGGCCCTGGGGCAGTTGGCGAGCAGACCCCGCTGAGCCGGAGGGCGCGGGTGGGGCCGTGGGGGCTTCCTGGCTCTCTGCTACAGCCCGCGACGGAGGAGGGGGGGGGGTCGCTCAGCCCGGCCAGCCCCGATCGGTGCCTCTGGCGCCCCAGTCTGGCACCTCGGGCGCGCCGGGGGCTCGAGCCTAAGGGGGCGCTAGAGGCAGGAGCTCCTGGGCGTGGGGCTCCAGGGCCTGGGCAGTGCCGCTGGGGGGCGGGTCAGTCCGGGACAAGCCTTGTGCCCAGGGAATGAGCTTAGCCATCTGATCTGTCCGCCTGGCTGCTGTGTCCAGAGCAAGCCCCGAGGGCGCTCACAGAGGCCCTCAGCAGGCTGCCATGGAGTGAATGTGGGGAGCAGAGTGCCTCGGAGGCCCCAGTGCCATGTGCCCCCATCCTGCCCATTAGGAGGCTAATCCCGGGCACATCCAACGGGCCTCAGCTTCTGCCCACCGTTGCAGGTGCCCCAGGGTATGGCGGAATGGCAGGCACCATGGCTGGGGGTACCACCACTGTTCAGGGAGCGGGTGGTGGGACTGGGAGTTGTTTGGGATACGACCGCCTGTGCCAGCATCTCTGTGCTGCCCTGACAGACATATGTGTGCGTGTGCTCAGCACACCTACTGATGGGGAATGCTCCATGCTGTCATGGTGTTGCTGTTTGTCAGGTTCACACTGGTCAGCCTCCTTAGGCTGGGGGTGGCTTTTCTGTCTCTAACCCTTCTTGGGAAAGGAGATGCCATCAGTACTGTCACTCCCGGTGCTGTTTTAGTGTTGGTGTGAATTGTGTGTGTGTGTGTGTGTGGATGGGGTATACGTGTACAGCTCTGTGTGTATTAGATACATGTGTAGGAGTGTACATATGTCATGTGTGTGTTTGTATGGACAGCTGTCCATGCATGTGAGTACTGTATAGCAGGGGTGTATCCTGTGTATGGGGTGTGCTTGTCTTCTGCCTGTGTTATTAAAGTGGGACTGGTTTTCATTGCTCCCCGATGGTCAAGGTTTCCCCGGGCTGGCTGTAGCAGATCCGCAGGGGCCACCCACCCCTTTGTGGGTCCCGCTCAGGAGTGGATTTGCTTTTAAAGGGAGGTGGAAGGAACACACACAGGGCATACATGCAGTGTTAGGCGAGCTCTGGCACTGCTGGGGCGGTCTTTCCATGCTCACCTATACTTTGTGGGAGCATAGCAATAACTGACCTTATGTGCACTCCCCCAACACTTCCCCATTCCCTGCAGGCAGAATGATGCCTCTTAGTGGCTATGGGTTGAAGAGCCTCAGTCTGGCCTTTCCTGTGTTCCTGTCTCCTGGGGTTTGATTCCTAAGGCAGCACCAGGAGAAGAGATTTTGCTGGTTAAAACTTAATTGGCTCCAGCTGCTTATTCCCCTGGCCTGGAGTCAGGATCCTCTGTGACATCAGCAGTGATTGCTGGGGAAGTGACTGTGATGTCATACACGGGATTGCTGCTTCAGGTGGGGAACATGCAGGCGAACTGTGCAGGCAGAGTAGTCCTGCAAAGCTCCCTGGTGGTAAAGACTGGGAGTGTGTGCACGCTCAGGGGATGTAGCAGGGAGGACTGTGTCCAAAGAAAATGTTTTCCATGAGGCACCAGCAGCTCTTTGCAGCTCAGTGTCATGGTTTTGTCACTAATGACACTGTTGTAATTAGCTTGTCTGTTCTGTGACACAGAAGGAGGTTTGAGTCAGTGTAGAGAGCAAGAGGTTTCTTTTACACATATTTGCATGGCTGGGGCGTCCCTTGTTCCATGTGCACTACAGTCCTGATCTGTAAAAGAAACAATTCTGGGTGTATTTTATAGCATGGAGTCATTTGACTCCCTGCGCTGCTGGTTTGATCAGGTAGTTCAGATAGCCAGATACTGTAGTCACAGGTTTTCTGGGTGCAAAATCGGAGGCTGCTGGTCAAAATCAGACTGTGTGTGTGTGTGTGTGTGTGTGTGTGTGTGTGTGTGTGTGTGTGTGTGTGTGTGTGTGTGTGTGTAAATCCAAACAAATGAATATCTCTCTCTCTGTGCACTGTCTATGCACACGGAAAGAGGCACCCACAAGGCAAGCACACTTGCATATTTGCAGATTTTGCAAAAAGAAATATTGGCCACATTTACATGTGTAGTATGACCTTGATTTTGTTCACCAGTGTAAATCATGAGCAGCCCGACTGGACATTGTAAGACAGGTGTGAGAGAAGGATCAGACCCTACCACCTTTTACAGGTGAAGCACCAGGAGTAGGAACTTGCAACAGAAAGTTATAGTTTCAATTACATTTTCCAGAAATTTGCCACTATTTGGCAAATTGCACAAGTGGAAACAGCAGTGTGCTGGCTGTGGGTCTCCCGTGCTGGTTTGGCACTCACATGACTCAGAGGAAGCTCAGCTGTAAACAACCCAATGGGACAAGTTACCAGTCACTTTTGGTGCAAAATGGTCAGATAATTCCCTCTGCAAAATGGCTGCTGAGCATGCCCTCTTCTCAGAGCTCTGCTCTAGGAGTATTGTCTTCTGGGTACTCCAAATCCCTCTCAGTCTGAGCCCAAGATCTGCATTTGCAGAGTATTGTTACTCCACCCCCTTTCACAGGTGCCCTTCTCCAGGCTGGACCAGCTCCTTGGCGTGTATGACTCCGTGGAGTTCAGTGGAGCTGTGCTGATTTACACCTGCTGAGGACCTGGTCCACTGAGTGGTCTCCTTGGTTTCAGAAGCATTACTGCTGCAGCAAGGGATTGCTCACTGTAAAGGTGGCAGAATCACACTCTGAGGGTATTGATGCATACAATCTCTTTCACTTGGGGGACCACATTGCTCCTGTTACTCAGAACTCCATAACCCACGATCCCATGAGCAGTGCGCCGAGAGCATTATTACCATGCCACTCCTGCATCATACCATGGCCCAGGGACAGAGAGCGCGGCCCAGTCACCAGTGTTTTGCTGGCAACTGATGCTCCCACTTTCTTTGAGCAGGATGGTCCATTCCCGTTTAACATTTCAAGATAATAAATTGCCTGACAACGAAGCTGAAATGAGCCAGAGGGTCTGGTGACAAAGCAACAGGAGTTGGCTGTTCCCGCTGCATCTTTGGGCTTGTCTCGAGGAGAAATTTACCAGCATAATTCTACTAGTGTAATTCTACCAGTCTAGTTACAGCAGTATCACCTCTTGTGTGGACACTTTAATATCAGAATAAGGATATCCTTCTGGGGTTATATCGGTTTAACCAGAGTGGTTTTCATAGATTCATAGACTCTAGGACTGGAAGGGACCTCGAGAGGTCATCGAGTCCAGTCTCCTGCCCTCATGGCAAGACCAAATACTGTCTAGACCATCCCTGATAGACATTTATCTAACCTACTCTTAAATATCTCCAGAGATGGAGATTCCACAACCTCCCTAGGCAATTTATTCCAGTGTTTAACTACCCTGACAGTTAGGAACTTTTTCCTAATGTCCAACCTAAATCTCCCTTGCTGCAGTTTAAGCCCATTGCTTCTTGTTCTATCATTAGAGGCTAAGGTGAACAAGTTTTCTCCCTCCTCCTGATGACACCCTTTTAGATACCTAAAAACTGCTATCATGTCCCCTCTCAGTCTTCTCTTTTCCAAACTAAATAAACCCAATTCTTTCAGCCTTCGTTCATAGGTCATGTTCTCAAGACCTTTAATCATTCTTGTTGCTCTTCTCTGGACCCTCTCCAATTTCTCCACCTCTTTCTTGAAATGCGGCACCCAGAACTGGGTGCCGCATTTCAAGAACAGTTGAGGCCTAACCAGTGCAGAGTAGAGCGGAAGAATGACTTCTCGTGTCTTGTTTACAACACGCCTGTTAATGCATCCCAGAATCATGTTTGCTTTTTCTGCAACAGTATCACACTGACTCATATTTAGCTTGTGGTCCACTATGACCCCTAGATCTCTTTCTGCCATCCTCTTTCCTAGACAGTCTCTTCCCATTCTGTATGTGTGAAACTGATTGTTCCTTCCTAAGTGGAGCACTTTGCATTTGTCTTTATTGAACTTCATCCGGTTTACCTCAGACCATTTCTCCAATTGGTCCAGATCATTTTGAATTTTGACCCTGTCCTCCAAAGCAGTTGCAATCCCTCCCAGTTTGGTATCGTCTGCAAACTTAATAAGCGTACTTTCTATGCCAACATCTAAGTTGTTGATGAAGATATTGAACAGAGCCGGTCCCAAAACAGACCCCTGCGAAACCCCACTTGTTATACCTTTCCAGCAGATTGGGAGCCATTAGTAACTATTCTCTGAGTATGGTTATCCAGCCAGTTATGGTATCATTACACTGGTAGAGTTATGCTGGTAAATTTCCCCTTCTAGACAAAGCCCTTAAATACATACAATCTGCCCCATTTACAGCCCTTCCGGACAGCTCCATGCAGCAGGGTAGTGCTTTAACCTTTGAACACTGTGCTGTTTCCAAGCATGTGACACCTGGGCTGTATTCATTTAAGGGCTGGAGGGAGTGGATCTGGAGGTTGAGAAGTGTTTCCAGCTACTGGGAGGCAGGTTGCACGGGATCACATGAACATACATTGCAAACTCTCTGAGGGCAAGGGCTGTCTGCATTTGTACAGTGCCTAGCACAATGGTGGTCCTGCTCCATGACTTGGTTTCTGGGCCCTGTGGTTAATGCACATCATACTAATGAGGGGGCATTTCCTTCTGCAGGGTTGGGGTGCACAGCGGGGAGGGGAACCAGCAGTGGGTGGAGAGGCCAAGTTGGGGTGCTCTGGGCCAGGGGAACTGGAAGGTGATCTTGATGGGAGGGAGCAGGGATCAGCATTTGGGGGAGCTGTAGGAGGCATTTGTCTGAGGACAAGCACACTTATCTTTAGTTGCTTTGGGGTGAGCTTTACTTGTTCTCAGCATTGTAAGGGTTAGTAGTGAATTTCTGGGCTCCTGTCATTTTTCCACCCAGCCTTTCTGGGCTATTTGGGAATTTCCAAATCTGTGCATTCACATCAGAGGAGAATTCCGGTCCCGTAAGAGCCCTGGTACCTGGTAACCCACGCAGGCTCAGGGAAAAGCTGACAGACAAAACAAGGGGCTGGGTGCTCTTGATTCACTCGAGCTGGGGATTGTTGGTAATTTACTCTGTAAAATGTATGTTGACTTTGGCCTGATCAGAGGCTGGTCTCCAGAAGGGATTTATCCAGCATTTCCCAATGAGTGAAGCTTAATCTGTTGCCAGCAAAGCTGATATTTCAGGGATCCCATCCGCTCAATCATAGTGGTGTACTTCAGGAGACTCACTCAAGTCTATTGAATTGTTCCAGATTCATCCCAATGTACTTGAGAGTAGAACCTGGCCCTGCCTGTCGGTAACTGTTGGTAGGTGAAGCACCTTCCAACCATGTATCCTCTGGGACAAACCCACATGTTGACATCCTTGTGCAATGCAAACATTACTGTGTTGTGATGCACTGCCATGGGGTCAGAACACTGCATGGTCCCCAGCCATATTACATGATGCTCTCAATGTCCTGCAAGTCTCCATACAGCCCTGTCAGATCCAGCAGGCCAGGAGCTCCCAGTAGGTGTCTCATATCAGTGGGGAGGGAAACATCACCAAAGACAACACACACTTGTGGGGCAGGAGGTTGGGAAACAGTTAGATTGTATCCATGTAAGAGGATCTGTCATGGTATAATTCCCCACTCTGAACCTTAGCGTCCAAAAGATGGGGTACCAGCATGAATTCCTCTAAGCTCAGTTACCAGCTTAGTACTTGTAGCACTGCCACCAACCAGGAATTCCAGTGCCTGGTACACTCTGGTCCCCCCAAAACCTTGCCCGGGGACCCCCAAGACCCAGACCCTCTGGAACTTAATACAAGGAAAGTAAATCCTTTCCCTCACTGTTGCCTCTCCCAGGCTTCCCCTCCCTGGGTTACCCTGGAAGATCACTGTGACTCAAACTCGTTGAATCTTAAAACAGAGAGGAAAATCCACCTTCTCCCCTCCTTCTCTCTCCCCCTCCCAGACTCTCCCTGAGAGAGAAAGTAATCCTAACACAGAGAGAAAATTAACCTTTCTCTCCTCCTTTCTCCCCACCAATTCCCTGGTGGATCCAGACCCAGTCCCCTGGGGTCTCACCAGAATAAAAAAAACAATCAGATTCTTAAACAAGAAAAGCTTTTAATTAAAGAAAGAAAAAACAGGAAAAATTATCTTTGTAAATTTAAGAGGGAATATGTTACAGGGTCTTTCAGCTATAGACACTGGGAATACCCTCCCAGCCTAAGTATACAAGTACAAATTAAAATCCTTCCAGCCAAATACACATTTGCAAATAAAGAAAACAAACAAAAGCCTAACTCGCCTTATCTACCTAGTACTCACTATTCTGAACTGATAAGAGCCTGTATCAGAGAGATTGGAGAGAAACCTGGTTGCACGTCTGGTCATTCTGAGCCCCCAGAGTGAACAACAACCAAACACTAACAGCACAGCACAAACTTCCCTCTCTCAAGATTTGAAAGTATCCTGTCCCCTGGTTGGTCCTGTGGTCAGGTGACAGCCAGGCTCACTGAACTTGTTAACCCTTTACAGGCAAAAGAGACATGAAGTACTCCTGTTCTGTTAACCCTTAACTATCTGTTTTATGACAGGATCACAGCCTATAACACATTAAAAAAGGCCTGAGAAGGAAACCATTCATTTTGAAGGAACATTTTTCTGTCTCTAGGGAATGGAGTGGCTCCGGGGAGTTGGGGGTATTTTGAGGATTCCATCACTGGCTCTTTCACTAGCCCTAAATTCGCTCCCATTTGAATACAGAAACCGGGGCAGATTTTTCTCTGTGCGCCTTTTTTTTTTTTTTAAAGTTTGCTGCTGTTGCAATGATGTCAACTTTGTTGCCACAGTTTAGGGGGTGGGATAGCGTGTGTGCCACCAGGGGATTGGCTGTTTCCAGTGCCGCTCCTCCTGGTGGAGGCCTTCTATCCTTGGATTAGACTGGTGGCTTTCCAGAGCTCAGGGAGGGGTACGTTCAGGAGCCGCTCTTGGTGGGTTATTCTCCTCATGGGCCAGGCTGTTATCGAGGGGCCAGGAACAGTAACTCCACCCAGCCAGTGGAAGGACCAGAAAAGGGTTTTGCTGAGATATTTACAGAGCACACATGGGGCTGTTTGTGAAATATAAGAGCTTACAATAATTCCTAGGGCTCGATTCCCTTCTGCTGCTGTAAATTGCCCGGGGGGAGAGGAAGAGGAGAGACACCACTGAAGTCAGTGGGGCTGCACCAGGGTGAAACCAGAGTGAACGAGAAGAGGATTAGTTGCTTCATTTTGCATGTGTGCATGCACTTCTGTGTCCTGACTAGGTGCATGTCTGGACCATCCACTTCACACACTTACATTCCTTTGTTGCTGTAAGGCAGGGCAAACTGCAGTCCTGCCCAGTGGCCACATCCTGCTGCCCTTCTCCCCCAGACTCTGAAACTGCAGGCCGTGCTCGCCCTCCAACTGCTGAACTGACCTACTGCCTGTTCTGTTGCTGAGGAACACAGCTAACGAGCAATTATTAGGCCTCTCTGGTGAAAGGCAGGAAGACTAGTAACTCTGCCAGGTGCATTTAGTAGCAGTGGGCACCAGGATCAAACAGTGCCTGGAGTCCTGTTTAAATTAACTAAAACCAGAGAGTCTCACTCTTCCAAGCTTCTGTGTCCGAGCTCCTTGCACATACCAGGCACTCCCTGTAGGCCACCCTCCCACCTCCCAAGTATTGCAGGGACTTGCTACAGACCCCCACCTTCTCCCTCATGCCAGGGCCACTGTGGCCCTCCATTGTCCCCATGGCCACATGCCAAGAGCTCAGGGCCCTCCAGTCTCCCCATGCCAGGGACTGTCTCCTTTTTCTCTCCTGCGCCAAAGGACCTTTCATCCCCCTGGACAGAAGGGAGGGGTGGGCAGCTGGTGTCCTCTCCTCCCACCCCCAGACTGGAGCAGACTTTGAGCAGGCTGTGAACGAAGCCTCCTTTGCTCTCTTTGCCCCCGACTCCCCTGCTGGCTGAGCACTCACCTTGCTGCTGGGAGGCAGCTCAGCAGGGAGCGCAAAGAGCCATTGTTAACTGCTGAACGCTTTGAGCTCTACTGGGGAGCTTTGGGGGCCCCTCCCCCCCCACCAGGGGCTCTGGGGTCTCCTCCTCATTCACCCTTCCCCCCCCCATGCCAGGGTCTCTGGGAGCCCCTCCCCACTGACCCTTTCCCCCATGCCAGAGGCTCTTTGTGCCTTCCATTCTCCCCACCCCCCCATTCTTATTTCCTTTCTGGGTGTCAGAATTTTAAAGTCCTTGGGAGGAAGGGCAGAGGTGAGATGGGTTATTGTTCTGCTAGAAGGTTTTAATGGCTCCATCCACCAATTCTTTGATCCACTGACAATTTCAGACCTGATTACAGCTAAGAGGTCTGCCAACTAGATGCCAGGGGCTCCATATGTCCCCTATTTTCCCCCTCCCAGTTTTCCACCTTTCCCCCAAATCAACAGGGTTCTGCCCATTGAGGTCTATAACGTTGCCTGGAATTTGCAATTGATCAGATTTAGCATTTAAAAATTATCACTTTACATCAAAACAGCCAAATGCCAGCAACTTGAGTGTAGGGCCTCAGAAGCTCAGCCAACAGAGGGTGCCTGCCCTTAACGGAAACCATATGCCCCTCAAGGGTTTGGGACCAAAAAAACCCCCTTAAACTCCCTAGTCTCCTTCAGCAGTAATTGCCTTCCCCTCTCTGAGTTTTGTTAACATTTACGGGGATGTAACAAGCCAGCTAAACGACTACTAGACCAACCAACTGGCTGGTAGCCAGCTCCCATAAAACCTGAGCTCCCAGCCCCACCTCAGCCATCCACCCCAGCTCACGTGACTTCTCTCAACCGATAAGCTACCCTCTGCAGTTCCTCTTGACAGGGCCCCAGCCCCTGTTTTAAGGTATGTCTGCCTCGTAATCACGGTATAATTACAGTTTGAGTAGCCGTACCCAGACTAGGTGAAGTCCCAGTGCAACGAAACTGCAGCGATGTGTTCTCAGCATGGGCTGTACAAACCCACCTAGAACCTATACAATTAGCCTTGGGCCGAGGCCGTGCTAACACATTGCCACAGCTTCACAGCCACAAAGACCTGAACTAGTGGGATTAAAGCTAGCTCAGAGCTATCATCACACCCAGTGATTACAGTATAGACAGACCCTCAGGCAAGCACCCAAAGCTTGGTCCTGGTTATCTACTTTGAGCCCATTTCCCCTATTAGGTAATCCCAAGTGTGTTCACATTCACTTCCCCCTTCACATGCCTGCCATCACACAATAAAAAGATCACAGTTTGGGAGTGTAGGGAAAGGCCAGACTGCTCAGTTTGGGGCATGCTATTGAACCCCCAGAGGTATAAGCAAACTATACCTGCCAGCAGGTACAGAAACCCTCAACTTTCCCAGTTTGCCTATAAGGGGAGCCAGAGAGCACCATATGATTATTAGTCTATTATCCGGTAGGAGCCCATCCTCTGTCCTCCCATATTACCTCTGGAGAGAGGCACACCTGTTACCCCACACCGTGGGCTTAGACAAGCAGCTAGCCAAGCAGATGCCGCCGTGGCCCTTAGTATTGCAAACATTGGCACCTCTGCACTAACTGGGCATGGCACACTGTTCACTTCTGCCCCTGAACTATTCTGCAGCGTTGCTGTCAACAGCTGCTGTGGTTTAGCGCAGAAGTGGCTGCATTTTGGAGGGTGGTTGAATTGATTCCTATAGGGATATTGTTTGAGACTCTGTAAAATGCTGCAGGGTGGCAAAACTTGCTACAGAAATCAGTTAACAATATTATGAAAACACACTGCACCAGGGACATACAGTAAAACACCACAGACCTGATTCTTCTCTCATCTCTGTTTTTATACAGTGTGAATCACTGACGTACCTGGAGTTACTCCAAATTTACATAGTGGGAGAGGAGTGTCCAACCCCTTCCATCCAACACTCCCCCTGGTCTGTTTGATTGTTTAATTCTCCAGAGTCTCTCAAACTCCCAAATGATTTGGATGTTTCTCAGAATGTCAGCTAAATGGGGATTTCTACACCAGTGCCTCAGGCTGGTGTGAGGGGGTGCTGTGCTGCTGGAGGTGAGACATAACAGCAAGGTCCTAACTGCTTGTGGTCGTTATAAATCCCCTGGCACTTTCCATGAGCGTAGGAACGCTCACCCTGGTCTCCTTGTCTCATTCAAGCTTGGGTAATTACATTCCACTAACCTAAATTCTCCCTAGAGCCCCAGTTGGATTTGGTAGTCTTCTACACTTCCTGTGCTAAACTGCTGCATAATTTAGTGCTGGGCTCCACCCCAGAAGTGGCTGCATTTCATCAGTGAGTGAAATCTGTCCATATGTGCAGCATCTGTCTGTGAAACTAAACGGCAAACACTGTTTGCTCTGCAGGGGCCCTTGGAGCTGTTCCACGTGCAGCATTGTGTATGTGTTTTTAAGAAGTGTCAGGCTGGTGGGGTTTCTCTGGAGCCATGACATGTGCTGACCAAAGGGGCTGTACCTGTGTTTGCACAGCATGGAGGCCAGTGCCCAAAGGGGCTATTTCAAGGTGGTTGTAGGGTTCTGATTGCATGAGTTGGGTTGGAAGTGAAGCAGGATCTGGAGTTTGGTGGCAAATGGAGGGGTGATTTTGCTTTCACACACACACAGGTGGGCTTCTTCTCCACTGCCCTGCCCCACCCACCAACAGAGAGCAGGAGGCTGGCAGCCGAGAGCCACCCCTGCTGAGCCGAGAGTGGAGCTATGCCCTAGGACCCCGATCCCAGAGCCCTACTCTGGGAATGAGGGAGCTAGACCAAAGCCTAGGCTTGCGCTCCAGAGGGCCAGGTGGGAGAGAGCGCCTCGTTCCCAGCCACATGATAAATCTCTTCCTTCCTCTTTTGCAGACTGCGCTCAGTGCTTTTTTCCAAGAAACAAACATCCCCTACAGCCATCACCATCAGATGGTAAGTGCTACCCTGACCCTTCCCTCTGCTAAATCAGTGCAGCAGCAGCACCGGCATTGCATGGCTGGGCTGATGTTGCTAATGTCCAGGCCTCTGTTTCACCCCTCCGGGAGGGAGGGCAGAAATACACAGCAAAGCCACAGGGCGAGGGAAGCGGAGGGGCAGGACGCTTCCTGCCGAGAGAAGCTGGAGATGGGCTGTGTTCTGGAAACATCGCTTGGGGGGAACCAAAGGCCACAGGCAGTGTGGCTTATTTGGGGTGAGAGTAAACGAGGCCTGCAAGACAGGGTGCATCAGCGTGCAGTGTGCCCTGTACAGTGGAGGGTGCTCTATAGGGAAATGGGAGGAGAACAAAGCTGTAACTTTCACCTGTCGGTTAATGCAAAGCAGAGACTGCGGCAAGAGGGAAGGAATGGGTGGGCAGGTGTAGCGGGTGGGAGGGAGCAGAGATGAGGGGCAGGCATAGAGGAAGGGGCTGGGAGGGGGACACTCAGAGCAAAGCCAGGCTTGTCCGGAAGGCTGATCCGTGGTGTTCTGAGTGCAGGAGAAGCAGGCAGAGAGGCAACGGGAACAGGGCCTGCACCCAGCGGCTTGGAGCTGAACCAGACTCACTCCCATTGGCCCCTCATCCCCATTAATGGGCCACCATTCCCTTCCCCTCTTGGGGCTCCAGCTGTGAGAGCCTCCCTGAGAGCTAGAGAGCTGTGAGCTGGCTAGCTCCATCAAGTCCCCCAGCCCAGGAAGGTGCTTGACAGGAAACTGAACCCTGCTCTGCCCAGTGGGAAGCTTTCTCCCAAGAGTCCGTCTGTGGGTGGTGCTGGAGGTGAATGCATCCATGGAGTTCAGTGTAGTTCAGTGCACTGGCCACAGGCGGGTGTTGGTGGCCCACTGCTGTTTGTGGTGGCACTGAATGTCCCATGAGCTACTGAGCTGGAATGAGCAGCCAGAGCAGGAATGTAGCTTTTTCCTGCCCCTCCTGCTGCATGCTGGGGCTAATCCCATTGCCCTGCACTGCGGATAGCCAGCCAGGCCCTTTCTGCTGCTGGCTGGGGAAGTTTGGGTCCCAGGAGAGCCCACAGTGCAGCCCGCACCCCTGGCACTAAGGCTGCACAGAACCGCAGGGTTACGGGAGCTCCCAGCGGTGCCTGGAAGAGCTGCCAGCTCCATGGAGGCAGCTGTGATGCTCTCTGGCCTGGAGACCCTGAAGGGGCCAGGTGGTCAAGGCTCCACATCGCTCTGCTCTTTGCACTGCCAATGGCACCTGTCCTGTCTGCCCCACCACAGGAGGGCTCAGGTGAGCGGCCCAGCAGCAGGGCCAGGGATTTGGGATGGCAAAGCCAGCTCGGCCATTTCCCCTGCTGGGTGCAAACAGTCCCGCTAGACAGCCGAGGCAGCTGCTGCCAAGTGGGCCCTGCTCCAGGCAGCACAGAGAGGGTGACTGGCTGTGGAGATGCGGCTGGAATGTGTGTGGGCTGGGGGAGGGGGGCCCTGTGAGAGCCCTGATGCCTTGAGCATCATCCGCTCCTCCCCTGGGCCAACGGCATGGGGGCAGCAACTCGGGTGGCAGCTCCTGGCCTGTCTCTTGGGTTGCTGCAGCAGAGCCGAGCCCCAGTGAGCAGGCTCCAGGACAGGGGGAGGTTGCGCTGCTCTTGGGCACTGCCTGGAGGCCGATTTGAGGAACAACAGAGCAGCCTGCAGGTGGGCGGGGCTCTTGCAGCCTCGCACAGAGCCCCTGGCCCTGACAGAGCCTCCCCTGCATGGATCCAGCAGCACTTGGCCGTCATGTGTTGAGTGAGGTGAGGGGCGGGCGAGTGGCATCCCAGACAGAGGGGTCCCTGTGCTCTGCCCCTTTAACTCTTGTGCCTGGGCAGCCTGTAATCTGTCTTTGCAGATGGGTCCCCGGGATTTGCTGACTGCCGTGTCCTCATTTGACTCTGCCGTTCTCTGGGGCAATCAGGGATTTGGAGCATGCAGTGAGCATGCAGAGCGAGCACCCAGCAAGAGCCATGCTGCAAAGAGCCCCCAGCGCTGGCAGCCAAGGAGTCGGGGATGAGCTCACTGCTCCCTCCCATCCCCAGCAGGAAACAGAGCCCAGTCTTGCATGGGGCTGGACACCCTAGAGTTCGCTGAGCTGCAGACCATGAGCTCAGGGCAGGGGCTGGCTGTGTGGAGATGGTGTCCTGGCCAGTTGATTCCTGGGGTGGCACAAGCTCACAGGCTAGGGGGAGCCCTGGCTTTGGAGTCCAATCCATCCCAGAGCAGGAGCTCTCAGGCGGGGCCCCCCACCCCCTGTCCTTCCCAAACTGAATAATGTGTCCCCAGCTGGTTAGATGGGAGGGGGATCCTGCTATGAGCTGGGTGATGGGCAGCAAGGGCTGAGCATACGCCAGAGGGTCAGGGCACTTGGTCTGGGGGAATGGAGTTGTATTGACAGTTCCTAGAGATCTTTCTGTGCATCAGAAAGGCCCCTGGCATATATCATAAACCACAGTGCGGATGAGGCCCCCACTTACCTCTCATGGGCACCCCCAAAGGGTCTGTCCCCGGGAGGGATGAGGGTGCAGGGAGGGGCTGCATCTCAAGAGTACCATGTACAGCTCCTGTCTGGGACGTTTGACGTAAGCTCTTGAAAGAGGATTAGTTCTCGGTGGCCTGAAATAACTGCTTCTTGCAGGGAGCAGCCTTGATAGGAGCTGGCAGCCTGGAGGAGCCACCCAGATGTGCTGGCTCCATTACCCACCCCTGCCGAGCGCCTGCTGCAAGCCACTTACCTGCCTGCACAAACCTGCGAGGAAGCTGCTGCCGTGGGCACTGCACCACCTGAGGAGGGGGAGAGGCTGCAGGTGCAATCGCCCGCCCCAGCCCCCACTACAGCCCCTGTGTCAGGACCCAGCAGAGCCTCAGCCCCTCCTGAGTGCAGCGGGCGGGGCACCTTGCTGCGCCTCGCCTGGCCACCCCCAGACACTGGTCAGAATGGCGAGTGATGTAATGTCTGCAGTGGGGGGGTTCTGAGTCAGCACTGGCCCCCGTGCAGTGCTAGGGGACACTGTGCTGCAGGGCCTGGGATGGGGCTCAGTAGGGGGACTTCTTACGCAGTCAGTGCTGTCCCCAGTGCAGAGCTAGGGGCCCTTTCCCTTCCTAGTGTGGACCCCAGGGTATTATAGGGTGCAGTGCTGCAGCAAGCAGCATGGTTCAGTAGGGGGCACTCTATGCTGGGAGTGCTGAGTGCACTGTGGTGCTAGTGGGTGCTGTCCTGCATGGGGCTTTAGGATGAAACATAAAATGGCTGCCCTGCACCCTTGTGGAGTAAGGCTCTGAGACAGTTTTCTCAAATAATAACAGTGTAATGCTTAGTACGAACCTAGCACAACTCACAAGCTGTGCACAGACATGTGCGAGCTGCCATCTGGGTGTTAATGTGAATGTTCATGTCAGCGTTTGGACTGAATTCCTCCCCAAATCCACCCCCTGCAGTTTCAATTAGGTACGGTGCTCTTCACTTTCCATCCCAGACTGTGGTGAGGTGCTGCTTTGCCACTCAGGGCTACGCCCCAAGGGTGGATGCATTTGACTGCTGAGTGATGTGATCCCCGAATATCTCGACCTTGGCAGGGTTCGTTAAAGCCCTGGAGGGGGAGGTGTTGTGGTAGCAATAGCGATTACTGATTGCAGCTTGCCATGGAGTTCGGGGTGGCGTGCTGCCTGTCATGCCCGGGGGTTGGATGCTGGGATCCTCTCTGGCCCAGGTTGGGCTAACACAAATCAGTCGCACTCTTGCCTCAGTGGTAAGGGAAGATGACAGCTCCTGGCAAGTTTGTCAGGGACGCAGCGGCCCCGAGTTCTGCGAGTGCTCCTCGCGCCCCGGACGGTCCCTGCCAGTGCAGGCTGTGGGGAGGCAGAGGCCTGCAGTGTCCTCCCCCTACTGCTGTGCATTGTGGAGGCCACATCTTCCCAAACACAGTGACGGGGAAGCCACAGGGACCTGCCTGACCTTGCAGTGGCTCCTAGCCAGCTCCAGGTTCTGTCGAAGACCAGCGCTGCTGGGAAGGCAGAGCAGGAGAGGAGTGCAGAGCCTCTGACTCCACCGGGCAGCAGTAGAGGCATAGCAGGCCTGCGGGACCTTGGCAGAGCTTTGTGTGTGTCTGGGCATGGGGGGAGCCCAGGACTGGAATTGCAAGGGGCTGTGGTTAGGATAGAGCAGGGGTTCTCAAACTGGGGGTCAGGACCCCTCAGGGGGTCATGAGGTTATTACATGGGGGGTCACAAGCTGTCAGCCTCCCCCAAACCCCGCTTTGCCTCAGGATTTATAATGGGTTAAATATATAAAAGTGTTTTTAATTTATAAGGGGGGTCGCACTCAGAGACTTGCTATGTGAAAGGGGGCACCAGTAATAAAGTTTGAAAGTCACTGGGATAGAGGGACACCAGCAGAGCTTGCCCAGCAGAACCATGCACCATGCCCAGCTCTAGCTAGGGCTGCAAGCCCCTTGCTTCCACGGGCATCAAACTGACACACACATTCAGCGGTGGGCTGCACGAGGAATGTGCCAACATACCGGTACTGCCGTAATTTTGCTAGCAGCACTCCCTGGGTGGCACTGTAGCTCCTGGAGTTACCCTGGTATAACTGCTGGGGGCTCATTATGCTGATTAATTTCCGTGCATAGACAAGCCTTAGATAAATGTTCCATCCCTGGTGCCCTCTTCCAGCTGCTTGGCCTGCGCCAGCTCTCCCCCAACCCTGCCTGCCTGGACCTGGCTAGTGCTTGGGTAGAGACCACCCAGGAAAGACCCAGGTGTGGCAGGGAACTGTTCTGGCGATCCAGCTGCCGGTGCTCTTGCCGAGTTAGCACTGATGCCCCTGTGTGGTGCTGGGGGTCCTGGGCTGCTGGCTTTTGGGGGAGACCCTGAGCCCTTGGGTCATTAATGGCCTCCTGCAGTCAGCCTCCCTAACTGCCTCTGCAGCCTCCCTTGGATGTTAGTTCTCGCCCTCGTGACTGGTGAGGTATTCCGTGCTGTTACACTGCGCCCATGCTCTGCTCCAGAACTGGCTGTGTACTGCACTGTCTGGCCCTGGGGGTGAGGGGCTGTGTCTCTGACTAGCTTCTGTCTCTTTGTTCCCCTGCAGATGTGCACTCCAGCCAACACGCCCGCCACGCCCCCCAACTTCCCCGACGCCCTCACCATGTTCTCCCGCCTCAAGGCCTCCGAGAGCTTCCACAGCAGCAGCCCTGTAGCATCTATGGCAACCTCCCCTCCTCCCCCACCCCCACCGCTCCCCCAGCCCGGGAGCTTCAACCCAGCCTGGCCTGTGGCTCTCCCCTCCAGCCAGCAGCAGCAGAGCATGTGGACTTCGCCCCCGCCCTCACAGCCGTCGGGCTGGCCTGCCACAGTCTCCCAACAAGCCACGTCAGAACAGAAGGCCAATGTGACCATGGAGGCCGAGAGATGAGGCCGCGGGAGAGAGGGAACACAATGTGGGGAGGGCCCACGTGGCCCCAGCGTTCATTTCCCTTTCCCCTTTCCGAGGAGGAGAGGAACTTTGTTGCCTCAGAGACTGGCAACCACATTCAGACAGACAGACACATGAGCAAATAGCCACCTTGCATGGGTTTGGTTTGAAGTAGTTTTTACTTGTCCTAGAGCTGACCGGAGCTCCCCAGAGACCCGGGGAGGCCATGCTGAATGCAAGAGCCATCTCTGGCTTCTGCTTCCCAGAGCCTGACTTTATAGGAATCTCTCAATGAGGGGATCCTCCTCCCATCTTTCCTGCTGGGATGCTGGATTTTTGCATGCTAGTGACTTTTGGGGGGGAGTGGTAAATCCCTTCTTCATGACCCACTTCTCTCTCCTAGCACCTGGAGGGGTCCCACTGGCAGGCAGAATGGGGCTGTGGGTAATACACATCTCCCCCTCCCTACACAGTTCCCCCAACCCTGCCGAAGGGGGGGGGGGTTAAAAAAAAATTGAAAAAAACAATTTCTGCTCGCTGTGGGCCTCAAACCCATGCACTGAGCTCGCATTGTACTGAGAGGGAGGTGAACGGGGGCTCCTTTGGAGAAATATAGCCACTTGTTTTCTATGACCCCAGCTTTCTGCTTTCCCCAGGGCGGGGACCTGCATCCCCTCTCAGAGCCTGGGGGATCTGATTCCCATTGAGACGTGTGGGTGAGGCTGGCTGGGTGCAACTGGGCAGTCTCCCCATGCCGCCGGGATGGGGGGCTGGTGCCCTTTGCATGACAGCGTATGCCCCACGGAGGCTGGGCTTGCTTTGACACCCTCTGTTCTTTGTTCCTTGCGGGGCGAAGGCCCTTCGGATGCACTCTGGCGGCACCAGGCCTGGGCATTCCGCAGTGGCCGCTTGCAATACACGCTCTTCTGCTTTGAACCCTAGTGTCTGTGCTTCGTTTTCAGCGGTCTGAATGTCTTTTCTGGGATCAGGGACCTCACCTCAGCTGTGCCTCATGGCGCATGCCCAGCCAGGCAGTCACACGCAGACAGGGCTCATGAGGAAAGGAGTTCTGCTTTATGATGCAGTGATCGGGGAGGGGAGTGGGGCTTCCTCCTGCCTCACCCCCAGGCCTGGGCCATGGGGCAGCACTCGCCCTGGCCTCACAACTGTATTGACTAAAGACCTGAGAGGGGAAGCTTGACAGGCCGGGAAACCCTGGGTCCCCAGAGGTAGTTGGGGGCTGCTGAACTCCTTACTAGGGCTCAGCAAGAGATCCCCCCCCCCCAGCCCCACCCGACAGGGAGACCCAGGAGAGTTGGGATGAGGAGACATCTATTGCCTCCATAAATTGCCCCTGCAGCTTGGCTGGAGTGCCCTTTCCCCTCACTGCCTGTGTGGACTTGCTGTAATGTTATACTGTGGCTGCGTTCTACCCCAGAGGTGGCTGCATGGGGGTGGGGGGCATGTCTCTGGCCTGAGAGGCACTTCTGTTCGAGGGTGAGGTCTTATGTGTGGGGAATTGCACCAAGGGGGAGCAGGAAAGCAGCTAGCCCTCAGGCTGCAGACGTAACTGAAAGCGACATTTCCCAAGGACTTAGCTGCAACCATATCTGAGGAATCCAGAGTTGTGTGGCCCAGAGACAGACAGGCTTCATACAGGTGGCGGGAGAGGAACCATTCAGAGGCCATACCACTAAGAACTCCCCAAGCTCTCCTTAGCCTGAGTGACTGCTGGTGTCTAAGCAAAGCGTGCTAGGAAAGCTACCCCGCTCCTCGCTATGGCAGGACCTCCCACAGGCATCAGGGGCAGCATCCTCTGCCTAGAGGCAGAGCATTAGCCAAAGCTGCTTGTATGCCTCGTATGAGGGTGCTGCCTCGCCAGCACTGAGCAGCACGGGCATTTGGCATCCCTCGATCAGTCAGGACATTGGCCGAGGCCCTGGATAGGAGCAATCAGTGGGGCGAAGGGGGGACAGACTGGTGGCCAGGAGTGAAAGCTGGAGTGTCTGAAACAATGAACCCCATGGGATTGTGAGTGAGATGCAGATATCTGAGCTGCTTAGTGCTCTGTCCTGTGGAAGCCAGGGGTGGTGGGTAACTGCTGGGACATGGCTATGCATAGCCTGCTCAGTGCTGATGCCGTGGGTCTGACGTGGGAGACAGGGTACGGAGTTGGAGGCAGGAGGACCTGGACTCTGGCTGTGGCAGTAGCCAGTGCACTGATCCTTCCAGGTGTAGTGGCTGCTGGAAGCGCAGGATGGGCTAAGCACATCCGCAGGGGCTGGGGCTGGCATGTTGGGGGGCTGATGGGTAAAAAAGCATGGCTGGGCTATGACACACCCCAGCAGAGTGGGGCATGCTGCTCGGTTTTCTCAGAGCTCCCTCCAGCAACAGGCTCAGCATGAGGCATGTCCTGGCAGCAGGATGGGTCTCTGGGGAGCAGCCAGTGGCACAGCTCCCTGGGCAGGACCAGAACTCCTCATGTCCAGCATGCCCCTTCCCCCCAACAATGGCCTGGAGTTAGGCCTCAAAACCAGGACTTCTCTACCCAAATTGCTGCAGCTTTCTTGGCCTGCCAGAGAGTCAAGGAACTTAGCCCATTCTAGCTGGTTGAGGGGCAGTGCTGATTGGGGGCTTGGGGTCAGTGCTCTGGCCCAGAGGCTGCCCGTGTTATCTGGGTCAAATGTATGGGAGGATCTGGAAAATGGCTTGGAAAGGAGAAGATGCTCTAGCCCAGACAGGCCTTGGGGCAGGGATGGGGAGAAGCCCAACCCAGCATCACCCATGGGACCATTTGCAGGCTCCATACAGCTCTTGGGAGTTCTGTGTCTGCAGCCCAATGCATGGTTGCTTTGGTGGATCTCTGCACTGGCCCTTTGGCTGTGCCCATTGCTGTAGGATCTGTCCTGCTGTGGACCCATGTGGCAGGGGATCTCAGAAGGGATTTCAGTAGATTTCATTCACAGGGCATTGGCGTTGGGAGGTGACAGTGTGTATGCACATGGGCACAGAGGGCAGAGCCCGCAGTCAGCTCTGTGTGGGCCCTAGGGCTGGCAGTCAGGAGGAGAAGTGGTCATGTGCAGCAGGAGTGAGACGGTCCCTCATGCTGTCCCCTCATGTAAGACTGGTCCGTGGCATGGGCCACATCTGTCCCACCATCCTCTGGTTCTGCCCTGAGCAGCTGGCAGCCCTCCCAGGAAGGTCATCCTGCAGGATGCAGGGATGGGGAATCGACGGAGGGTCCGTGCTGGCATTTCCTACATGATCCTGGGACACGTCAGCAGGAGTGACCAACTTTGGTGTGTTGGATGAGACCACCGCAAGTGCAGGCACATCCCTCTTCAATGCCTGACGCCTGGCACGAGCTGGCACTGCCAGCAGAGGAAGCTCTGTGCCCATTCAACATCTTTGAGCTCCATCCTTCCACGCCCAGCCCTTGGAAGAAGCTAGCTTTTCCCATGCCATCCTTGTCTTTCTTCTGCTCCCAATGCCCTCAGAGCCCTGCTCCCTCTGCAGTGTGGCAGCTGGCTCGGGAAGCAGGTGCTTGTGCTCCCATTTTAGTTCTCTTAGTGACAGAAAATGGGCCCAGGCTAGGTGGGGCTTGCACAGTGCAGGAAACAGATGCCCAGCTGCACTGGAAGCAGATTTGTAAGCTGACAGCTCAATGCCAGCTGCTCTGAGCACCCCCAACCCTCCTCTTTAGCCACTTTGTGGACCTCATGGGGTATCAGTGTATGTGGCGTAGCCCACTGGCTGGGCAGGACTGCCCATAGATCCATCCCACTGAGGGATGGTGTCCGGGCTCAGCAGCAGGCTGCCATATGCCGATGTGCTAGGATGTGACCACTTTACATGCAGAGTCTCCAGGTTAGTTGGCAGGCTCCAGGTCCACCCTCATGGTCCAGGGCACGGTAATGCCTCCCGGGGCTGGCCACCAGAATGGCCCAACCCTCCCATGCTGGTCCCACTGCCAGCAGTTGGCACAGTGAAACCCTAAGCCATGGCTTCTCTCGTGCTCAGGGCCAGCCGTGAGGTCTCCAAGGCAGAGAAGCAGCGTGAAAGGGACTGGCTTCCAGCCGGAGAAGGCACCTGCCCTGGGTGGCAGGGCATGGAGGAGGGCAAGAAAACAGGCTAGGGGGAGGGCCAGCTTCCTGCCCATGCTGAACCCAACCTGCACCCCCCAGTTTCCATTCCCCCAGGGGAGGGCGCACAGCCAGGTCAGTGCCATGTTACTGGCGTGGGTAGCACTGGGGTTCCCAGCACATCACCTACAGCATGGGGATCCCTCTGAGCCAGGCCCAGGATGCACAGCTCCAGTCCAGCCTCCACTCCTGGCCACAGACCCAGCGCTAGGCATGAGGAGACTTAGCAATGGCTTAGGGCCCCGAGCAGTTCAAGGGGGCCCCCTATTCACTTTTTTAGTGTATGATGTGTGTGAGGAGGGACAAACATATTTCTGCTTGGGGTCCCCAATGGGCTAGCACTGTCTCTGCCCTGCCAGCAGCGCTGGGAGAATCTTCTGATTCCCCTTCTGTCTGGATTCACTTACTAGTTGCATGCCCAGCCCCCTCCTTTCACACCTATCCTGGGCCCTGGTTCTTCTCCTGCTCCCAGGGGGTACTGTCACTCCAAGGGGCCCTGCCACGGCATCTCCCCGGGCTGTAACAATACTGCTACTACAGTAGTTGTGGACTCTCATTAATAATTCAATCTCTTTTTTTGTGTGTTGCTAAAATAAACGCCAGCCCTACCAACAATACCATCCATGAGGCCTACTGCCTTCCTTCTGCTGGTGAAAGGCCCGCCCTCCATACGCCCATCCACTTTTAGGCTGAAAGCTCCCCAAAGCACTCTACAGATCAGAGTCGCTTCACCCACCACTGAAATGCTACCACCTCTGGGGGATGGCACAATGGCTGTTAAAGAGAAACAGCAACACTGTCTTCTATCCAGTAGAGACTGCAGGGGAGTGTAGATAGCAGGATGCACTTGGAATCTGGGCTGAACCCAAGGGTTCCTGTTTCATTCATAACTTTGTGACACTGAATGCAGGTGAAGTTGAACAAGTGCAACTTTATTAATTCTAGGGAGAATTAATCTCTGGAATTCCATCCACCGAGATGGCCATTGACTGAAAACCGCAGGACACCTGGGAGGGAATCACATTCGTACAGGAACACATCTCTGTCCCTCCAGGACCTGCGAGAGTGGCGTTCTTCAACTGGGCCACAACTCCACCCTAGCAGGACACTTGGAGCGATATAAAACCCAACTGACATCCTGGTACTTCTGATGGCCCTAGATGAGCTCCACAATAGAGACTTGTCACTTCCTGCCAAGTGTGTGCCCGCACCATAGCCCACACCAGAGACCCTGAATTTTCCTCCAACCTCTGGACACCCCACCTTGGCCCTGGGAACCACTTCCTTGAATGTTGTGGTGGAACTACTGGAATCCAGTGGTTTCATGACCATCCTGACAGCAGTAGATCACTTTTCTAAATGGCCCGCTTCATTCCCTGCATGGGTTTACCCTCCACTGGGGAATCCACCCGGCTCTGGCTAAACAATGTAGGCCTTCTTCATGGCCTCCCAAATCATGTCACCTCTGAAGGGGGGCCCCAATTTACTAGGTGCTTCTGACATGAGGCCGTACATCTATTAGGCATCTATGTACACCTGTCCTCTGCCTACCACCCTCAGTCAAATGGCCAAACAGAAACAACCAGATCCTAGAGCAATGCGTACAATGTTACACCAGCCATCATTAGAACGACTGGGCTTCACTGTTACCGTATGCCAAATTTTCATTTAATAATGCAGACCATGCACCCACAGGCCACATCCCTTTCTTTGTCAATTATCATTACCTCTCCCGATTTCACCCACAACAACCCACATCCTCCCACAACCCATTAGCCTCAGACCTAGTACAACACATCCATCACATCCAAGAGGAGGTGAAGGGACACCTTGAGAAGGCAAAGGAGGGCTACGAAAAGCAAGCAGACAAGCAAAGACAACAAGGCCTTGCCTACGCTGTAAGACAAAAGTTATGGCTTTCTACAGAACACCTCCACATGGACACACCCTCTCATGAAATGAAACTATCAATTTCTCAGCCTGTACCAGATTTGGCAACAAAACAACCCAATTAACTTCAAGCTCCAGCTCCCTTGATCACTTAGAGTCCACCCTGTATTCCTCCTCTCACTTCTAAAGCCCTACACTGAGAACACATCCCCATAGAGTCCAATCACTGCTCCCATCAGTGCAAGGTCAGCAAGATTATGTTGGTCATGAAGTCCTTGATTCTAAGATCAATCAAGGTACCTGATGTAAGGTCCTAGGGACTAGAACCCAAGTCTACAGAGCCTCGGACAACTGATGTTCCTACAGCACCATCAGGGGACCTTGTAAAGATACAGCTGGGGCACTCTGGAAAGTAGATGCTGCAGGATGTACCACTCAAGAAACCCAGAGTGATGGTACCCTGTGGCCCTCTGATTGGCCAACTGCCCTATTTAACCCCAGGGGATGCCCTGGGAAGTTGTCTGGGCAATCACACAGACTTTGGCCTGCTGCAACACTAGAGTTCACTTGGTCTCCAACTCTGACCCTGATTCTAGGCTGGTACTGCCTCTGATCTCCAGTCTCCAACCCTGGCCTGACTCTGACCCTAACTCTTGCTTATGGGACCTGGCTCTTGCAATTCCTCCAACAACTACCATCCCTGGTGGGCAGACCTCACCTTAGCTGTGACCGCCAGCTCAGACCGCCTATGCGCCAGTCCCTTACAGTTTGTCCAGACCCGCTTTTCATCCACTCTATGGGAGCCCCTTGACAGAGATATGGAAGGGGCAGGTCTGCCATCACCCGCTGTATCCCATGGGGTACTGGATCCCCAGGAGTGGATTGTGCAACTCCAAGAACTATCTGCTGCAGTCCCAAATGACACATCTCCTAGCAGAAAATCAGACACTCTGCAAGCAGCTAGCATGGTTCCGCGAGGAAAATTCTGTGCTCCAGGCCCAGGCTGGGCCACTACCCTCTGACCCAAGCCCCATGTTATCACTACCCGAATGTCTTGATGGGAGCCATGTTGGGATTCTTGAACCAATGCAGTCTTCCTTTCCTGCTCCGCCCTCGAATGTATCCAACTGACCAGGCCAGGGTGGGACTAGTAATCAATTTGCTTAATGGAGAAGTGCTGGAATGGACCTCCCCACTGCTGGAGCAGGGCAGCCTGGTGTTAACAGACTGGAATGCCTCCCTGGGAACATTGTTCATCATCCATAAGAACCTTGAATATCTGTGGAAGGCATGAGCCTTGAACCAAAACAGCTCAGGTTGGCATTATTCTTCCCTCGGTTTGATTTTTGTCATCACCTATTGCCCTGGGAACCAGGAATGGGAAAGCTGATGCCTTATCTCAAAAGGGGTAATACTACCAAGAGGGTGAGTAGCCTAGCCAAGAACCACCCTGTTTCCTAAAACCTTGTAATGTTCTCAGTGCCACACTACACCAAGACTTGCTTGATCTAATCTGGTCCACTTCGCAGGGCAATCCGTTAGTCCAGGAGGTGACAGAACAGTCTGAGCAAACAAAAGCCAGAACCAAGATGCAACACTCCACACAGGATGAGATAACCTACCTCGATGGGTGCATATACATTCCACCAGGGCACCCCCAGCTAGAAGTGCTCCATCTCTGTCATGACCCTCCATTGGCAGGCCACTTTAGCTACCTTAAGACCTTCCACGTGGCTTCCCATTTCTTCTGATGGCCATGTATGCAAGCCAAAGTCAGTCCAGGACAGCTAACTTGTGAGCTGTGTGCATGCACCAAGATGCCACGTGCTAAGCCCTTTGGCACCCTAGTACCTCTGGAGATCCTGTCTAGACTCTGGGCCTAAATCACCCTGAACTTCTGATGGCCTCAGTGTTCTTGACTGATCATGTAGTCTGTCTTCATGGGTTTCCAGACTGTATCACCTCAAACTGAGGCCCGCAATTTGTCTCATGCTGAAGTGCTCTGGCTAATCAACATTCATGCTTTTACCTCTTCCACATACCATCCCCAGACAAATGGGCAGCCAGAGAGGGTAAACCATGTAGTAGAGCAATACCTGAAAAGCGTTGTCAACTACCATAAAGTCAACTGGTTCTTCCTCCTTCTGTATGCTGAGGTCTCATACAACAATGCACAGTCCCTTCTTTGCCAGTTATGGTTTCCACTCTCGCTTCCACCCAGCCTTGCCAGCAGTCTCCCTGAACCCTGCAGTTGCCAACTGGATCCAGCAAATTCACCATATCCAGGAGGAGCTTAAGGACCAGTTTGGAAATGTGTAAAGGGGCTATCCTTGACTCTAGAGGGAGAAACTGTATTATCCAATCAACTGGAAGGCTATGGTCCTGAAAAGTGCTCCTAGGAACCTTCTGTCCATGCTCCTGACCTGGTAGAAAGGTTTAATCAAGATCACCCAGATAAACCAGGCCCAGCACCCACCCAGAGGAGAGTTATGTAAGGATTGGGGGACTAGAATCTGGGTCTGTACAACCTGGGACAGCTGATGTTCCCACAGTGCCACCAGGAGACTGCATGGAAGCACAGCTGGGGGCACTGTGGAGAGGAGGTGCCACAGGAAGTACCACCCAAGACACCCAGATTGATGGTACCCTGTAGCCTGCTGATTGGCCAACTGCCATATTAAACCACAGGGTTGCCTGAAGTTTTCTGGGCAACCACACAAACTCTGGCCTGTTGCAACACCAGACTTTGCCTGATCTCCGGTCTCTGACACCAGCCTGACTCTGACCTTGCCTCCTGATTCTAGCCTCTGATCTCCAATCCTGGCCTGACTCTGATCCTGATTCTTGCTTATGGGACCTGGCTTTTGTGATTCTTCCAACTCCTTCTTGGCAACTGCAATCCCTGGTGGTCAGACCTCAGCTGTGACCACTAGCCCAGTCCCCGGTCCCATATATTGGGAAGGTTACATCCCAGAGGAACACACTTGGGAGCCAGCTGAAAATGTTCATGCTCTTGCCCTGGTTCACGTCTTCCATAGGAGTGCCCCTGAGAAACCTGGACCAACATTGCCTGGTAAGGGATGCCCCTAGGGGAGGGGTTGATGTCATGACTCCTGGGTCTTGAACCCGAGTCTATAGGAGCAGCCATGCTTCAACCCTCCATCTAGCAGCCTGCTGACAACCACTTACCTAGGACCCATGAAGCCAAGCCCCAGTTTAAGACTCTGCCCCCGAGATCCTATTGGAAGAGTCCCAGAGCAGCTAATTGGCCTGCTGGCCCTACTTAAGCCAGCAGCAAGAACAGAAAACTGTCCGAGCATCTGGGCTCCACCCTGCTCTGGACTGTGTGCTTTGTGTTTCCAGTGCCTATTTCCCTGGCCTGACTTCCAGGCACCCTGGCCCCACGTGACGTCTGGCATCTGATTGTGGTTCCTGACCTCCAGTTTGTCACCTGCCTCTGACCCTCTGGCTCTTGACTTGTAGTTCTGATCTCCCGCTAGCCTGACCCAGCTGACTCTTGGCTCCCATCTCGTGACTGTGGACTCTGACTACTGGACTGGCTGCCCATGACCTGGCCATGACATTAATCCAATTCCTTTTCATTTGACTGCCCAGGTGACTTTGAACTGACTGTAAACACACGCCTCATTTCCAGTGAACTCGACGGAAATCCGCACCTGCTTTCCTACTGTAGGCAAGGTCCTAGGCTGCCTGGTGCTCCCCACATGGCTTAAGGGTTTCTTATTCTGGGCCATCTCTGCTTTCGGGCTGCCTGATTTCTCAGGGTGTGGGGGAAGCCCAACCCCAGCTGAAGTCAAGGGAGACAGCAGGTGCTTAGTGCCTCTGGGAACCAGCGTGCCATGTCTCAGGTTGGGCACTGGCGGGACGAGGTACCTAAAATCAGTGTCACTTGGCCTTCCCCTCCTCGCTGCTGGGCTCTACTCTGCTGGGCTGCTGGCTCTGCAGCAGGGCACCATGGGACAGCACAGCAGGGCTGCTTTGCCCCACATGCCTGGCATATTAGGCAGCAGTGAATATTTTTTAAGGCATCTCGGTGTAATTTTCCCCCCTGTATATTAAAGATTACCCATCACATAATGTGGGGGTGCAGGACTGTTGGGAGAGGGGATGCGTCACTATGCTGAGGGCTAGATTAGCGAGGGTACAAGTACTTAGCTGGGCCTTCCAGGGTATCGCTGCCCCCTATGGTTTTCAAACTTTTTTTTCTGGTGACCCAGTTGAAGAAAATTGTTCATGCCCATGACCCAATGGAGCTGAGGATGAGGGGTTTGGGTGTGGGAGGGGCTCAGGGCTTAGGAAGAGGGTTGGGGTGCAGGGGTGAGGGCTGTCGGTGGGGCTGAGAATGAGGTTCAGGGTGTGGGAGGGGGCTCTGGGCTGGGGCAAGGGGTTGGGATGTGGGAGGAGGTCAGGGCTCTGGGTTGGGGTTGCAGGCTTTGGGGTGGGGCTGGGGATGAGGGGTTTGGGGTGCAGGAAGGGAATCCGGGTTTGGAGTGGGGCTCAGGGCTGGGGCAGAGGATTGGGGCACGGAGTTGGGTCTTGGGCTTACTGTGTGTAGCTCCCGGTCAGCGGTGCAGTGGGGGTTCCCAGCCAATGGGAGTGCAGAGCTGGTCCTGAGGGCAGAGGCTTCCATGCCTAGGAGCCAGACCTGCTGCTGGCCACTTCCGGGGCGCAGCGCGGTGTCAGAACAGGTAGGGACTAGCCTGCCTTAGGTGGGCAGCACCATCGACGGGACTTTTAACAGCAGGTCAGAGGTGCTCACCATAACCGCTGCAACCCAGTGCCTTCATCGGTTGCGAGTTATATGGGCCTGTGGTGCCTGTGCTCCACCAATATTCAGGAATGTGGGCCCAGCTCCACCAATGTTTGGGCTTAGATTTTCAGAGCCATCCCATCCATAGGACGGACCGAGGCAACCGCCCCGGGCCCTGCACTTCAGGGGGACATGGAGTCCAGGGCAGCCTGGGGGATTAGCTGGGGGTGGGGAGCCTAGCGCCCGCAGCAGCAAGTGACCCGGCCCCAGTCTGCCCTGCTCTGCTCCACTCCACCTCTTCCTGCCTCTGGTCTCTCCTGGCCCCACTCCGCCCCTTCCTCCAAGGCGCCACCTCTTCCCACCCATTCCATAGTGCAGGGGAAGGGCAGTTGCCCCGGTCCGTCCTATGGACTGGATGGCTCTGCTGGACCTGTTCTGGACACCACCAAAAATTATATAAACCTGGCGCCTCATTGGACCAACCTCAACCCCTTGCTCTGTTGTGAAATGGGTCAGGATTGTGTTGAAATGTCCTGGAAGGCAGGAGGGGGGAGCCAGCTTCAAGGCCCTGCTCTGCCTGTCTCAGAGCAGATTTTTTTTATCCCAGGCCACTCAGAACCAGGCAGTACAGGAACTTGCACCCAGGGCTCCCCCAGGCCAGTGCCTGAACCACCAGGCCATAGTGCTTCAGAGAGGCTCTGGCTGAGCCAGAAGTGACACTGATGGTGCCCACACTTCGCACAACAGGTGCCACTTGCCAGGCTGAATTTTATAAATGCGATTCCACTCTGTGCGGGCGTAGGCCTGACACGCTGCCAGTGGCTGGCAGGGACGCACTGCATGGCCGTCCTGTTGTCTTTTGCTCTCTGTGTTTGCTTGACAAGGACACTTGTTCCCAGAACAATGTGTGCCTTGGCTCTGTCAGAGGGAGCCCAGCATTAAATATCAGTGCTTCTGCACCTCAGCAATGCTGCTGCCACTCGTTGCATGCATTGGTGCTGGCATTGCTCCAGGACCAGATCTCATAGCCCAATGCACCGCGACACTGGCCACAGACTCTGCTCCATGGGGCTCTGTTACGTTGCTTTGGAGGACCAAGCTCTCGGTTCCCTCTCAGGGACAACCCCTCCAGATTCAAGTGCTCTCAGTCTTTCCCAGCTAGCTTTCCCTAGCTACAGGCACCAACACTGCAGGCTTGACTGGTGGGCAAGAGCATGCCGTTCTCTCAGAAGTGCAGGGCTGTGCAGATGCCTGGGAGCCAGAATCGCCTGCATTCTAATCCCACTGCTCCCACCAACTCCTCCTTACAGCCCTGGGCAAGTCACTTCACCTGTCTCCACCTTTTCTCCCCCACCCATAATGGGGGGACAGTTGGGGTACATGAGTGTAAGCAAAGGCAGAACTAGTCCCAGATAGGAGAGACAGAGTCTAGTGATTTCAAACCATTGCAGCCAGAGAAATGCCTTCCTCAGTGTGTAGGGGGAACACGGCATTGGACTGAT
Organism: Gopherus flavomarginatus; assembly: GCF_025201925.1. Taxonomy (NCBI): domain Eukaryota; kingdom Metazoa; phylum Chordata; order Testudines; family Testudinidae; genus Gopherus; species Gopherus flavomarginatus. The sequence continues at coordinate 33,357,148 of NC_066625.1, forward strand.
ACGCTCCCTCTCAGGCCACAAAACAGGGACAGCACCAATGTGCCTCACTGCTCTGCCACCACAGCTTTCTTGTCCTTGGCCTCACTGAATACTACGAGATGGACCAAGGCTAGCACAAAGCTGCAAAGTGGGAACAGCTTTTCTCTTGCCATGCTTGGGCTGGATGAGAACCTCTGACCTCGAGACAAAGGGCTGGCCACTGATCTCATGCTGGTGTAACTCCTGTCACTTTGGGATTTACTCTGGTATAAACAAGGTCAGTGTTGGCCCCAACGGCTCTGCAGGTGTAGGACGCAAGGTGATACTCATGGTATGAGGAGATGTCCCCAGCCATCCCTCATGCCCTTTGGCCCAGCGCCCAGGCCTCAGTGAGCATGTGATCAGTAACCTGTCCCCACCCGCAGTGAGGCTCTCGCCTCGGTACCAGCAAGAAATGATCCCACCTAAAGCCACTTAGAAAAGTGAAAACTTTATGGAGTTCCTTAAGTTAGTCTGTTGTGAATGCACAGCTGCGAGGGCAGCCAGCAGCTCCGGGGCACCTGCTTTCCAAGCTCAGTGCTGGGAGGGAAAGGGGGAGTGTGTTTGCAGGCTAAACCAAAGGGTCCCTGCTGGATCTGGAGAGCGGACAGGTCCAGGCGCAGCAAGCCGAGCTGGCGCTGTCTGGTGGAGGCCTGCACATGCTGCCATGCTCGGGCTCTTGTTCAGAACCCCAGGCCTTAGCGCCTCGTGGATCAAGGTGAGCTATGTAGTGATGCACCCCGCTGGAGGTTCATATCCTCATGTGCCAGGACTGCTGCACCTGGTGGAGGGACCCAGTTTGTTGGAGCCGTATGGGGCCCTGGAAGTGACGTAGCAGGAGCCTGCTGGTCTGGTGGTGGCAGGACAGAGGGAGGGAATTCTCCTGGGAACCCAGTTAAGGGTGATGGAGGGAGGCAAACCAGCTGTGTAAGGACCAGAGATCTCCCACTGCAGATCCAGAGGAGCTCCTGTGACCTCAATGCAACACATCTGGGCCTGGGTGATCATTATAATGATTCAACAGGCAAGCTAGCCACAGGCCCCTGAGCAAGGCAGCCTTTGGGACTCGTCACAAGCTCCCATGGCCTAGGGAATCCTGCTGGTAGGGCGGTTGGCTCAGCTCTGCCCCAGGGGTCCCGCTGTGCCTTGTGGATCCTGGCTGTGACTCTGTGTTAATGCAGAGATTATAACGAGGTGACACATGCGGCCAGGGGCAGCCCTCCCAGCCCCCATCCTGCCCCCCGCATGGCTGCCCCCAGCAGAGCTCCTGGTGAAGCTGATGGCTGGTGAGTCCCTGCTGCATGGAGCATGCCCTGCCCAGCAGAAACCCCTCTCGTTGGCCCGGTTGTAAGGGAGACAGTGGGTCTGGCCTGCTGGTGGTGCCGTCCAACGGCCATGTTCTGCAGGAACGCCTGGCGATGGCCATCCTGCGTAGCGACATAGCACAGTATTTACACAAGGAATGGTGGGTAAAGGAAGGGGGGGGCAGGGTCTGTGGAGCTGCCACAGTCCCTTGTGGCTCACAGGCCGGCCACCCCGCCCTCGCTTGGCAGCTGTCCCGGGGGGAGCTCGGTCTTCACCCGCACAGTGCAGGCCAGCAGCTCGTGGGCAAGCTGCGACTTGCTCCCTGTGGACGTGGCCTTCATCCGGACGACAGAGGCTGCAAAACATGGAGGGAAGAAAACACACTCAGCCCATTAGCTGGGTGACTCAAGGCACCCCCAGGCCCAGGGAGTCATGGCTACCAGCCAGCAAGGGGATGCTTTATAGCCACCCCTGGAGTTCAAGGGGGTGAGACAGAGAAGACTGCCCACCCCCAAGTTCCCTGGCAACTTGGGGTAGAGGGTGGAGCTGGTCCACAGGGGATGCTGTGTGGAGGCTCCAGGGATCTGCCTCCTCTCACTCAGCTGTGACTCTGCCCAGGGGACAATGAGCTGAGTGGGCCAGAGCCCACAGTGATGTGATGGCTGTTGCGAGCTAGAGCCAGGGCCTGGTTCCTGCTCCCTCTTTAACGCTGACTTCAGCAGGGTTCCTCTGGCGGCCTCGCGTGCAGCTGGTACAGCCACACCACTCTCACCACCAGGAGCTGCCTGGCACCATGGCAAGGCACTCACTGTGCATGTCATGGATGCTGGGTTGGCCAACCTCACCCCCTGACATCGACAAGGATGGCAGCCACCAGGTCCACCTGGGAGACCCACATCCCCAGCGGGGTATGCCGGCCACTGGCCAAGGGCGGCTGGAGCTCTGTGCTGCTCCAGGGCAGCAAGCTGGCTGGCTGGCCTAGCAGCTCACTCTCCTCTCCACTGCCTGCAAGTCTCTGAAGCTCAGATCGACCCTGCATAGTTACAGACTCGCTCCTGGATTTGCTCCAGACTGTCTCCAGACCCTGCCCCTCCTCCCTTTAGTCTCCTCCCTGCTGCCTCTGCTCATCCAGCACACACTCACCCTGCGCTGCTGCACAACCCTCCCCACAATCCCCCACTCCCTTGGTGCGAGAGCCTTCTGCACTGCAGCCACTGCCACATCTCCAGAGAATGTCACGCCCCCATCCATCAGGTCTTTCCTACTGCCCCTTGCCCATGCCTGGCTCCCTCCGCCTGCATTCCCCGACTCTACACAGCTTGTGTGCAGGCTAGTACACAAGAATGGTGTCGCGCTGTGTGACCCTGGCTGTTCCCAATGTCATGAGCCTGCCAGATGCACTCCCCCTGCCATCACAGGCACGTATCTCACTGTGCACTCAGAGCAGAGCTCTGGAGCCAGGAGCCGCTCTAAATGCTAGCCAGGAGAGGCAGGCCTTGGCCAGCCCCTCGGAATGCCACCCTGCAGGGACACCAGCACTCACATGCATAGGGTGATACATAGTGGCTGCCATAGGTGGCAGAGCGGGTCCTTTCCATCCCATGTTTGGAGGGTGGCCGGGGGGTCTTTGCTTCTGCAGAGTGAAGAATTGAAAGAGACCGGTTAGCATGGCAAGAGGCCAAAGCCGTGTCCAAGCAGTACGGGGAGTGCAGGGAGGCCAGCCCAGCAGGGATATCCCCAGGACAGAGCAAGACTGGGGGTGCATGGCTACCAGGAGGAGATCTCACCTCTGAGCAGCCATCTTGCGCTCTGGTTCCGTGTGTATGGAGCAGGGTGAGGCCAGGGATTCATGTGAAGCCCCCATGGGAATGTCTGAGTTGCTGTCCACATGACACTCCCCACAGCACCTTTCCTCTGCTCTGCTCATGCCTCATGGCCTCACTCAGTCAGGCTGGGCACATGGCGTATGTCCATCAGGTACCCCGCGGCGCCCAAACTGCCCAGTCCAGGGGGCTGCACTGGGAACCCACTAAGGCCACTTAGAACGTGTATACAATGGAGCTGATTGCAGCCCCCTTCATCTTCAGGGGCACCCATGCTGACTACAGATCCCAGCATGCAATGCTCCATTTTGGGCGGAGTAGCTCGAGTGCCAGGAGCTAGTGCGTTGCATTCCAGGGGTGGGGTCATCTGCGCATCTCCACTCTAAAAATGCAAGTGGCCCCAGCTGTCCCACACCATCTGCCAGAGGAGCTGCCCCTCCAACCAACCTGAGAACTCCTTCTCCAGAGAGACACTCTGGTTTGCCGGCTGTGAGCTCACCCTGCCCTTGTAGAGAACTCCGTTGATGCCCAGGATATCCACTTCGCTCTGCAAGGAAGAACACAATGTGCATGGAGATCTCACCTGAACATTGCTCTCCTCACACCAGGCACCCCAACTTCCTCCCTGCTGCTAATCTCTTCCTCTTCCCTCCGCCACCGACCTCCCGACACTGCCTGCCTTAACCCTCTCACCCACAGCCACTGCCCTTCCTGCCCCCCTGCCAGATCAATCCCCTCCAGCAGGTTCTCCTGGTGGCCCCATTTCCCCATGCTGGCCCTTGGCTCGATGCTCCAGTGGAGAAGTGGCCCCAAGCCAATTGGTCTAAGGGAAGTGCTGTGCTGAGGTTAGCATTGGAGGGGAACACACAGGGCAACAAGGGCTGGCTTACATTATCATAGGTGAGGACTGTCGGGTCTCCGTAGGGGTACATGGTGGTAAGAGCCTTCACCTTGGACAATCGCTTGATGGGGTAGGCAGCATGTGCCTGGCATTGCCAGCACTGCTGGGAGGAGAGCCGCCCATCATTGCCCTCTACAGCTTGCTCCCTGGGGAAGGAGAAAGCAGGCAGTTTGCTGCAGAACCTTGACCTTGCCCAGCCAAGAATCAGCCAGTCTCCTAGAGGAAAGCAGATGAGCAGGGACCTGCATGGATCTTGCAATCTAGCCAGCCTGTGCTGCTGGGAACTTGGAGCTCCCTTGGACTGGCTCAGCGAGTTTCAGAGAGCTGGAAAGAAGCAACTGGTGCTCCAAAGAGAGAGAGAAATTTCATGCTAAGCCAGGTGCTTCAGGGGTGATGTGCTGGTGCTGGTGTCCGGTCCCTCGGGCTGCTGATGGGTGTCAGCACCAGCAGAGGGCAGGCTTGCAGCAAGGTGACAGCTCTACAAACTGGTTAAAGTCCCAGTGGGTGAGGAGTTTCTCCCCAGGTCAGAGCAGCAGGGCTGCGACAGCGGGTTTGGGCCCTGGTGAAAAAAATTTTCGGGCCCGCCAGCAAGGGCAGACTGGCTAAACAGGGCCAGGGAAGCTGGGCCTCGGGCCCCCTTCCGGGCTGCCAAGCCCTGATAATTTGTTCCGGCTTCTCTCCTCTCTTGTCAGCCCTGCAGAGCAGTGCCCTGGAGTAGGGTATGCAAGAGCAAGGGTATGTAAACCTACTGCCCGTGGCAGGTGTCTTGCAGAAGTGACATCCACTGGCAGTGCAGGAGCCCTGTGGCAGGGACTGGGAACCCGGTTCCACTCCTGCTCAAGTCACTCACAGGATTGAAATACAGGCCCCTGCCTCGCCAGACACAAGGGCTGAGCCAGGTGCCTGACCCCAGCAGGGCAGAGAGCATCTAGCACCCAGTGATGGGGCACCGCTGAAAGGAGGCAAGTGGCTTAGCATGAGCCTGTAACGGGACTGCAGGTCTTCAGAGTGAGAGAGGGGCTGATTCAGGTGCCCTGGCGAGCCAGATGGTGAGACGGTCACCCAAATTAGAGGGCTGGGAAGGACACAGGCAGCATGTGAGGAGTCCGCCATGCAGGCCCAGGAGCAGCCAGGTACATGGCACGTCCCTCGTCAGATGCAACTGCACGAGAGGAGCCTCCTGGCTGGTTTGGCCGTGCTGGGACCTGCAGCTCCCTGGGGAATTGCTCACCTTGCTCGCTGCTGAAGTGCCAGGTACTCGTAACCGTTGGCACTAGCCGGACGGGGCCGGGAGAGCAGATTTGCTTTTCGGACCGTCACCAGGTGCCTGCACGAAAGTAATAGTATGAAAAAAGGTCAAACAGTGCCCTCTAGTGGAAACACCCTGTGCTCACTTGGCTCAGCCAGAACTGCAGGAAATGGGGCACTGCTTGATACTCACGGCCCAGTCATCATGGCCACGGGTCTGTCACAGGAAATGCACTTCACTCGTTCAAAGAGCTGCCTGAAACAGACACAGTGACTTGCCTTATGCCGTGGTTATGCTACGCTGTAGCCTATAGCAGAGCTCACAGGTGGCACTGACTGTAGCTTATAAACTCATTTATTTTGATTTGCATTATGGTAGCACCTGGAGATCCCAAATGAGATCAGGGCCCTGGACATGTACAGTGAGAGGCAGTTCCTCCCCCAAAGAGCTTACACTGTACAAAGGGGAAGGAGGAACCAAAGTGGGGAAGTCACTTATTCAAGGTCCCCCAGCAGTTCAGGAGCAGAGCCAAGACCAGAAGCCAGGTCACCTGAGCCCCAGCCCAGTGCTCTGTCAACTGGCCAGAGTGGCTTTCTAGAGCCCCCTCTATGAATCAGCCCCAGGAGCTCAGGTTAGTGATTCTTGCCTTGGGCATGAGTAACAGAGGAAAGAGAAACATTAACTCCATTCTCCAAACAGTCTAGGTGAGACTGAGCATTTGCTGCAGGTGTTGAGGAGGCCAATCTGTCCTTCGCTTTTGACACATGGGCCTTGTGTGTGGGGGCAACTGGAGGGGATGTGGAGCAGCTGCTCCAGTTTCACTGAGAACCTTGCAAGCTGCCAGGTTAAATCCTGAGCTTCAGGAGAGAGCAGGATCTCCCATGACTAAGGGTCTGTGACTAACTGCTTGTGAAGCCAGAGTCTATCAAACATGATGCTGACAAGCCTGCTAGAATCCAGACCATTGGTCATGGCAGGGCTGGTGAAGTCCTGCCTGTAAGCCCCTGTGTATATAATGCTCTCACAGCTGCCCTTGTCTTTAAAATTGCCCAAAATTGATTACAGCTCCCAGCAGGCAATAGGGGCTCCATCGGGGTGCAAGGATTTGGCGGCTAGCAGCAGGATGCAGCATTGCTTGCTGGGACTAGTGGTTCACTTGCGGCATCTCTATGAACTTGGCTGCCTTTGGCTCCATTTTATCCAGCAAAGTGCAGCCCTTGACTCTGGGCTGCCTGCCCACACAGTCCTTGGCAGGGCACAGCCCACCTGCTCCTTTGTGATCTCTCCAGGGTAGAACCAGAGGGAGGGCCCAATACTCCAGTCCCCTCCACAGGACTCTGCCTCTCACCCACTCACCTTTTAAAGCCAGCGGCACTGTCAGCATCAAAGCGGGGGCCCTCACTCAAATACTTCTTAATGAATTTCCACACTTCCTCCAGCTGTTTCCGCAGAGGGTCCAGGGCCATGTGGTCCAACTGCATAGAGATGGGGGAGAGAGAAGCCTGGTGACCAAGAAAGGAGCCCTGCCAGCAGCAGCAGGCATCTGTCAGTCTGCACTTTACTCTCCCTGTAATGGAATGCTAAATTGTATTATACTGTTCAGCCATTAGATGGCACTGTCTGTAACAGACCTTATTTAAGCTAACCTCAGCCACACCTGGCAGAGCACTAAAGGATCTCATAGTGAACACATCTGATGTGTACCTCTCTGAGAAGTAAGCTCTGCAGTCAGTCCATATTTGATGCAGAAGCCTGACCTGCTAGTAGCAGCCCTGCAACCTACTGCAAACAAGAAGTACATGACATGGTGTCAGAAGTAAGCTAGTGCCAGAGGGGAACAAACAGAAGGAACAAAGCAACAAAGGTTGCAGGAGATCATCAACATGCCACTCTTCAATGCCCCAGAGAACTTCAGTTTTGACAAACCTTCACAGTGGAAGCAGTATTTTGCAAGATTTCAAATTGCTACAAAGCTCCACTAGTTAACTGGAGATATACAGGTATCATTTTTAATTTATACTTTGGGGAAGCAGGCAAAGCATATCTTTAAATCCTTTCAGTTTACTGAAGACAGGCACAAAGATGACTAGGAAAGGGTTCTGGCTATGTTTGATGCATACTTTATACCTCAGAGAAATGTGGTTTATGAAAGAGCATGTTTTCACCAGAGGATTCATTAACCATGGAAAAATATTGAATTTTTTATAAGAGTTCTGCATGTATTAGCTGAAAACTGATTTTGGGATTGCAGAACGTGAAAATTGAACCCTAGCTACAGCTATACAGATAAGAAAAGCAGTCTGAACTAGTCAGACAGCAGAATCAAAGGCAGGAGCAACTTGAAAAACCTGAAACTAGCTTAGAAGCTATAAACACACAGTTGATTGTTAAAAGTCATTATCATGAAACCCCTGAGGTAAGGAGAGAGAACTCCCAGGCTAAGAGGGTCAAATTCCAGCCTACGTACACACAGTGTAGAAAAAGTCATATCCCAAGAAATGAACCATGTCCAGCCAGAGACTCACAGACACAAAATAGGGACACTTTGCAGCTGTTTGCTGCACAAAAGCAGTCAGGGAGTTGACTCAAGTGCCATGGCTTCTGGGATCTATCACTTGTGATGATACAGAACCTGCCTGGAGAGTGAAACTTAATATTCATGGAAAGACTATTGACTTTAAAATTGACTCAGGATCTGACAGTCATCTCAGAAGGGACTTACAATCACCTTGAACCCCTTTCAGAGCTGAAGTACCTTGACACCGCTCTGAATAGCCCCGGAGGTATTGTGAACTGCAAGGGCCAGTTCACCACAGAAACAACTTACAAAGACAAAAGCTGTGTATTCAGAATGTATGTGATCAAAGGACCACAGAGTAAAAGCCTTCTCAGTCGCAGTGTGGCCCAGTGAGACAGGTGGAAGAACTCAATGGAATATTTTGTGATATTGGAATTTGAAAAAAGCTCCAATACAAATCACCTGAAGACACAATGCTAAACCCTACAACTGGCAGGCTTTCTATCCCATTACTTCATAAAGTGGAAAATGAGTTAAAGAGAACGGAGTGGATTGGAATATCAAGAAAATGTCTGAACCAACAGCATGGTGTGCTCCGCTGGTACCGGTTACAAAGAAAAATGGAAAGATACAAATCCGTGTGGATCTTGAAAGACTTAATGAAGCAGTTGTCAGAGAAAAATATATCCTCCCAACATGGGATGACTTCCCCCCAGAGTGAAGGGAGCTACAATATTCTCCAAAATGGATGTCTCAAGTGGACTATGGCAAATTCCTTTAGCTAAAGAAAGTGCTAAACTGAGTATATTTATCACACCTTTTGGGGGATTTTGCATTTGAAGTTTACCTTTTGGGATTGCTAGTGCACCTGAATGTTTTCACAGAACGACAACAGAACTGTTAACGAACACACATGGAGTTTTCATGGACAATATTTTGATATGTGGGTTTTCAATGGAAAGACAAGACAAAACCCTCAGCAAAGTCCTGAGCCTAATCAGTCAGTCCGGACTGAAGCTGAACAAGGAAAAGTGCAATTTCCACCTACCCCAAATAGGGGTTTTGGGACAGACAATAAGCAAAGATGGAAAAGTTCCTTGCTGCTGGTGGCAGGGCAGATAAGCCCATCAGTGCACAGTGCAGCCAGCAGTGGTTAGAGAATGGAGCCCAGGCCTGTGCCCTTCCCTCTCCATCCCTGTGCCAGCTGAATGGATCCCTGTAGGGGTTTGGCCGGGACTCGTCCCCCTCATGTGTGGCTGGGAACCAGGCTGCCTCACTACTTAGGTCCGGTGAGTCGGGGAATTAGCCCGGCTTGTAGGCAAACAGTCAGCACCTCAGGCCCTCAGGCAGGGGCTGAGCGAAGAGTTTAATATTAGCAAGCCCCGGCCCTGGGTCAGAATGGGGCAACGAACAGTCAGTGGCTCAGGCCCTCAGGCAGGGCAGAGCAAACAGTTCAATAACAGGCCCAGGTCCTAGCTCCGAAGGACCAGGGAGCGGGGAGACGGCCACCCGCGAGTTGGGTGGCAGGGGTGACACAGACTCTCCCACTCCACTGCGTCCCAGCCCAGGGCCCTAGCAGCAGCAGCAGAAGACCCGCTGCTGCATAAGTGGAGATCCTGGCCGCAACACACTGACATTGGCTCTAGATGTGCTGCAGCCAGACTCGGGTCGGCTGCCCCCGGCCTACTTCCTACCTCCCCCTCTAGAGGTACCTGCATCTGGACGGAGTCTTCCAAGGAGTCAAGCACCATGGGCTCCTCTGGGTACCTGGCGGGTGGTAGGCTTGGCAGCTCCTCTGGGTAACTTGCCAGCGGCAGGTTTACCAGCTTCTCCGGGGTCTGGTCAGCATCTGGCCAGTCGTTGGGTTGGCCGCAAGCTGCAGGAGTCTCCCAACTGGGAGCTAGGCCACAGGTGTCTGGCTTCTCCGGCAGCCGGGCCTCTAGTGAGCTCTGGGGTTGGGCTTTTGTACTTCCTGTCCTGCGCCCTGACGTCTGGGGGGTGGGCACAAGCTTCACTGGCTCCACCCACTTCAGCGTCCGGAGGGGCTCATCCCCCTTCGGGGCAGCTGGGAACCAGGCCGCCACACTACAATCCCTCAGTGAGGTATCAGCACAGGACTTGAAAGCAGGGGCAGCACACTCCCTCTGTGGGGAGACACCTGCCACGTTAGTGCCCTAGGGCTAAGGCATCAGAGCTCGGAGCAGCCCTAGGGTAGAAGGGAGTATGTGGGCCAGATTCTGCTGCCATTGGGAGGGACTGCATTTACCCGAGTGGAACAGAGCCAGGCCTACCCTGCATGCTTCCTTGATCCCCTGCCCCTCACACAGAGGGGAGCTGGTCAGCCTGTCCCCATGCAGCATGCTGTTTATCCAGGGAGCGAGCTGCAGGGAAGGGGGGCAATAGGGAGACTGATCCTGGTTTCACTCCAGCAGAGTCCGGTGTCTTTCCATTTACATGGTGTGAAAGGAAGATCAGGCTGATGGTGCTTTATACCCTGTTCAACTGCAGCATGTACCTTAGGCCCCTCCCCCCACTTGCTCTGGAGTGTAGTGATTTCATGCGCTAGCCATTCCCTCCCTCCCTGGTGAAGCTGCTACCTTGGAATCCATGTCACTGAACAGCTTCTCCAGCGCCTTCTGCCAATCCTTGTCTTGCAGGGACATCTTCTGCAACAGATCCTGCATCATCTCGCTCAGCTGAGTGGTGGCGCTTTGCAGCTCCCCATGGTTCACCATGGCCTCCAGTGCACTCTTGTCTGCTTTCTAGTGGAGAGGCAGCGTTTCAAAGGGCTCGTCCCATCCTAAGTGGCTGTGATGCAAGGACTCAGACCTGGTGGGTTTTGGGATTCCACTGCCACTGCCCTATGGCTGCAGCCTACAAAGTGGATACCCTACAAGCTAGGACTTTCCCTCAGTTCAAGGGGTGGGGCCTGCAATTCAGGAGCAGAGGCTGCTGAGCTCTGTGTAGGCTGCCTGTGCAGCATCACTAAGGACAGAGTTGGTTAACATGTGGGCAAAAGCACTGTAAGGAGTGTGAGCCAAGGGGCAGTTACTGTAAGGAAGCGGTTTCTAGAAGAATTCATAGACTCATAGAACTGGAAGGGACCTCGAGAGATCATCTAGTCCAGTCCCCTGCGCTCAAGGCAGGACTCAGTATTATCTAAACCATCCCTGGCAGGTGTTCGTCCAACCTGCTCTTAAAAATTCCCTATGATGGAGATTCCACAACCTCCCTAGGCAATTTATGCCAGTGCTTAACCACTCTGACAGTTAGGACATTTTTCCTAATGGCCAATCTAAACCGTCCTTGCTGCAATTTAAGCCCATTGCCTCTTGTCCTATCCTCAGAAGTTAAGAAGAACAATTTTTTCCCCTCCTCCTTGTAACAACCTTTTATGTACTTGAAAACTGTTACGTCCCCTCTTAGTCTTCTCTTCTCCAGACTAAACAAATCCAATTTTTTCAATCTTCCGTCAAAGATCATGTTTTCTAGACCTTTGATCATTTTTGTTGCTCTTCTCTGGACTTTCTGCAGTTTGTCCACATCTTTCCTTAAATGTGGTGCCCAGAACTGGATACAATACTCCAGCTGAGGCCTAATCAGCGTGGAGTAGAAGCAGAAGAATTACTTCTCGTGTCTTTCTTACAACACTCCTGCTAATACATCCCGGAATGATGTTTGCTTTTTTTGCAACAGTGTTACACTGTTGACTCATATTTAGCATGTGGTCCACTATGACCCCCAGATCCCTTTCTGCAGCACTCCTTCCTAGGCAGTCATTTTTCCTTTTGTATGTGTGCAACTGATTGTTCCTTCCTAAGTGGAGTACTTTGCATTTGTCCTTATTGAATTTCATCCTATTTACTTCAGACCATTTCTCCAGTTTGTCCAGATCATTTTGAATTTTAATCCTATCCTCCAAAGCACTTGCAACCCCTCCCAGCTTGGTATTGTCTGCAAACTTATAAGTGTACTGTCTATGCCATTATCTAAATCATTGATGAAGATATTGAACAGAACCAGACGCAGAACTTTTAAGGCTGGTCCAGGTTCCTCAGGCCTCAGGGGCCAGACCAGTGGTGAGGAGCCAGGATTTATGTAATGAGAGACCTGGATTTTGTACCAACTGCAGGATCCCACCTCTCTTGCTTAGAGGGGATTAAGGGCCCAGTTCTACCAGGTGCTGCACAACCCTGGCACGGTGCTGCAAGCTCCCATCCAGGGCCAGCTCCAGGCCCCAGCACGCCAAGCGTGTGCTTGGGGCAGCATGCCGCAGGGGGCGCTCTGCCGGTTGCCAGGAGGGCGACAGGTGGCTCCGGTGGACCTCCCGCAGGCGTGCCTGCGGAGGGTCTGCTGGTCCCGCGGCTCCGGTGGAGCATCCGCAGGCATGCGTGCGGGAGGTCCACTGGAGCAGCGGGACTGGCGACCGGCAGAGCGCCCCCCACGGTGTGCCGCCGTGCTTGGGGTGGCGAAATGGATAGAGCTGCCCCTGCTCCCATCCTATCATGGAGGGAGAGGATGGAGACAGGCAGTGGTGACAGGGCATGACTAGGGTCCAGAGCGTGAAAAGAGGAGCAGATCCTTGGGGCTCAGTCAGAGACGGGTGGTGTCCGTGACCCAGGCAAGAAACAGAAAAGGTTAAATGCCTAGCACTGAGGCCCTGGTCCTAAAGCAACAGAGGTACCTATCTTCCTTCTTCTCCCTAGGTGACTAGGCTACACTTCAAAAGAATGCCTGGACCTAGCTCCATTCACAGCAGGAGAGAGAGAGAAATAGAGATACTGAGAAATTCATCTCAGCTATAATGGAGGGAACGCCTCCTGTTCAGAGACCAGGTGGTCGCAGCGCCCCCTGTGAGCCTACAAAGAGAGCAGCGACTGGGGCTAACTGAGATCCCCCGGGAAAGGCTGGGCCACTCTACGCACCATGGTCAGAATTTAAAGTCCAGGCACCAGGCTTGCAGCTGCTAGGATTTATTCCCTTTGCTGGATTCTTTCCTGTGCTCTTTCCTAAGCTTCAGGACCTGCCCGCATGGGGTGAGATAAGTGCCAGGCTTGTGCCCTGCAAGTTCAAGGGCACCATCGGGAGAAATGTGTTCTGTGCCTGGGCCATTTGTGCAGTGAGCGCTGAGCTGGAAACCTGTTCTGCAAGGCCAAACATATTATGGGGGAGGAGGGAATAAACTCTTAGCCCTGAGATCGGTGCCACAGGGTGTCTCCACTCACCACATTCATCTCCTGCTCCAGCAGCGCTTTGTCTGCTTTATTCAGGTCCAGCTGCTGAACCATCGCCTGCAGGTTCTGTGGGCAGGCAAAACATGCTGTTGTAGTCAAGCATTTCCTAGATGCTTAGGCCAGAAGGGGCCACTACGATCCTCTAGTCTAGTCTGTATAACTCAGGGTAGAGAACCTCACCTTCCTGTCCAGCCCAGGAACTCAGGGCTGAATGAGAGCAGCTGTTTTACAAAGAGATGTCCAATCATGATTTAAGCTTCAAGGGATGGAGAATCCACCAGGTCCCTGGGCAAGTTGTGTCAATAGTTAATTCCCTCATTTAAAAAAAGTCTGAATTTGTCTAGCTTTAGCTTCAAGCCACGGGGTCTCTCTCACTCTACCTGCGTCTGCTGGATTAAATCGGAAACCCTCCTCCCCATGTAGACTCTTGGAAGCCATGATCAAGTCACTGTTTAACCATCTTTTTGATAAGCTAAACAGACTGTGCTTCTTTAGTCTCTCACTGGTCCTCAGCTCTGCCTCATTCTTCTCCTATAATGTCAAGCTGCCTGTATGTGTCAGTCCTGGGCAGAGACAGTCAGCACAGAACTTCAGGGCCAACCAAACCACAGGGGGGTGGCGGATGCTAGGGTCACAAATCATCCCACAGTCTCTGACCATGAGTGGCAAGAACTGGCCATGCCATTTTCCCACCCATCTGGGCACCTCGTGCCCCATCTACCCCCTGGCACAGCTGGGTTTGTGGCATTCCCACAAGGCACAGTGACAAGGAGCACGGGCTGAGCTGCATCTGCACTGCTGCTTTTCTCACCACACGACCATACGCAGGGCCGGCTCCAGGGTTTTTGCCGCCTCAAGCAGAAAAAAAAAAAAAAGCCGCTATCGCGATCAGCTCTACCGCCGCCACTACAGTCTTCAGCGGCAATTCGGTGGCTGGTCCTTCGCTCTGAGAGGAACTGAGGGATCTGCCACCAAATTGCCGCCGAAGAGCCCGACGTGCTGCCCCTCACCGTTGGCCAACCCAAGCACCTGCTTGCTGGGCTGGTGCCTGGAGCCGGCCCTGACCATGCATCAGCCATGTTTGTGCTGCAGCCCCACCAAGGTGCCTAACTGTGTTTGTCCCAGTGCCTTCTGGGAAATCTGGGCAGCTCTCCCTTCGTGCCTGGTGCATGCAGCACATGTGGCATTCCACGAGTCATGAAGGGCCCAAGGGAAAATCTCATTCAAACTATTTAACCCCCTCCCCCATCCCTATGAGGTCCCAGAGCAGCCAGATGCCAGTTTCCTGAGCGAAAGCCCCTGGGATCAGGAACCCAGAATTTTCTCTAGTTAGGGCCAAATTGTTGCTGGCTCTAGTGCACATGTGTGAGGAGGAGAAAGGCACAAGAAGCCTTCCTCACCCCCTTGCTTCCCCCACATGGGGGGCAGGCCAAAGGCTGTCCCTGCTGGTGCCCTGGTGGGCACTGGCCTCCCCTATGGTGGTGCGGGAGGCTCTGTGCCCAGCAAGGCTGGTCAGACACACACAAGGGGCCCTGTGCCTGGTTGCCTTTCCCCGACCCCTCCTTGGGTGGTACCTGGAAGGTCGCACTGGATTTGCTCTTACCTGGAAATCCCCCATGCTGCTCAGCAGCCTCTCCGAGCCTTTCTGCAGCTTCTCGTACTGCTCCTTCAGCTTCTGCACCTGGGCCAGCAAGTCCCTCTGAAATTCCCTCCCCTGAAGAGAGCAAGGCACAGCGCCGTCTCAGACACCCAGCACAGCGATTGCCACCTCATGGCCTCTAAAGCTAAGGCTGCCAAGCAGCTTCCCTCCAACGCCCGGCTTTCAGATGCTCTAACCTCAGGAATTCCCCAAACGTCTAGATGGGTCAAATGTGAAACATGAAGCCTTGCAAGGACGAGACCTCACTGGGGGCCAGTGGATGGATTTCATAGAGTAAAGCTGACACAGGTTGGATGGGACCCGTTAGAAGGTAATTGGTCCAGCCTACCTGTGCCTCATTAACAGCCTTTCAAATAGGGCCTGGTAGAGGGCAGCTGGTCTCTATAAAGAGCCAGAGAGGAACAAGAAAGTGTGCAGATGGGAATAGGTACATCCCTTTTTGCAGATGACTCTGCTCTAGGGACTAAGCATAAAAGACTTAAAAGTAACCACAGAAAGACAAATGAGAAACTCCAGAGCATTTCCAAGTGGGGAAATGATTAGGGATTGAAATTCTCACTTACAAAAACCAGGGGAATGATTTTAACCAGGAAGAAAATTTGGGAAGAATGGGATTTATTTTTTTATGGTGAAAAAATTCAGATAGTTCAAAAGTTGATGTTCCTAGGAGGAGTGTTTGAAAATAAATTAACTTGGAAAGATCCCATAGATAATATCATACAGAAGTGTAAAAGTTGGATGAAGTTACTTAAAAGTGTAGCTGGAAACCAATGAAGTACAGATAAGAAGGTACTGGTGATTACATATAGAGCTTTACGGAAGCCAGGTTTAGACTACGGTTGACAAGCTTTTGATTCAGCCTCAAAAACAGTTCTTAGACATTTGGAACTGCTCAGGCTCAACTCTGCTTGGCATGTGGTGTAATGATAATCCCACCCGTGTATGCGCTGCCAATAGCCACTGGAGAAACACCTATAAATTTAAGGATGAAACGGTTAGATCTAACCTTTTGGGCAAAGGTAAAAGGAGTCATGAAAATAGAAGTACAGATTTATGAGGATTGCTGGGAGCTTAGCAGACAAAATAATATGGAATCCCACAGACTTCCTTATATTATCAGGGACAAACACCAGGTAAAGGTGACATGTGCAAAAGACAAATGGAAAGAATGAAAATTTTTTAGTCATGGGAAGTCCAATTATAGCTGGACAATCATTCCCCCATTTGTGGATTTGGAACTGTATGAAAAAGAAAAATGAGGGAAGAAAAAAACCCAAACATTTTATGACAAATGACATTTCTGCATTTACATATGGAAAATGGGGACAGCTTTGCCAAGTCTATATAGACAGATCAAAACATGACAACGTGGATACTGTGGGAACAATCTTCTGTGTTCCTAGCCTTGGAACCCAGACATCTAAAAGGCTATCAAATTATGTGCCATTTTGACAGCTGAACTAATGGGGTAATGTTGGCACTAACTTGAATAAGAGCTGAGTAACTGGCTGCAGTTGTAATTTTATCTGAATACTTGTCAGGCATAATGACAATCAGAACAGGAACTTCAGAAAGATGAAATGACCTAATAAGTGAAGTAATGTTCCTGACTACAGAAATAATGTGTGCCATCTGTAAGGCCTGGTAAATCTGAGGATATCCACTTTATATCTGCAGATATTCTATGATTCTATGATATCCGCGGACCATGTGTGTGGATTGGATCTGGATACAAATTTTGTATCTGTGCAGGGCTCTAGCTATCTGTGTAACAATAGCATGGAGTCCTGTGCATATGGGAATACCAGGAAATGAGATGGCTGACAAAACAACAAAGCATGCTCTAAAAAATGAGGAGGTGGATATTAAAATACCCTTACGTAGACAAGAGTGTGGTCCTGAAGGTACTCACAAAGGAATGGCAAGACTTATGGACTAAAGAAACAAAAGGATGAAGGTTTGATGTATGCTCAAAAATTGAAGATAATACTACAGTAGAACCTCAGAGTCCGAACACCTCGGGAACGGCAGCTGTTCATAACTCTGAAATGTTCTTTCAAAAGTTTACAACTGAACATTGACTTAATAAAGCTTTGAAACTTTACTATGCAGAAGAAAAATGCTGCTTTCCTTTTAGTTTTTTCATTGTTTATGTTTAACACAATACTGTGCGATTTTTCTTTTTTGTGTGTGTCTCTGCCACTGCCTGATTGTGTACTTCTGGTTCGAAATGAGGTGTGTGGTTGACTCTGGTGTTTGTAACTCTGAAGCTCTACTGTATGCACCTCAGTCATGACAGAAAAAGTGAGTAGTCATTTTTAGAGGGTTAACATGTCATTGCGCCTTAAATAATAAGTTAAACGTATTAAAAAGACAGAAAGACAGGCTGTGTAATGTTGCAAAACCAAAGAAATTGTTGATTGTATCCTACGGTACTGTGGGCAATAGTCCATGGAAAGTAAATTTCTTTATGAAAAATTAAGTTGGCTTGAAATCAAAGGGACTAGTGAGAATGTCAGGGAAATGGAATAGTGCAACAAAAGCCTTACTGCATTTTCTACAGGATACTAGACTGAGTGCAAAGGCATGAAAAAAAACCCTGGCAAAAAAAGAATGAAGAAAGTAGCGGTCCTAGACTCGTATGACTGTTGCATCAAAACCAAACAAAAGACAAAAAGAAACAGGGAGAGGAAGCTGCGACAGAGGCATGAGAAAGCAGGAGGCGCCTGTAGGAGACCCTTGACCAGGGTGAAAGGTTTGGGCCTGGAAGCCAGAGCTAAAGGGCTGAAGAAGGCTGAGGGCCAGGGAGAGCTGACTCTAGCCAGAGTGGCCAGCAAAGGCAAGGAAGAGCTGCCCAGAGCAGACTCCAGGGGAAAAAGGGGAGAAGAAAAGCCCCCTGGCCTGAGTTTTGTTTTCAGTTTTATGTCAATAAACTGGCTCTAGTGGAAGAGCATTACTGGATAAAAAATGTGTGTGACATTTATGTGTGTGTTTAATACAGAGCCCTGAAGACGGGAAGCTGAGGGCAGCTGCACAGCCATCCCAGGCCATGAGGGGGTGCACAGGAGGCATGGGAGCATTAGCAAATCACACCCTGTGCCCATGCAGTAGAGAATGCCCTTACACGGGGCACTTGGCATGCATGCACACTTAGGCAAGGGAACACAACTACCATTGTAATCACTCCATTTCTGCATCTATGCCCCATTCTGCTCCTGTTCCCTCCCCACTCTCATTGTAGCCATTGCAAGAGACCATGAGAGAAATAAGATGTGCTCTGAGCTACAGCGCTATCTTGGAACAAACACGCACAGCCCTGGACCCAGATCACCTTGTCTTCTTTGCTTTGCAGGCTGCTTATTTCGTCTTTCATTCTCTCCAGATCTGCGGCTACGTCATCTGAGATCCCAACTTTGGCTGGAACCAAATGAAAGACACCAAAGCTGTGTCTGCACGGAGTGCTCTAGGGAATCCCCCCACCACTGTCATATTACAGGTGCAGCTCCATCCCTGCCAGCAATGGTCTTGTAGTCCACTGCTAGCGGTTCTACCACTGGCTCACCTAGTCCTGCTCTGGGAACATCCAGGGATGAAGATGCCGGAGCTCTGTCTACACTAGTGCTCCCAATATTGCCAGTCCCAGGTGAGCTGCACCAGTGTGCTAGAGCTGAGGTGAGAGACTGTCCCACAATTATAGCATGCATATGGTTCTCTATAGGGGCAGGGTCCTGAACGGATCAAGCAGTAAAGGAACCACAGAAGGAGGGTTTGCTTGAAATCCAGAGCAGCCTTAGGGGGCTCCTCAGACTTGGGTTCATAGTAGGAGCCTATCATTAAAGCTAACTCAAGATCAGGCAATGCCTCTCAGAGCTGCTGGAGAGAAGTCATGGTCTTGTGGGATAGAGGGTGATGGTGCTAGTGAGGCCAGCAGTGGTAGCTGGAGGAACTTCTCAATGCTTTAGCACTCTGTCTTCCTGCCCTTGGGCTTCCCTGCGAGAGCCCCCATCCAAGGCAGGGTGTTCCTGCTGAGAGCAGCCTCACCACAAGAATAATGTTTCCCTGGCAAGTCAGCTCTAGGGAAGGTCATCAAGGCAACTCAGCTCTGCAGACAGACTATAGACCTGGTGTCAAGGTTTCCTGCTAGGTTTGCCAACTTTCTAATTTCTGAAAACTAGACCTGCCCCCACACCGCCTCTTCCCCTGAGGCCTCGCCCCCCGCCCCCTTCTTTCCAAAGGCCCTGCCCCCCCTCTTCCCCCAAGCAGGGCCGGCTCCAGGTTTTTTGCCACCCCAAGCAAAAAAAAAAAAAAAAAAAGGAGCCAGAGTGCTGCCCCTTCAAAAGTGCCACCCCAAGCACATGCTTGGAACGCTGGTGCCTAGAGCCGGCCCTGTCCTCAAGGCCCCTGCTCCCCAACTCTTCTTCTCCCCACTCCTCATTGCTCACTTCTCTCCCCCATCCCCCTAGCTCGATCCTCTCCACCTCCCTCCCCACTAGCTGGGCTCCCTCTACTCCAGGGCTGGGATGGGAGCTGCAGCCTGACGTGGCACCTGCTGCCTGGCTGCCCATGAGATGCAGGTAGGAGGTGGCCCTGGCTGAGCAGGGGCTGGTGTGGATTGATGACCCAGCACTTCCCTTCCCACCCCGCTCCCTCCACTGCCCGTGGTAACCAGACTTTTGGTGTCCGGTCAGATGTATTGACCAGCCACTGTACAGGTTCCCTTTCAACCAGACATGCTGGTTGAAAACCGGACATCTGGCATGCCTAGCTCCCGCACTTACTGCATCTCTGATTCCTAGATCTCCTCTCTTTTCAGGAGGCAAGATGCAGGGCCGTCTCTAGCTATTCTGGGGCCCTACGCAGCACCCCCGTGGGGATGAGGGGTGCAGGCCTCTGCAGGGCAGAGTGGGGGGCTGGACCCAGGCCTCCATGAGAGGGGAACGGGGGGGCTGGCCCCAGGCCTCTGTGGGGGAGGGGCAGGGCTGACTTGGGGGGCAGGATGGAGCCACCCCTCAGAACTCATGGGTGGTGTGGCTGGAGCCAGGTTGCTGCACTTCCCGCCACCAGTGAGTGCAGCCCTGGCCCTGCTGCAGAGGTCAGGAGAGTGGGGCCAGGGCGGGGCGGGGGCCCTGGGGAAAGGCCAGAGCAGGAGCTGGAGCAGCACACAGTTGCGCAGGGCATCAGGAAATTTGGTGCCCCAAATTTCCTGGTGCCTATGCAGCTGCGTATTTTGCTAATGGGTAAGGACGGCCCTGGCAAGGTGCTTTTCCCAGCTCCCAGCCCTACAAGCTCCCCCTGGGCTGGGCTCCCTCTGCTTTCAACATCACCAACAGGAAGAAAGATGCTGCATTCGGGACAGTGCCCAGGCCCCAAGCCAGGATAGTCCCCTGCTCCATCTCCCTGAGAGCTCTACCTCCCTGAGAGCCAGCTTCCCCTCCCCCAGAACCGGGCTGGGCCCTGCAAGGACAAACCCCAGTTCCTCTCCCCTGAAGCTGGGCTGGGCCCTGCCAGACAGACATCCTCCCCCTGGGTCCCCTCTCCCAGAGCTGGGCTGGGCCCCGACTAGACCCTGACTCCCCTCCCCAAGAGCCAGGCTGGGCTCTGCAGTAGTGGCTAGCCATCCAAACTCATTTGTGTCCCTCCCTCCAGCCAGGCAGAGACTCTGACTGCTCAGTAGGAAGGAGCTGGCTGCACCCAGTCAGGTCTGGGCCCTTGCTGCCTTCTAAGGCCCCGGGTTTCTCCTGGAAGACAGGCCCAGCCCAGGGGTGGGAGCCAAGCTGGACACTAGGGCCTCACCTAGGTGATCTGCTTGCTGCTTGAGCTCATTCTCCAGCAGGCTGATGCGAGTCCCCAAGGCTTCATGCTTGTCCGGCAGCTGGCACAGCTTGCCAAAGGCCTCCCTGACCGTTTCCCGTTTCGAGTCGAGGCTGGGCACTGGGTCTGAGGGGCTCTGAAATAAAACACTCCCGCGCTGGCTTTATGGCAGGCTGGTTCCTGCAGAGAGCTCAGAAAGGGGGTGCTGATCAGAGGGGTGGGGGTGGGGGTGCAGGGGACTGGTCGGGGCAGCTGGGTCATATTCGCAGATTCCAAGTTCTCGCTATTGGAAGAACAAAGCAGCAACCGGTGTCCAGCTACCACCTTTTGCCTTTGAGGAGAACTGTGCCAACACCAGAGCCATTCATTGACCTCCCCGAACCATAGGGGTCGGCTAATACAGACACTGAACTCACTCCTCCCTTTATGGCATCAATCATGACACCACCATGCATTACGGAGCTCAGATCAGCCAGGTATCCAGGCTAATCTTGTTAGTGTGCGGGCTCAGGGGTATCTTGAGTGAGGATGCAGGCTGGTGCCAGTTGCTGTACTCAGGATGCAGGGCTGTGGCTCTAGAGGTCCCCCATAGATTTCAGAGGCCCAGTAGCACAGTGAGTAGAGCGATTGGCTGGGGACTATAACCAACCCCTGCAATAATCCCTAGGGGGCATTACTGGATGCTGAGGAGTAGTCATGAAGGGGTGAGCCGATCGCAGCAGAGGGCACGGACTGCTGGGTTACAGGACAAGTGTGTGTGATGGCAGAAGAGTTTAGTGTGATCTAGCACACCCTGAGAATCCAGAGGCTTCAGCTTTGCAGCATTTTCTTCCCTCTCTGAGAGAGACACCAGCCCTTTTGTGCCCTGGATTGGAGCTGATCAGTGATGAGACCCACGTGATCTTTTTGATCTCAGCATGAGTCAGTACAGTAGCCCTGCCTCATCCTGCAGGCTCTTAAAATCTGATCAAATGGTGAACAATAACCCACAGCAAACCCAGAGGGAGCTGGCTTGCCCCATTCAAAGAGTCGTGATGGACACTGGAACACAATTCTCATTGCTCCCAAAATGCTTCTGCTCAACTCTCCCTTGAGTGACCCCTCAGTTCGAGATAAGGTCCCCCAGGCAGGCGGGAATCTGCACCTACCTTGTCAGTGAGTGAGTCAAAGAGAGAGCTCCACTGCACTATGTCCACCTGTTCGGGGAAAGAACTCAGCTGTGCCTGCATCTTGTCCTGCATGCAGAGGAAGAGAAAAGGAGCTGCACATCAGAGGGGAATGGCCTTGCTCTTTATACTGGAGCGAGGGATGGGCAATCCAGGACAGGGCGTGCAGGAACAAACCCAATCCTGCCTCCTGCCAGACCCAAACCTCTCATCAGATTCAGCAATGGCATCATCCCCATAGTATCTTTCCCTTGCACGTGGTCATGGAGTTCAGGTTCCACCTGGGACTGGAAGTGCGGAAGTACCATGATAGAGCCTGTCTGTGGGGGATCTCCAGCCCCAGGAACTTGGAGAGAGGACCGACCCTAGGAACTGGTGGCCTTCTAAAGTGCCTGAGGGTGTTCCATTGTGGGCACGCAGGCAGGGAGAGGCCAACATGCATGTCACTGCTCTGGGATGTGGCTGGAGGTGGTTCTCTGCAAAGGGGATCAGAGAGGACTGGGAGGGGAACCTGACACTTTTTCACGGTGTGTGTAGGGGTCATCACTGCTGGTAAGCACAAGGGGGGGGGGTCACACCAGAGAGGCATGCTGGGACACTACACCCACACAGCAGGGCACACCCTGCGCAGTGACACCCTTAGCCTGCTCTAGAGCCAGCCTCCCTTGCATAGTTCTCCAGGCACTCCCCCAGCCAGCATCTCCTCAATGGGCAGGCCGATCGCCCACCACCCACTGCCGTGCAGGGTGCTCTGCTGAGCCGAATGCAACTCCTCCTGTGTGAGCCCGAGGCAAAGCAAGAGCTGATCCGAGCTGCCAAATTCAGAGCAGAATGCGAGGCCCAGAAAAAGTGCATGTGGCTCATGGGCCATGGACTGACTATGGCTGCTACGCCCTGTGAGCAGCAGGGGACGTTACAGCAGATAATCAGGGGCCAGTGCCCCAGGCCAATACCATTCTCAGGAGCAGAGGGTGGGGCGAGGACAGGATACACTCTGGATTCCGCACAGTCACCCACTGAGTGCAAAGGCAGCAGGAACCTCTGTCACCCTGTGGGCACCCTACTTACAGCTCCCTGCACTGGACGGGCAGGGTGCACCAATACAACAGGCTGCCCTCTTCTCGGGCTGCACAGCGCAGCAGCAGGACACAGGCCAGTGCTGGCAGATCCAACCATCTTGAAGACAAGTCGGTTCCCACTGCTGGTGGATGGTGTGAAGCAGCTGCATGAATGGTGACTGCGCAGCCTTTGGTGTAGAGGCCTGGACGTGCTGTCAGCTGCTCACCCACACAGAGCCTGGTGTCCAGTCCAACGAGCACACAGGTAACATGGCTACTGAGCTGGAGACATCTACGCGTCTGGATTGACCAGGCATAAAGACTGCCGCAGCGACTGTGTATATTATACACCGCATCTAGCTTGCCCTTTGGCGGAGCTGTTTGTTACAGATGCTATTACAAATACAGCCATGCAGCTGGTTAGGGAATGGAGATGGATTTCACCAGGGAAGGTGAACCTGTGGGTCCAGATCCTCCACTGGCGTAAATCATCCTCGTTCTGCCAAAGTCAGTGGAACCCTTTTACACCAGCTGAGGATTTGGCCCATTGTTCCTCAAGATTGCTTTGGATTATCTTTGCAGCCCAGGGTTGTTTGTGAGCTGCTCCCTTGCGCTGGGCACGGATAGTGCCTCGGGACTGGTCACCTGCACCAAGTGTATGGAACGTAGCAGCGTAATTAACCCTTCAGAAAGGCCACATTCTGGGGTCTATGTGAAGGGCACTAAAAATGTGGCATCACTAAGCTCTGTGCTCTGCAGGGCTGAGCAGAGTGGCCAGAGGAGTTGGGCAGCTCACACCCTGCACAAGGCTCTGAAAAGCTATCTCCCGCGGTTCCCAAACGAAGGGGCCAATGCCCACAGTCGGGCTGGAGCAGGCTGCGGCAGCCCTGCCTGGCTCCTCTTAGCTGCGCTCCCGGAGTGTGCGGGCCTTTTCCAGAGCCCTTTGCCACCAGGTTCTCTCTACTCCCAGAATCTCCCCACTCACCAGCCTGTCCAGGATGGCTTGGATGAGCTGGCTCTGCTGATCCAGCTGCGCGAGCCGCTCTCTCATTTCATCCATGCTGACCTGTTAAACAAACCACATCGGCATGATGTGCAGAGGGAATGAGCAGCCAGCGGCGTCCTGCCAGCTCCGCACTCCAGCCTGTGCCCTAGCTCTGGAGCAGCCAGGGAATACCTGACTAACTGCACAGTCGAGAGCCAGGGCTAGCTGAGGCTCACTGATCTCTGTAGTTACACACAGCACACACCACAGCACGAGAGGGCTGGAGAAAGGCTGCACTGGGGCTGAGCCATGCAGGGAGCCCAGTCTTGTGCTCCTCACATTAGCAGCTCAGCTCCTCTGATGGTGAGCCAATGTTCTCTGAGACTCAGCGGGGCCTGCTCCGGGTAATTCAGGAATGCCTTTGGCCAAGGACACTGTGTCCTGCCTTCGCTGGTTGGATGGACGGGAGCTGGGGGACAGAGCCTTGGAGGGAAGGGTCCCACAGGGAACAAAGCAGAGGCGCTTAGGCAGGAAAGGGAACTGGCTCACTTGAAAGACAATAAGCATGTAAAATAATCCCCAGCAGGGGGCAGCCTCCGGCTACATGTCAGCACCCAACTCTGTCAAGGGGGACCAGGCCTCATGCCTTAGCTGAGCAAGGAAGGGCATGGACCAAAGTGTGAAAGGAGCCCCGTGGAGCAGCCCTGGAAGGATGTCAGCAGCACTGCAGCAAGAGTGTGTGCACGCTATGATCTCAGGGCTGTGCTTGGACTCAGGATTTCACGGCTACTTAATTTTGTCTAGGGAGGCACCAGAGCAGGAAGCAGGTGCTTGAGGCGGCCAAGCGAAAGGTGCGGCACGTCGGGGTCTTTGGTGGCAATTCAGCAGCAGGTCCCTCAGTCCCTCTCGGAGGGAAGGACTGGCCACCGAATTGCTGCCAAAGAATGAAGCAGCGCGGCTCAGCACGGCTGCCGCAAAGTGCCGCCGATCGCAGCTTTATCTTTTTTTTTTTTCCTTCGCTGCTTGGGGTGGCAAAAAAGCTGGAGCTGGCCCTGCTTGTTGTTCCTCTGTCCTCACATCAGAGCACCCAGGTCTCACTCCAACCCCCACCCCCCTCATTTTTCTTTGCTATGGTGAGCAGGAGCCCAAAGACAGGGAAGCCGGATTCCCTGCAGGCCAGTGCAGTGCTACTGAGTCACCAGGGCACCCCGTTGCCAAGACAGCTCTCCAGGGGCAGTACCCCCAGCCGCCCCTTTGCCACGGGCAGACGTACGTACTTGTTGGAAGTTATCCTTCAAGACCCCCAGCTCTTCCTGAAAGGTGTTGACAGTGCTTTGCAGGGAGTAGATGTTGGTGAGCAGCTCCTGCAGTGTGTTCATGGCCTGAGGACAGGGAAATGAAGGAGTCAGCACCAGCTTGAAGCAGACTAGGCAGGACTGGAAACAAGCCAAGAGCGCTCTGCATGGACAGTCAGCCTGGCGTGACGCAGAAGCCCACACTCTGCCCACCCTGGAGCCAGAGGGCCATACCCAACTTGCTGCCGACGGAGCCGACTACAGCCAACCAACCTCTTCTTTAACCCAGATCGCAGCTATGGAGACTCCAGGAGCCCAGAAAACAATGTTCTATCTGGAGCCAAGTAGCCTCTCCTGGGATCAAGATGCAGCATTGGATGCTGGGATCTGTAGTTTTCATGGATTACGCCTCTGTGTTAAAGGGCAGCTGGTGCAAACTCCGTGGGAGACTCCCAGGTCACATTGTCCATCCTGCAGAAATTAATGAGTGGCCACAGATAAACTGGGGCAGAATACACCCTCAGGGGCCTCTGGGAATGGTCCGCTTCCTTACCTGCCACCACATGCTTATTACAAACAGCACCTGGGCGTTCCCATTGACCTGTCAGGTGGTGACAACTATTGGAGAGTGATGGAGAGTGGTTCAATGAGCCCAAGGCTCTCCTGACTATGCCACAACCTATTCTGTCCTAAGTTACAGCTGGAATAGCCATGCCTCCCTGCTGGAAATCTGGCTTCCAGTTTTATCCTGGGGGTGCCGGGTTGTGATCAGCTGAGCATCCATGCCATCGCTCAGATGGATTCAGTTCAGCCTCTATGAGCCCAATTCCCAGTTCCTCTCTAGTCATTGGTTTCCTCCCACTGTAAGGGTCCTTACCATGGGCAGAGCAGTGTGAAGTGGTCTTTGTGCAAATGAGAATCAGACCCTACATCTTCTGCCAGGACACCCAGGAGATCAGTACCATGCCCTAAGAGGTGTTAGCCATCTCTGGCAGTGGTGATATTGACTCTATGCACAAGGCAGCCTGTTGGCTGTTCTCCCTGGGGAGTCCCTCAGGACTCAGTCCATGCAGAGCAGTCTCTCATGTACAGAATACCCAGCAGAAGGCTCTGCCTAAAAACAATCCCCAAATCTGGTTTCCAGAAGGGATTTGCTCTCTTCTGTTGGCCTGCTGGAGCCGGAGCAGAGAGGGCTGAGCCTTGCTGAGGCTCTGTGATGTCATTTACACTCGTGCAATGTGGTTCTAAAATGCTACCAAGCGAGACCCCCATATGCAGTCATGCCTGCTTGGCATGGATGTAAATGGCTCCATGGCGGAGAGTCCAGCCCCGTACATCACGGTGAGCATGAACTGCTGTAGGTCAGAAGAGAATCAGGTCCTGGATACTTTACAACGGAGCTGTGAGGGGGATGCAGAGACCCATGTGGAGGAGAAAGGGACCAGAGAGGTCCTGGGGGCAGGGCTCCTCCACTCCTCTTGCCGTGTCAATCACGCACGACAGGGAGGAGAGGAAACCTTTAAAAGAGAGGAAGCTGCAGTCAGTGAGGGGAAGGAGTGGGATTGCCCTAGGAGTGACTCCTGAAGCTGTGGAGGGAACTGCCAGGCAGGAAACCTTCACCCTGCCCCGAGGAGAGTACAGTGGACTCCCTGGTAAGACAGACAGCTGAGCCTGCCTCCCAGTCTCAGCCAGAGCCATTGCATGGGCGCTGGTTTGTTGGCAGCACTGTAGATTTGCCGCCCCTGGAGTGTGTGTGGGGTTTATGACTTTCCTTGTGATCCCCTGGCTTGAGAGACTTAAGGAGGCCCACAAAGGGCAGAGCCCCCCTGCAAGGAGTGGGGAACTGGAGCCTGGATTGTGACCACCCAATGGATGTTGCTTGGGAAGGGATTAAAGCGAAACTGAAAAAGCTGCTCGTATAAGAGCAGCCACATGTAAGATCAGACTGGTATAACTGTGACTGATTCATTGGTAAAACTTCCCATGCAGACAAGCCCTCTCAGTGCCAAGAGGCAGGAATCTAATTCTTCTCTCATGCTGGTGTAAATCAGAAGTAAGTCCCCCAGAGTAACCTAGTGTGAAACCAGTGCCCATCAGATCAGAGTCAGGCCCAGGCAATCCAAAGGCAAGGCTGAGTCTCTGGCCCCAATCCTTGGCTATGGCCAAGGACTGCGCAGCGCAGCTCAGTCCAGAATTGGTTGGACATCAAGCTGGTCTCCAGCCTAATTTAGAGCAGCCTGGAGGCTGTGTAAAGTTGTGCAAGCTAGCAACAGCCCCAAGGGATTGACCCAGCGACAGCACTCAGCAGAGTGTCAGGTTGCCCTGATTGCAGGGCAAGGGTGGTCTAGAGCCTTCACCTTCAGTTGCAGTTCAAGGCTCTGACTCTGACCTGTCAGACCCCATAGCAGGCTGGGTGGCTCCTACATTGTAGATATAAACATCAGGAGCAGGGGGAACCGAGTCCCCCCGGGAGTCCACTGCTTTGCTGCCCTGCCAGGCCCAGAAGGCCCAGTGCCAGGTCCACTGTAGTGCTCACACCCAGAGCAGTTAACTCTGGGGGATGCCCATCTCTCCAAGAGGCAGACACTGCCCGCTGCATTCCAGTGCTTCCTACACAACGGAGCATGTCGGACTCAGGCTCAGCTGGGGTGCCTGGGAGATTGTTCGCTGTTAACAGAGCCCCCACATCGGGACTCACATGCTGAGCACGAGTCAATCTTGATGTGTCCAGGCTTGTGCTCAAACTAGCACTTGACACAGTGTCTGTCTCTCAGGCCCTGACAGGAATGCCGCAGGGAGAGGTAGGGTTGCCAACCCTCCAGGATTGTCCTGGAGTCGCTAGGAGTTAAAGATTAATCTTTAATTACAGATGATGTCATGTGATGAAAAGTCCAGGAATATGTCCAGTGAAAATTGGCAACCCCAGGGAGGGGGCAGGTGTGTGCGCACAAGGAGGTCTGACACTGCTTGGCAATCCTCCCTCCCCACCTCCTGCCCCAGGACGGGTGTGCAATGCAGAGCAGTCCCATCCTATGGAGAGCTCTGGGAGCCAGGGATTGTGCTTCCCCACAGCACAATGGGAGTGGGGGGGATAATCCCTCCTAGAACTCCCTGCATGCTGGGGATTGCCCCCACTCTCTAGGAGTGTGCAGCTCCCCTCTGCAGGCTGCCAGCTGTCCTGTGAATTGAGGAATGCCCTTTTGGGGTGGATATGCCCCATGGCACCACCAGGGGACAGGCCTCGGGCTCCCTCACTGGCCCTTGCAACATCCCAGCAAGTTGCAGTTAGAAGGCTGTGCAGGGCCCTTTAAGGCCACATCCAGACTAAGAAAACAGGCCATGTTTTAAAACACGCCCCCTGCTCATGTCAACTCTGGGAGGAGCCTGGATTGGCCCTGGCCAGCTGTCACAGTGCTGAGACCATTGCCTCATGGTCTTCTCATTTCCTTGTGCTCTCCTGTCTTCCCCACTTGTTACGTCTTGTCTTTCTCTTCTGTGTCTGTACAGCGCCTAGCACACTGAGGCCCCAGCCCATGACAAGGGGTCCTAGGTGCTAGCATAGTACAAATAAATAATAATTAAACTCAGTTTGCCCTGCCTAGGCCAGGTGCAAAGTTCTGTGCCAGTAGTGATTGCTCAAACAGGTGAGCTAGCACATTTCCAAACAACAGCCAGCCTGCCCCAAGAGACTGCGGGAAGAGCTGGCTGTGAATGATGCTTCATGAGAACATTTTAAAGAAGATTTTAATACTGTTGTTGAAAGGGAAAATCACGCTGTTATTTTTTTAATCTCTCCTCCCCCTCCCTTCTTTTTTCCTTCTTTCCACTGGAAAAAAGTTTTAAAAAGAGAGAGAAAGAAAGAAATGGGATTTTTCATAATTTCAACCCAAAACATTTATAAAAATTTTGATTTTTTTTCAGTTTTAAATTTTTCCTTTTGAAATTTCATTGGAAAACAAAGAGCTGTTGATTAAAATTGACATTTTTCTGCAGGTTTCAGAGCAGCAGCCGTGTTAGTCTGTATCTGCAACAAGAACAGGAGTACTTGTGGCACCTTAGAGTTTTGTCATCCTCAAACCCCCATTTTTTGGTTAAAAAAAAACAAAACATTTTTGATCGGCTCCTGTCCCAAGCCTGACCAGAGGGGCTGCTAGGGAAGGGCAGGGCCAGGCATCACCATGGTAACAACATGACAAACGTGGAGCACGCTAGTTACTTCTCGAGTCCACGCCCCATTGGTTCCATTGGGGTGAGAGGTTACCAGGGCCTGACCTTGCACCACAACTCCCATTGATTCTGTGGGCACTCAGTATCTTTGAATCAAGCCACAGGTTGGCTGCACTCACGGGTAACGAGGGCAGCTGGCCCAGCCCATGTTAGGAGCCAGATTATAGCAGCAGCAAGAGATCGGACTGTGCCTAGTAGCTTTCAGCAACAGGAGCTCCTGTGCCATAATGCATTTACAGCCTACAAGCAAGCAGGTTCCACCCCAACACACAGCAGCTGATTGCCCCACACAGTTGGCATTCACACAGAGAGCTTTCCTCCCAAATGTCCCCTCTGGCCACGCAAGGGGAAGCTAGAAACATATCCCTCTCCTCTAGGTCTGATTCAAACAAATTAAATACGAAATCTGGGCAATTGCTTGCCCCAAGCCAGCACTGAATCTGTTGCATTAACCCCTCCTAAGGGCTTGCTAACCTTCTCTGCCCTGATGCTGCTTATCTCCTGCTGCCACACACAGGCAAGTAACAGGAGCAGGCTGGCACACCAACAGAAGGGGGGCAGCAAGCCCAGCTGGCTGGTTGCACATGTGTTGGTGTATCAGCAAGCAGAATTGTCCCAAATAAGGAGCTGACACAACAGCAATCCCCATGCACCTGTGCCAATCCCTGGGCAGCAGGGCTGGGTAATCTCTTTGTTTACACAGAAACAACTTTCTCATATTCCTAACTTGGGAGGGAGAAGCACCAAACAACAGGAGGCTAGCTAAGCACTGCAACAGGTCACCTGGGGAGGTCATGGCATCCTTGGCTTGTCACTGAAGGTCTTTAAGAACAGGTTAGACAAATGTGTCAGAGAGAGGTTTGGTTTACTTGATCGTGCCTTAGCATGGGGGATAGATGAGATGACACTCAAGCTCCCTCCTAGCCTACATTTCTATGATTCCATGACCTAGTGCTGCTATCAAAAATGCTTCCATTTTGTCCTTGAAATGTTTATTTAAAAACATAATAATACCAGCTGTTTCTAGACTAGAGTGCCCTAAAGGAGACTGTTACGGTGATATGCAAACTCTAGTATGGTGCATGTGTGAATCACTGCACCTACCACTGAAATGCAGCCACTTCTGGGAAGAAACCCAGCTGCATCGCCACACAACAATTGATGAGAAGATGTGAATGGGAATGCTACCTCTGATTGAGCTGACAGAAAATTTAGTGAAACAAAACGTCAAGTCCCAGGAAGTGGATTTCTAACTGGCTAGAGCTTCACAGACAACAGCTGAACATTTGTCAGCCAGCAAGGTCAGTACACCACTAATTCAACACGGGCTTATGCTGGGATAATAATCTTAAAAGGCAAGATGACTAAATATGGCAATTACATTCTGGCCTCCATAAATTCCCCCTGCAGGTTCAAATGAATCTCATTTCCTGTCCATCCTAAAATATTGTGTGATGTTGCTGTGTGCTGTTAAGCAGCTGCCACATTCCACCCCAGAGATGGTTACATTTCGATGGTGGGTAAAGTCCTTGCTCTATGTCCTTCTTGTGCTTCACAGGTGTGTTGTCAGTTGTAGTCAGTTAGCATTTGTGAAGCACAGCAAGGCCCTCAGGTGAAAGGTGCTATGGAAGTGCAGAGTATTATTAGTGTTGTGACTTGCAGCATGTTTAGCACCATGCTGTGTGGTTGCTGGTGGTACCGGCTGTGTGCGCCTTCGGGGGGCCAACCTACTGATATGATTTGCTGTGTGGCATGTGCTTGTACAAGGGAGTTCCGCCAGCTGCCCAGACTGCGATGCTGGCCCTTTGGTACCATATGCAGGGGGAGTGCAGGTCTGCACTATTTGTTCTCCTACTGCCCCATTGTTTTACTCCTTTCTCTCACCCCACCTGGCACAGCAGCACCACCTGTCAGTCACGGGGAGGAAGTGCACGCTCTGCCAAGGTGGCCTTCCCAGGTGATAAGACTCGGTACCCCCCGCTCAGGGCACGTCACGTTCATCTGTGTGCTCCTGCTCACGCTGTTTCTGAACCCTCATAGCTGAGTTAGATTCATGGAAATGCTGCTGCACGCAGAGAAGAAGTGGACAGAAGTGACTCTCTGTCCACAGTGGAGAAAGGAGGCAGGAGAATGACCCTGAAACAGCACATGGGACCCATGCGGGGAAACTTCAGAACAGCCCATTACAGCCAGCCTGTCCCTCCTGCTAGGGGCATGGCAGCCCATGAGCCATGGGACTGGTGGGAAATACAGGGCAATTCTTATTCATCCCCTGGGTGACCCCCCCACCCTTTCCCAAAAGGGGAATGAATGATACTCAAGGGGAACTGCAGAGACAGATCAAGGATTACATCAAGGGCTGTAGGTGGGATGAGTGTCACAACTCACCAGGCTCAGGGGGCACCAGCACCCCCTTCCCCACTGACCTGGCCCAGAGGCACTGGCACTGCCACTGCTGCTAACCTGGCTGCTAATCTGACAAGATCATGTGCAGACGGCTAAGGAAAGCCCCTCCCCATCTGACCAGGAGCAGGACAAGGAGATGGTACTTAGAGAACTCACAGCTTTCCCTTGTTTCACATACTCAACTACACTCTAACCAGGCAACTGGACTGGACCTAGACTGAACACCTCTGTTCAGGCAAACACTCCTGGAACAACAATGCTGGTCAGGGGTAAACGGCCTGCCCAGATGGTGAGAGAACACCAGCACTTGCTACCTGGACGGAAAGCCAAAAGGACCATGGGAGGATGGGGAATGGAGGATCCTAACTGGGAAGCAACAGCTGAGCTAGTTGTGCTGCTTTCTGTCTGTGTGAAGCTCTGAGTGAAGGGGCTTTCTCTGACTATACTAGGAAGGGGTTAGACTCCTGTGTTTTCAAACTCCCTTCCTGAGCAAGTAAATGAAGAATTTAGCATGTGTTTCTGCTCTGGAGAGGGGCTTGGTGACAATCACGGGGTCCCAACTGCCAGATCAAGTGGGCTCCGTTTACAACTACAAAGATTTTTTTTTCTGTCAGTCCTGTGTCCTCCCCTTGGACTCCGAGAGTCACACTGGGCTCCTTCCTTCTACACATCAGTAGCAACAGTAGTGAGGACTTTGCAGGTAAATTATGTCCTCACAGGCACTTCTGATGATGCAGGAGGAGGTGTGGATTCCAACCCCTCCCAGAGCCAAGCAGGGCAGAGGGGAGATTAAAGCGCTAAGCAGTCATGGCTAGAAGATAATGTTGTTTTTACATAGTCACATATAAGGGTGACAAACGGCACTTTAACAACAAAATAAGCTGCATTCTGAGCAAACTGAAATTCCCTGTGCAATTGCAACGCGTTTTCTAGGTACAATATGGCCTTTTAACACGAATGAGGTCTCCAAGAGTTAAGTCCATCGATTTAACATGAGAGAACAGAATAAAAAAAGATCAGGTTTTAGATACCGCAGAATGTCCTTCCTTGCCTGGAGAGTGACAGATAAACTCCCAGGGTCACAGTCTGACTCCATCTACATCTGTGAAGGACAGGACAAACTGATAGTACTTAATGAAATAACACAGTAGTGATGGATTAAGAGGAGGTACCAGAGGAACCATCTTTCTCCTAGTTCTTTTCCAGCTCTGCCATCAGTAATGTCACTCAAAGCACGGAGGGGGCTGCCAATTAACTACATACTCAAGTCTCCTCTTTGGCCTGTCACTCGAGACCAAATGCACTGCTCTTCTGCAGTGGGTGGACCACCACTTCCCGGGAAAGTTAACACCCCACTCTTACCCTTGAACCCATGTCTCCAGAATGGCTGTGTGTATCTTTAGCTCAGGCCAGGAGATGATGTGTCTTGGGGCCTGCTTCCCCATTGCCTTGCACCTTGTGCAGTCATTCCCACTAGTGCAGAGCGGATGTGAGACCATTCTGATTCGGTGGCGTTTTATACCCACCTTGCCCTGCTGTCAATGATAACACAAGATGTGGGGCAGCAGAGAAGCGGGCCCTCTGGTTTCCTTGTCCAGTGCTGAGTCTTACCAGGGGCATGGTGTGTCAATGGGTAGAGGATCTTGGACCGCAGTAGTGACCTATCAATACTGAAGTGTGCTGTGGGAAAGGCCTAGGAGAGACCTTTCTCAGGGGTTCCAGGCCTGCTAAGGAGTGGAGTCAAAAGCAAAATGGAAATAGACTTCTTGGGACTCCAGAGGGGCCCCCAAGTGAGTTATTGCTAGGGACAGGCATAGCGAACACCTATTCCAGGGGAGCAGGGACTGAAACCCAATTCTGGGTGTCCCATCTCTTCCCGGAGTGGATTAACAGAAGTCTGAGGGAGTCCTCTCCATGCTATGAAATAGACCACATCAAACCAGTGCTCTTCAACTCAGTTTGATCCTTCCTCTATGAACTGGACCAAACTGGCCTGTAATCTGCTCAGATAAACCTGCATTAGTGCTGATCAGATTCTTAGGAGACATTTCCCTACAGAGTCTCTCTCTGGATTCCTGTGGACCAGACACCCCTTCTAGCTGGCTTTGGCAGGACACTGCCCTGGGTATGTCAGTGGCAGGAGCTGTAGGCAATACAATTTACACCCAGTGAGGATCTGGCCCTGACAGACTGGAGGGAAGGGAAGCAGGAGCTTTCCCAAAGCAGGTCTGTCTCACCTTAGTCATTCCTTCCTCATTCATTTCCATCTTCTTCTTCAACTGCATCATTTGCCACATTTCCTCAGCGGGCTTGTTGTGGGGCTGGCTCCGAGACAGCAGCTGTTCTGTGGTAGGGGGACTATTCAGAAGAAGCAGCTGACTTTCGATCCTTGACAGCCTCTCCTGAAGCTGGTGAAAGAGCGAGCTGGATTTCTTCTCCAGGGAGACCTGCTTCTGGACCTGGCCTTCCGCTGTAAAGCTAGGTGCAGGCTGGAGAAAATCCCTCTCCTCCTGGGAGATCTCCTTTTTGACACCTTGGAGCTGGAGGTGCTCCAACAGGCCGTGCAGCAGGACATGAAGGGCATTGAAGTTGACGTTGCCGAGCTCAGGCGTGCCAATCGCAATGTTCACTAGCTCTGCGAATGTAACGGAGAAGCTCATTTTTCGTTCAGTCTCTAGCCTTGGGAGACCAGCAGCTGCGAGCACTGAGGCGGCCTCGATACAGTGAGTTACTTCCCAGGACCAGTCGTCCTAGGGATCCACAATAACACACCCTGATAGGCTCAAAGTTAATAAGTCATGCTCTGGTCTGTGCTCTCCTCGGAAAGTTTCTGCTGGTTGCTAGGATACCAAGGAATGTGCTGAGATCTGAAAGGAGATGGACAACTTAAGAAAGGTGGTGAGATGGTGATGAATGGGGTGAGTCACTGTGCTGTTCAGCTGGGGACCAGGGACAATCACAAGCACAGTGACATCTGGTATAGGAATAAAGGAAAGTGCTCTTGGAAGCAGGAAAGCCTGATTGTTGAGAGCATGAGGTAACAGTGGCCGGTTACCTAGGGATTCTTCTTGAGATTCCGTGCTCGTCTCTCTCACACCCAGGATTTTACTCAGCTCCTAGGGATAAAATACAAACCACTGGCAAAGGCAAAGCCCCCCAGTCTGGTGGGAGATTTAGACTGTGTAAAACACCCCGGCCCGGGACATCCTCCATCAGAGAATGAGTGTTCGCCCTAGCAGCCTGACCAGATTCCAGTGGGAAGGATTATATGGCACCTGCCTAAGCTGACCCTCATCATGTTTTCTGGAAAAAGATGCCCCTTGCTTTTCTGTCCTTGGCACGTCAGGGTAATTCCACCTCCCTGGCAGCCAGGAAAGTCTATGTTCTCAGGGCCTGCTGGCATCCCAGTCACTTCTATAGAAACAGCTGGCTGGTCCTGGTTTTTGCAGCCCTCATCGGACTCTGGCAACTTGAGGCAGCTTCTGGCCAGCTGAGCCAGCAAAACGCCACAAGCTAGCTGAGAATGGGGGGTCCCCTGGGCCATGCCTCTCTGGGCTGCCATCTGGCAGGATGAGCCCCGACCCAAACAGGGAATTGCCAAGCCCCAGCATTTTTCCCTGGATTATTATTTTATAGCATCTAGGAGCCATAGGAATGTCCCAGGGCCCCGTTGTGCTAGGTGCTGTACAGACACAGGACAAGAAAGACAGTCGCTGCCCCAGAGAGCTTAGGCAGTTTGTAAGTCTGCTCCCAGCCCTGATGTATGGCTGTAGGAAGGAGAGAGTGAGATCGTAAGGCCGTTTGGACAAGAGACTGTGTCTACCTCTCTGTATATACTGCTCCTAACTCAATAGGATCCTGATACCATCAGATCCCTTAGGTGGTATAATAATAATTAATTGGCAGGCACCCTTTCCCCCTCCTCTCAAGCTCCCACATCCCTCCCAAATGCACCTTCTTGGCTCCCACCTAGACCTCCTCCTTCCTGCACTCTCCTGTCCCCACCTTCCTGTAATAATTGCTTTGAAAAGCTGATCACCCCCAGAGGTGGCTGCATTACAAAGATGGGTGAAAGGGTCCCTCTCTGGCATGGCATGTTCAGGGATTCTCCTGGATGACAGCCACTACAAGCAACATGTCTGGGCCAGATTCTGCCAGCAGTTAGCCCAGGGTAAATCTCAAGTCACTCAATGAACTTGACTGGAGTTGCCCAGGGTAGAGTAACTCCAGTGGAGTCAGTAGAGTTACTCAGATTTAGGCAGGTGTAACTGACAGTATGGTCTGCCCCATGATCTTTATGTAAAACCCAGGACTTCCTAACATGTATTTCTAGCCTCAGGCAACACTAACTCCAAAATACAAACCCTAATATAATAAAGACAGCAGCTGGTTGACCAGTAAACTGTCTGCTTTGCAAAGCAGCTTTACACCCAGTGCAAATGGTTGGCTGCACTGGAGTTATGGCTGCCCTGCTTCACCCAGCTCCTATCAGCAAATCTGCTGGCCCACTGTCCGTAGCTCTTTGCAAAGCCACAGGGTTTTAAAGAGCTCAGTGGGCTGCACTGTTATTTTGCAAAAAACAGTCACATTCCAGTTCTTCCCCTTAGGCTGTGTCAAGATGGCACCATGG
Source organism: Gopherus flavomarginatus (assembly GCF_025201925.1). Classification (NCBI taxonomy): domain Eukaryota; kingdom Metazoa; phylum Chordata; order Testudines; family Testudinidae; genus Gopherus; species Gopherus flavomarginatus. The sequence continues at coordinate 33,393,434 of NC_066625.1, forward strand.
TAAAAACACCTCTGTCCTGGATATATCACCGTTGCTGGAGATTTCCTGACAAACAGAGTGAAGTCGAGAGCTAAGAGATCACATGTGCTTAATCCACGGAGTGTATGTCACAGCAGTCTGGGAATTCAGCATGGAAGAGAGCTAATGCCTATGCATTGCCATCATACCCTCCCCACTCCCTTCCCACTTGTTTGTCTCTGCCATGTGTTATGTATGTCTGGTCTTTAGATCGTCAGTTCTTTGAGGCAGGGACTCTCATTTGTCACCTGTAGGTACGATGGAGTCCTGATCAGCTGAGCCTATAGGTGTTAAGCTGTCTACAGTGGCCCAAGAGGGTGAGTGCCAACCTCAGGGCAGTCTGTTAGAAACCAAGGCACAAACCCCAAATTGGCTGTGAGTTCTTGTGACACAATGCACCTGCCCTTTGAGGCCCCCTGCTGGAGGCCCTACAGTTCTACCACACCCCAACCCAGGAAGGAGCAACGAAGGTGGGTCCTCCAGGCTTGCCAAGAAAGGCTGCATAGAGCACAGCCAATCAGAGCACAGCAGGCTCAGATAAAAGGAGCTATAGGGGCTAAGTAGGGCAGTCATTGGCTGGGACCAGAGGAGCAGGGGCATGGTTTGGCTCGGCTCGGCTCTCGTGCTGCAAGTCACAGGAACTCAAAGGTGTCCAAGAGGATAGATTGTAGTGGTATTTTGCACGTAGCAGGAAGGAAGAGGATCTGAGAACTTCAGCCCTGAGGTCAGGACGAAGAGAAGGGGGCTATGGAGGAAAAGGCCCAGGGAATAGCAGCAGTGAACTGGAGGCAGTGATACACAACTTCTGCGTGTAGTGTCCCTGGGTTCGGACCTAGAATAGTGGGTGGGCCTGGGTTCCCCCACTGTTAATTGGGAAAGTGGCCTAAGCCCTGAGAATGGAACAAGGCTTGTTTAGAAACTTGAGTGAAGAGTGGGAATTACAGGGCCCACAGATGGGGCTGGAGACCCTGGTGAGGGCAGATAGTTTTGCTAGACTTTTGCTACCCCAGAAGGAGATCATGACACTCTGCACCTCATATTCACCATAATGATATGATTATGACATAATTATGATGCGTTTTCTACGAAATGTCATGTGAGGAGTCAATGGAAAAGTAATGGTTTGCTGAATATTATTATCCTATCTGTATGCATGTAGCATTTTTGTATCTGGAGTTATGAATATTGACTATACATCTGTATTTAAAATGTGCTCATTCCTGGGTAAGGTAGTTTATATCCAGTCTAGCCAGCATGTTGTGAAGGGACTATTCAAGGTAATGGCCCATCAAGGAAAAGAATGGGCATGGGGAACAACTTATCCTCACCTGATGACTTTCCTGGGGATGCTTCAGCCAGTATATGGGTAATGGCTGCTATGACTCATCAAAGCATGCAAGGGCATGTGACTAGATCATGTGGTACTAGACTCCATGCCTGTACTTTTCCAGAAACTGTTCTGGGGCTTTGGGACAATGAAGTTCCCTGCACATGGAAGAAGCTATAAAAGGGGGAAGTGACATCATCACCTTACAACTCAACACCTGGAAACACCTTAGGAACAAAGACTAAACTGGGGAAGGGGGTCCCAGGCGGGAAAGAAGAAAGCCCTGCCTCTGTACAGAAGATTGGTGGACTGTTTGTACCATCAGGGTGAGACACTGCTTATTTCTAAGGCTGCGAGTCTGTCATTGAAGTCACAGATTCCGTGACTTTCCAGGACCTCTGTGACTTTTACAGCAGCTGGTGTGGCTGACCTCAGGGCCAGCCCAGCCCCCAAGACCAGCTGCTCAGGCAGCCTGGGGCCAGCCACACTGGCTGCTGCTGGAGCAGCCCCAGGCAGCTGGCCTCGGGGGCTGCCGGAGCAGCAGCAATCCTAGGCGTGGCCCTGGAGCAGCAATGTTGCCCCCACCTCTGGAGCAGCAGTGGAGCCTCAGGCTGCCCTGGAGGAGCAGCAGCAGCAGTGTCCCATAGCCCCCCAGAGCACCTAAGATTTAGTCAGGGGTATTTATAGTACAAGTCATGGACAGGTTATGGCTGTGACCTTTGCTTATTACCCATGACCTGTCCATGACTTTCACTAAAAATACCCATGACTAAATCTTAGCCTTACTTATTTAAAATCCGGTCCAGTTTATAGAATTTAGATTGTGATTTTGTTTTTCTGACGTAACCAACTTTGATCTGTACACTTATAAACACTTAAAATCTATCTTTTTTGTAGTTAATAAATCTGTTTATTTTTTCCCTAAAACAGTGTGTTGTTCTTGCAGAATCTGCTTAGGAACAAAAAACTGGTGCATTGTCATCTCCACATTGAGGGATAGACTGGGTAATAAACTTACATTGTTCAGGTTTTTGACCAGGACAGGACAGGACAGCTCTGAGATTTGGGTGGGGGGAGGGAGCTGGCTGGAGTCTCTCTACTGTTAGTTCATGAGTGGCTAGGAGAAGCCTTCATGTAACTGCAGTTGGGTATGTCCCTGCTTGTATATAGCAAAGTAAGACCTGGAGAGGATTGCAGCTTGTATGCCAGAGGTCTCAGTAGTACCTCAGTCCCAGGTTGCACCCTGGGGAAGTCTGTCACAGACATTGTCCATTATTGATTGTGTGACTCACCTGGATGGCTGAGCTGCTGAAGGTCACTTAGCAAGGTTGGCAACCTACAGGGAGTGCCTGGAGCAGGAGAAAAAAAAGATTACAGCACCACACCCAGCTGAGAGGAGGCTCTCAGGTGAGGTTCCCCCTGTTACAATTCTGTACTTAAATTTCACCAATCAGTTATCAAGTGTAAATTCTTGAGGAACTGTAACAGCCTAAACATGGAGTCACAGATAGTCTCTTTTGCCACCCAGGTAAGCTTGCCTGGCCTGTGTGATAGATAGTTCCATACATGCAGAATCACAGCAATATTCAGGTTACTCCCAGTTCCAAAGGACCAGTCACTTACTCCAGATCAGTTGCCCTACAGACAATGCTTGTAGCCAATCCTATAATAAGCTACATGAAGATTTTTTAATAGGAAAAGAAAATGAGAGCTATTCACAAAGTTAAACAGATGAACAGACACACACACATGAGTTACAAGCTTAAGTTTGAGAAAGTTATAAAAGCTTCTGTAATAAGCAAGGTCTATGTAGCAGTTAGGGCTAACCCAGGCTAAGCATTGGGGATTTAGCATCATTATCTCTATTTTACAAATGGGGAAACTGAGGCATAGCAAAGGATATGACTGGCCCAACAGCAGCTCAGTGACAGATTCAGGAACAGAACCTCAATCTCCTGAATCCCAGTCCAGGGTGCTAGCTACCAAGAATACATCTATGCTATAGCTGTGTGGGGGCTTCCCAGGCCGGGTAGAAATACCTGCACTAGCTCTGCTCGAGTTAGCATGTTCAAAACAGCAGTGTGGCTGTGGGAGCATGGGTGGCAGCTCAGGCTAGCCATCGGTGTACAGTCCTGCCATCCAACCACCTGGGTACATATTTAGGCAGCTAGTGGAAGCCGCAGCTGCACTTCTAATTTTAGTATGCTGGCTCAAGCAGAGGTAGCACATGTACCTCTAACCATGCTGAGAAGCACCATCGCAGATGCTGTGCAGACATACCCTTGGCCACACGGCACTAAGGCCTAAAGATTTAAAAGTGCCTTCTGATTATTGGGGGCTTCCATTTTTTTGTGCCCAATTCAAGTCACTTTATGTGAGGCAACCCCGCAGTCAGACCAGGACTGCTCATGCAGCTGCCATGACTCACTCCCACCCCCCATGACTCCCTGCTTGTGGCCCTGTGACCCTCACTCCCATTTCTGTTTTATCTTTGTTATCCCTTGAATGTATTTGAGCAATGTGTCCAGTAGCTCCTCCCCATAGGCTGTGGGGGAGGCCTTTTGGCCCCAGGAACTCAATAGGTACCGTGACTCATCCCTCCAGTTTATGTGCCTGGCTTCTTGAGTTCTTAATAAGAATGTCAACATCCTCCTTCTTTTCAAAACACTTCTCAATGTTGTCAGCAAACCCATCCCGCACAGCCCTGATCAGCCGCTGATGTCACAGAGTCTTTAACTCTGAAACCTATATAGTTATAACATTTCCCCTCTTGAGACCTGATTGGTGCAGCTATCAGGTGAGTAAACAAGGAATGACTTGCCAAGGTGTGTTGCTTGCAATGAAAACATCCTATATGGCTCAGAAACAAATTCAGAGCATATCTAGTAATTGTCACACTCTACTTCTGGATGTTCCAGGGCCAGGTGATCAGCTCTGCATGTATGCTAAGATGCAACATCTAAATGTTTTAAGTGAGCTGACAATATTTTGTTGCAGCCTACTGGACTGTGTCATCACACCGCTGTGGCTATTGCAGTCATGGACTCGTTATTATTATCATCATCATGTAAGAAAGGTGTAAAAGACAATGCTGTGTTTTTATTTACATTTTCCTGGGAGCACAGAGGAAAGGATAAGGTTTACATCAAGTGATTGCGAGCAGGTAGAACCTGAAATCAAAGAGGAATCTTTACAATTTAGATCACCAGAAAAAGGTGGATCAATTGGTTAATTCTAATGTGACACAAGTGCCATGACTTTATGTATGTTGCTTATAGAGGGGATAACTGTACATCTGGGCCAATGCTCTCTGTGTGCACATCACAATTTACCATAACACTATCAGGCCTTCATTTTCTTGATCATAAAAAACATCCTGACCAGTTCTGGGCAGAGAAAAGGAGTAAGATCACCTTAAATTTGAATCTAAAACCATGTATTGAAATTTTGCAAGGCTAAAACTGATACCTGTGAAATATTTCAAAAGCTTTTCTACAAAGGGGAGCATTTCGGAAAATTAAGGTGAGTGCTCCACTGCTTTCCTTCTTCTCCTTGGACTTAAAAAATCAAATGTGGGTTACACCCGGACTATACAAAACTTTAAAAACGTTCAAGACAGATCAACGGCCTAATGATTAGCAGTAGTTTGGGAAAGGACTCAAGCAATTTTTTATGGTTGTCCTGACTGCCATTGCCAAAACTAAGGTGACTATTTCTGAATGAGAGCACCCACACAGGAGTTTAAGGAACTGTAAATGATGTGCATTAACTTCATATATTTAGAGTGTCTGTGTAGATAAACCCTTTGGCTTTTTCTACACTAGCACTTTCGTCCGCAAAACTTTTGTTGGTCAGGAGTGTGAAAAAAATACACCTCTGACTGACATAAATTTCAAGTGTGAACGGCTCTATGTCTGCAGGAAAGCGTCTTCTGCTGAGTGGTTACACAACAGACCTTACAGCAGTGCAGTCAGGGGTGGCTCTATGTATTTTGCTGCCCCAAGCACAGCAGTCACGTAGCTTTCGGTGGTTTGCCTGCGGGAGGTCTGCTGGTAACGCGGATTCGGCGGCTTGCCTGTGGGAGGTCCGCCAGTCCCGTGCCTTCAGCGTGCCCACCGCCGAATTACTGCCAAAACCACAGGACTGGTGGACCTTCCACAGGCATGCCGCCAAAGGCAGCCTGATGGCCACCCTCACAACAACCAGCATGCTGCTCCCCGCGGCTTGCCGCCCCAGGCACGCGCTTGCTGTGCTGGTGCCTGGAGCCACCCCTGGGTGCAGCACCAGTGGTACAGCTGTGCTGCAGTGCGGTCCATAGTGTAGACATTGCCTTAGTAAGAGAAAGGGAATAAGGGAAACTGAGTGGGGGAAAGCCTCTGTTAATTCTTTTAGTTTAAAATGCGGTAACTAGTTTTCAATGATACCCACAGAAATGGGAAGGAGGGTGCTGATATTCATACACAAATACCTCTGATGGCAAAGAGGACATGTTATTAGCACAATCAGTATCAGAGTTGTCAAGCCATAAACAATAATGGTGCATTTAACATCTTTGAGTCAGCATTATAGTTTGTCCCCTCATTGCAAAGAAAATGTGTTTTGACCGAAGGGTAATTAACATGCATTAACTATCCCACTGTAAAAACATAGTGGACACAGGGTATTTTAATTTCACCAAAAGACAAACTATGCCTCCTGCTCACCAATGCAAAGGCCTAACAGAATCATTTATTTTAAAAAATCCCTGATTTCGGCAGTACAAAACAGTAAACTTATCCGCGTGAAAAACATCACTTTATGTATCATCGCAAAATATGTAACATACATAAAAGGCTATAAATGTCAGATATGCATTTAGAAATATAAACAATTCAGTAGAAAATTCACCATCTATGTATGCAACAAGTGAAGTAACAGATGAGTAAAGCATGTGGTTCAGTGTTGGGGGATTAGTTACACAAATAAGGATGTTTAATAAATGTTCAGTTAAAAAGCGAAGGAGCGAGGCGGAATCACATGCTAAAGGAAGTCCAAAACAGTACTGAATATTATAGGAATGTACAAATGTTTTAAGTATATGGATTTTAGGGTGCAGATTCTTTGAGGAAGGTAACAGCAGAAGTATGATGCTGGTGCACCACCACTGACTGGGACACAAAAAAGCAAATAAAAATGTGTGTGTGTGTATATTTTTAAATTTAATAACTTTTGGTGCACAACCCGTGACTTTTGAACTCTTGGGGCTGTCAATCTATCTCAGGGTTATCTATCTATGTAAGAATTACAGTGGAGTCTGCCTACAGCAGGATCTCACACCAGCTAGCAGCCACAGCACCTCGTGGTACAGGCTTGTCCAGGTGTGTGGGCTCCCAGCGACTGACAACGGCAGCCAAGTGCACGCAGGTGCCCCAAGAGGCACCTAAACAACAGCTTCCCTGACCTTCAACCCCTGCCCTCCCTTTGCCCCTCCCCCTGCCGGCAGCTGGCTGAGTCTGACCTGCTCCTGCACAGGCTCCGCCCATCCCCACCCCTCCCCTCGGATTGGCCCCGCGCCGCTAGCCGCAGGGACGCCGCTGTCATCCCAAGTGAGGGCACAGCGGAGTTGCGGCTTCAGCGGATGTTACTGCGCATGCTTCATTCCTCAGCGCGCATACTCAGTGACAGCAAGGCAGTACGGGGAGCGGATTCACCCACTACGTCCCGCCGCTGGGTCTGTCAGGGGTTTCCCGCGCCGCCGCCTTGTTATCTGGTAGGTGGCGCGTGAGGCGAGGGGGGCTTGGCGGTTCCGACAGCGAGGCGGCAGTGCGCCCTCTGCTCGGTGCCTGCGCCGCGCTCCCTCAGCAGGGTTGGGGCAATAGGGACCCGGGCGCTTCCCACAGGGTGGCCCCGTTCCTCGCGCGGGGTATGCCGGGGGCTGTAGTCCGGCCGGGCCTCGCGCTCCAGTGAGAGCCGGGAGAGGGGAGGGGCCGAGAACTACCACTCCCAGCGACCTCCGCGATGCGACAACCTGCCCCTGTGAGGCAGCAAGCTTCGGGGTGGGGGCTTGGCCCCGGTCCTTTGGCTGGGGGGTGTCTCTGGGCGCCGCTCGGCAGCCAACGTCGAGCTGGGGGGCGTCCCCGGGGGGTTTATGGACTCCGGCGCGTTGCGAGACCACCTGGCGGCTCGCTGGGGAGCCGGCACTGTCCAGTTTTGCGTCCCCCTGGGGCTGGGGCTGCGTCCCCCTGGGGCTGGGGCTGCGCCCCCTGCCCCGGGCACCAGTCGGGGGGAAGGCTGGAGGGGCCGGAGCGGCTGGCGAGCCTGGGGCATGAGAGGAGTCGTTAGTCGGGTTGAGCTGCCTGGCGGATGTTGTTGGGGTCTGTCTGCGGGGCAGGATTTCTCCCTCACTCCCGTCTCTGTTTACTTTCCTGAATGAAACTGATGAAAATCAGTGGGGCTGCTGCGTGCCCTGTTACCCCTGTCCGTAAACCATGATCCAGGGGAAAACGTTACCCAGGTCTTGCACCCTCCTATCTTGTGAGGCAAAGCAAAGGTCAGGCTCCCAGCCAAGCACCCCACTCGTGATACACAGCCATAAAAATACTTTGTGCTTCTAGAGCACCTTCAGCGTGAGCATCACAAAGTGGTTTAGAAAACTGGAAAATCATAAATAGGTGGAAACAGATGGTGTATAAGGCCTCGGTGGTGCATGAAAATTCTTTCATTTTCACAGTACTTGTATAATGAAAGTGGGACAACTTCCTGACATGGACCTGATATCAAAGTGCTTGTACCAGTATAGAATTATATCCACACTTGAGGTTGTTCTGGGATAGTTACATTGGTTTAAAAAAAAACCTATACCCCTAACCAAAATAGTTATCCTGGCACAAAATCTCTGTGTAGAGTAGGCCTTAGTGACTTGCCCAGATCACCGAATGAGGCAGTGGTATAGTCAGAAATGCAGTGCCAGAAGTCCTGTACGCTAACAGCTGTCCTTAATTTTTAGCAAAATAGCTACTATTTTTTCCATTCTGTCATTCCAAAAATCTGCAATTCTGTGTATTTCAACCATTTTAAAAGATGTGCCTTGGATTGTTTCCCAAATATCCCAGTTTTTTTTCCAAATATCCTGAATTGTAATTTTTAGATATTTCCTGGCATGACTCATATGAAGAAAGTAGATGTAAAATGTTGTCAGTGTTGGTTTTGTGGTTATGAGACCTTTGATTACAGACTTATATTCTTACTGAGTTTGAAAGTAGTTTCATAAGTACAGTTGTGTTTTTTTTTCATGCACTAGTGAAGAATTCCACTAAACTTTTTATCAGAGGGGTACCCGTGTTAGTCTGGATTTGTAAAAGCAGCAAAGAATCCTGTGGCACCTTACAGACTAACAGACATTTTGGAGCATGAGCTTTCGTGGGTGAATACCCACTTCATCAGATGCATGTAGTGGAAATTTTCAGGGACAGGGGTGTGTGTGTGTGTGTGTGTGTGTGTGCAAGCAAACTAGAGATAATGAGGTTGGTTCAGTCAGGGAGGATGAGGCCCTGTTCTAGACCACCTTATAGACCTTATAGGTTCTAGAACAGGGCCTCATCCTCCCTGACTGAACCAACCTCATTATCTCTAGTTTGCTTGCATATATATACCTGTCCCTGGAAATTTCCACTACATGCATCTGGTGAAGTGGGTATTCACCCATGAAAGCTCATGCTCCAAAATGTCTGTTAGTCTGTAAGGTGCCACAGGATTCTTTGCTGCTTTTACTAAACTTTTTTTGTGAGTACTTTGTAAATTGTAGCATTCCATGTCATGACTAAAATGGTTCACTTTTAACAGATGACAGACTTGGTTAAATGTAGTAATGTTTTCTTTGTTACACTTTAGAACTCTAATACAAGGTTGAAAAAAACTCTTTATAATAGAAGTTATTCTGAGGAACTCGTAACTCATTCAGAGGCACTTTGTGAACACTTGAAACATCAAGATCATTCCCCTTTGGCATCGTTTGGACCTAATACTCCAAAATATTTGGAGTTCCATTTTGACATGGTATTGCTCTGAGCTCACCTTTATGTATTTACAAAAAAGGCCTTCCCCCTTTTCAAGTAAACCTGAGTGAGCTGGGGTAGGAAATGACTGTTTTGGGAGAAAGTGGTGATTAGTTATTGTTAATTTGTAACTGATGATGTGCTCTACCCTTATATAAGATCCTACCATAAAGATCTTTCAGTCAAAAATCTGTAATTGAGATGACTGCAGGCCCCTATAGGGCCAGAGACAGGATTAAAATGACTTATGTTTTTCATTTCTTATGGGTATCATGTCAGAAGTGAATCTGTAGGAGGGGTTTGAAACCAGAGAGGGGCTGGGGAGTGTCTTGGCAATGTAGTAAAGGCACTGAGTGAGAGAAAATGAGTGGAGTACTGGCAGTCATCAGTGGAGGAAGTCAGTGGAGGAAGTTCATGCATATAAACTAGTTCAGAGACTATAGGCCAGAGCACAGTTCTGAAGGACTTTGAGAGTGAGAACAAGAGTTTTTAAACTTGATGTGGTGGATAATGGGGGAAGCAAGGGAAGGAATTCAAAGATGGGCATGACATGGTCTGAATGATGGGCAAGATCCTAATTATAACAGGTGCATTTTGGAAACACAAGAGTAACGATGTGAGTATTGTATCAGAGGGTAGCCGTGTTAGTCTGGATCTGTAAAAGCAGCAAAGAATCCTGTGGCACCTTATAGACTAACAGACGTTTTGGAGCATGAGCTTTCGTGGGTGAATACCCACTTCCTCAGATGCATGTCTCAGATGTGAGTATTGGGGAGACAGTAAGAGGAAGTTGTAATTAGTGGTGCCTGTTCCTTTTTGAAGCTGAGGAGGGAGTATTTCAGCCATGTTACTAACCCTGCATGTCCATGGCACTGGTAATTTCCAGAGCTCACTTTTTCATTCTTTCATCCTGTCATATTGGAATGTGTGTGGCATAGGCAAATGCAATTGTCTCATTTGTATTTAAAAAGGGGTGGTAATGTCAAACCTATATTAATTGCCTCTGTCAGTGCAGCTTCACACAGATGGAAGCCTGAAAGAGGGGGAGGTGGAGGGCCTTTTTTCTTTGATAATAGAAAACTCAAAGAAAGGCATAAGTTTGAATCCGTTTGGGAAGTAGGATAGAATAAGTGTGTCTGCCATTAAATTCCTCAAGCTTCTGTTCTAACCTATAGGTGATCCTTACTGGGTACTTGTCAGGTTAGAAAGCAAAAAGCACTGAGGAACTTTATTATGTAAAAACTGATTATTTTGTTGTTGTTGGTCCAAGTAGAAAATATTGTTAAGAGTGGTGACTAATGCACAGCTCTTCCCAGTCTGGAGGTGACTGGTTTTGGAAGGAGATATGGGATACACACAGTCCTTTAGCATGTGCTCTGATCCAGAGAGATTTGGTTGGAATATATGTAGCAAAGAGGTTGCCCCCTTGAAAGACCTATATTAGAGCTATATGCTATAATATAGATAATTGCTGTAATCTGAAAGAGTGTGTGTTGAGCTCTAAAGAAGTCTATTAAAATCTCCTAATCTTTAAACAAAAAAATAAAATGCAATGATTTTTGTAGAACAAAACAGTGTTTTGTGCTCCCCTGTAGACATCACTTCCAGAGTTCTGTGAACATGTCTGATGTGGCTGAACAAAGAGTTTGAGGTTGTGAGGCACTCTAGTAGTTATTAAATACAAACAGGCCTGTTAATGTCAATGTTGTGTAATGTTTGCCAAGTGCAAATAGGACAAAATGGCAGCCTGGTAACATGGTGATTATAATGAAATCATTAGAATGGAGGTACATGCAACAGTGGCAGAATTTACATTTTCAAGCTTCTAAACTGGCATACCAAACTGCTGGGTAAAAAACAAACCTTGTAATTGCGGGTGCACTGCTTCCCCAGACTGAACTTTGTGAAGTTGGTGGTGGCGTTTTGCGACTGTGAGCTGATTCTGTTGTTCTAATCCCTCCCCCACACAACCTTGAACCATCTCTCCTAACTTAACTACATAGGACAGGATGTCCTGCTTGCAACCAAGGTGAGAGAGAGTGGTGAAAAAGTAATCTAATAGAAGCAAGCTTTGTGTTGCAGCTCTTAGGTAGTAAGATGATATCTCTGTATCTGCGACATCATGAAAGGAAGAGAACTAGGTTTAAAGCTTTCATCCTCCTCCATATGGCAGAAATGATATTGTATATGAAATATATCTATTGTATCAACTTTTTTTTTCAAATAGGAAAAAGTTGATTAAGCCTGACCCAGCAGCTTTTATGCAGGCAAAGCTCACTAAAATAAAGCTGAGTTTTACCTTCATAAAGACTGCAGGATCAGGCCCTTGAGCAGGGTATTCAGTTTTATTTTCAGAGAGCAAGAGTGTCAACTTCTATCTTTTGATGTGATACTTACATTGTTCTTGTGCTTTGATTTCTGATAGAAGTAGTTTGTGATTGTCATAAACAGATAGCTAAGGGTTAATGTCTTTCACCTATAAAGGGTTAACAAACAGTGACCTGCAAACACCTGACCAGAGGACCAATCAGGAGACAAGATACTTTCAAATCTTGTGGAGGGAAGCCTTTGTTTGTGGGTTTGGCTTTGTTCTCTCTGGGTCCTGGACGGGACTAGAGGTGCAACCAGGTTTCTGCCAATCTCCCTGCTACAGTCTCTTATCTATTCAGAATTGTGAGTAAGAAAAGGCGGTCATAGTCTTTTTTAATTTGTTTTTTTTTCATTTACATATGTGTACTTGCTGGAAGTAGCTTAAATTGTGTTTCTGCTGGAGAAAGTTTCTTTCTATTGTTTATAGTTGAAAGACCCTGTAACTTTTTACCATCTAAAGTGCAGAGATAAACCTTTTACTTTTTCTTTCTTATTAAAAGTTTTGCTTTTAAGACCCGTTTAATTTTTTTTCTCCTAGTTAAGGTTCAAGGGAATTGGTGGGGAGAAGGGAAGGATAAATTTTCTCTTTGTGTTATATTCACGCAGCTTGTATTGCCTCTGGGTGAGGGGGAAGGTAACACTCCTCTCGGTGTGGTGATTCAAAAAGTTGAAACAGGCAATCTCCTAGTGTTCCCAGGGCGGGAAGGAGCTGGGAGGAAGAAGGGAGGGGGGAGGGAATGGCTTATTTCCCTTTGTTATGAGACTCAAGGAATCTGGGTCTTGGGGTCCCCTGGGAAGGTTTTGGGGAGACCAGAGGGTATCAGGCCCTAAAAATTCCTGATTGGTGGCAGCCTATCAGATCTAAGCTGGTAATTAAGCTTAGGGGAATTCATGCTAGTACCCATATTTTGGACGCTAAGGTTCAGAATTGGGAATTATACTACGACAGTGATCACGTGCAAACCAGAAAGAAAGCAACTTGATTTTCATAAGTTTTATGTTAGAGCCTTAAATGTGGAACAAAGCATAGGCCTTTTTCAGCTATTAAAATGATCCAACATAATGTAGGTGCCATGATGGACCGTATGGTGTTTTAAGGTGGGTGAGGTAATATCTTATTGGACCAGTTTCAGTTGGTGAAGAAACAAGTTTTCGATTTTACACTTCTTCATGGCTGGGAAATTCACTGAGTGTCACAGCTAAATACAAGGGTAGAAAAGATTGTTTTGCATAAGGAGTTAACACATGTAGCTACTTCCCCTCGAATAGTCCATTGAAACAAGAACACTGCATGCATACATACATATATCATTTTATCACTAGTACAGAGAGTCCCCTGGTGGAGGGTTCAGAGCACTGTGTGCACTCTCAACATAAAATTATGATGATGGAAACATTTGGCTGCTGTGCTATGGTGTCACTTTGGGCTTTTTAATTTTGGGGAAACATTATAGATATTATTGAATTTTTGCTGTGGTTTTTATACTGGTGAAAGATGCCTTTCTGACAGACTTGGACTGAAAGCCTGTGTTTAGCCTCAAGACAGAAGTAGCAAGTGCAGTGAGTGATGAGGCAAACTTCCTCCATGTTCCAAACCTGACCTGAAGGCACCAACTCTAGGGCCAGATCTACATTAGATCTATACTGGAAAGGGTTTACTGGTGTAGCTATATTGGCAACCCCTTCTAGTGGAGATATAGCCTATACTAGCAAAAGAGTGCTTTTGTAAACTTTGCTGGCAAAATTATTTTGTTGCTAGTATAACTCTGTCTGCACTAGGGATTTTTGCCAGTATAAAAATGTCATAAAATATCACCACTATCTGACATTACTGTATTAGCAAAAGCTTCTAGTGTGGACCTGGCCTAGGTGTAAGAAGGGCAGTTTGGTCTTTGTGACTCATTCAGTCCTCTGTCTCTGTTAGAGAGTCAGAAATGCCCATTGTGTTGGTATTTTTGTAACATGTACATCTGGCTGCTGGGAACTGGATTGTTCACACAGGCAGCCATCCGGGATGCATATGGTCACAGTCATCACCAGTTTTGGCTAGTTTTGAGCCTGTGATGTGCTCACTAACATTAATAATACAATGAATATGTTTGGAAAGGGTGTGAGCTGTGTGTATGTCCTGTAAAATGCCATCATTCAGGAGTCCTCTTTGCAAGATGGGTTTTCAAATAGAACTAGGCATATGGGCAGAAATCTTGGCTTTCTCCACTTTCCACTGAAACTCTGAATCACAATTATCCATCAGTTTCTAAGTGGATGCATCTCACACAATCAGTTTAGTGAGGGGGGGCGTATGCTGGTGGACCTCAGTTTTCCTGCCTTCATTGTTTCGCTAACTTAATTATCCAGATAAATTAGATCTGATCCCCCCCCCCCCCAAAAAAAAAAAAGGTGGTTTGAGGCCTAAATAGCCATTGTGTGAGAAGTAGAGTCCTCCAGATGGGATGTGAAGAACAGCTGAATATTAATTACATTAAACCTAAACTACCATCGCTCAGAAATCCCGTGTTCCCTCCAAAAGCCATGCAGCTGGAAGAGTAGGTATAATCTATAGACAAATAAATAAGCTTAAATTCCTGTAGAGAATTATTGAAATATTGCTTTTTAATTTAGCTCACAGACTAAAGATTGTGTTGTGGACAGATTTTAACAAAACTTAAACTGTGGCTTAGCTCTGGGGGGTGGACTCATTGCTTTGTTGTGGGCAGGACTGAGGTTGGCTGCAAAATAATTGCACCGGTAGCAAATCTGCTGTAATTACTCTTATCCTTTTGTTTTGAAATTGGGAGGTCCTGAGCTGTATTGTAATGAAGTCTGCCGATATGTCACGCTGCATGTTGCATTCTTTTGACGTGGGTGGTGGGAATAGTTCCTCTTAACCGAATAGCAGTGTCCCTAAAATGGGACATTATCCATATTTTGAAAGGCAAATATAGGTTATTCTGCCAGAGTGTTTGCATGACATTTAAATGCTGAGACAATCGTTATCCTGTCTTTCTTTCCTTTTGAATTTTTCAGGTTCTTTTCAGTGCTTTCTTGATGTTTCTGTGCTTCCTGGTGCCTGAAATGGCAGTTCTTGACAGTGCTTCCTGCCTTTGACTGACAACGGGAGCTGTTAAAGATTTTCTCAGTCTGTTCTGTGATCTTTTCTCTTTCCCAATCATCTGTTTGTTTTAAGATGCAGGATTGCAGCAGGGGCATATTGTTGCCCCAGTGTTATGGTAAACAAATCCTCCAGGGACTGTTTGCATTGTACAGCTGGTTGTTTGCATGGTTGTGCTTTTGCAGTTCTGTGTTACAAACAGTACCACTGCTTGGAACTCTTTTTTTCAGAGTCTGAAGTGATCATCTTTCTCTGACATTGTTGCACCTATTCATATGTATATCATAATACTTTTTTAAAGCCTTGACTGTATCCGTCTAATTCTCAGGTTGCTGTCAGGCCTGGGTTTTCACTGATCTGCCATGCAAGACAAAATTGTGAGGGTTGTAGACAATCTCACAGTGCATCACAACATTGTATTGTATCTCAGCATCCCAGAAACACTGCAAGTTTTGACCACAGGACTAGAGGAAAATGCTGTCCCATTTTAAGCTAATGGATGTGGATCATTTTGGGACCCTACCTTTTTCTATATAACTTCACAATTGGGGAGATCGTGTGAACTAGTGTGAATCCGTTTGATGGCTTTCTTAGTTAGAAACAGCCTGTGTAATTTTTTAAAAAATATGTGCAGGGGAGCCAGCTTCTTCTGGGAGTCCATCAGCTTACTGCATCACTGGCTGGAAGAGGCTTGCTTACCAATGACAAGTGGCACATGCCGGGCCGATCATGCTGTCTCCTATCACTTGTTGATGGGGCAGTTTGAAGTTAATTTGTATTAGACACAACCAGAGACAGATTAAGATAACACTGTATCAAGAACAAAACTATATTCATCAAGACTCTTGAGATATTGCAGCCCCTGACTTGAAATAACAGCTGCTTTTTATAGAATCTTGATGCATTGTATATTTTCTCAAAGACTGGGGTTACCAATAGCCATTAGACTAACAAAAATAGGACAGGGCTTGGAACACAGTGCAGTGTTTCTGTTAAGAATCCCCTGCATGTTTTTGGATATGCCATGTTTAGCCAACCAAACTAAAAACCTTCCTAGCCAAGAAAGTGCTATAAATGTTCCACTACAGGAGTAAATTAGCCCCTTTGAGAATAAATTATTTGATGCAATGCTACATCCATTTGTGTCACATTTGCAGTACACATTTTTTTATATATTACAATTTGTTTAAATAGTAGCTGTGAACCTGCAAAAACTAAATTCAGAGCTGAAGCTTCCAACTGCATCCTTACATGAGCCAAATGGGATCAAAAATGACAGCTGATAGCCTGGTTTGCATATTGTTATTGTTTGTTATTAATCTTTAAAACACAGTTTGTGCCTTTACTGTTGCCTTATGATTAAAAAACGGAGCTCTCAGTTTAACAGAGCAAGTTTTCTGAAGGCTCAGAATACTTTCCCTGAAGTTGGAGAGAGCTGCAAGTTAGCTTTCAGCCATCCTGGTCCTCCAAAAATCTTACCAAACTCTGCCAGTACTGTGTGAGAAGGCAGGACCTGAGCTGCCTGCCATTTCTACTAACAAAAATCAGAAGTATTCTCTAAACTGTAGATTCCATCTTCATCTACCTCAAAAGGTCCAGGAAAGAACACAGATTTTTTTTTTCACCTCTATGTGATGCCATTGCTTATGATGGTGTAAGTTAAGGATGGAGTAAGATTTCTTCCCTCTGAATTTATTGGTGTATGGGATTTTGAGGCTAACCCTAAATGTTGCTTTTAATGTAGGGCTTTTTGTGGATGAGAAAGGGAGGCAGAGTGTAAAGTGAAAATATTTCACTAGATTTGTGTTCAGATGGCATCTCCAAAGAAGAATTGTAATATTTGTCCTTTTAGAGTTGAGAGATTCCTTTGAAACACTCTGCTTCAAAGTATGATTGGCATGAGTCAAAATCCTTTAGCAGTTGTTTCAGGCTACACCAATTCGTGCAGGTTGGTAAGAGACGCTCTAAGGTACATTAGACTGATAAAGGTTCGATTCTAAACTGGTTGAAGGTGTGCTCTCATTGAAAAGGCAGAAAGAGGGTTTTCCCTGGAAGCGTTTCACAGCCATGGCATGTGATATCAGTCTCATGAAGGAGTGGCTAGTCTTGAAAGCTTTAAACTTTTAGAAACCTGGTCGCCAATAATACATTAACCCTGCCCAAACAGTGATGTTTTAATTTACACTGACAAAAAGGAGAGGAGGAGGAATTAGAATCACCCCAAGTTTAGGCATGGGGAAATCTCTCACCAAGTCCTGATTTGGCTGGCAGGAGGTGTTCCTTCCACTCCAGATAGACAGTAGTGCTTGTACTCAAGTAGCCCCTTATTAGTGCTCCCTTCGTCAGGTGAGGGGAGGCAGAACTAGAATGGGTAACTTTGTCCAGCACCCAACAGGAAGCTGCATTTCTCTGTGTAGGAAAGCTTTATTCAACCTTGACAAGAAATGGATAATATGTTTCTCTCCTACAGGATCTCTTGTGATGATGGTCCTTATTACTTACTAAATTACAGAGATGAGATTAGTATTTCTGTTTTCTTCCTTGGCAGTGGCAGTTGGCATCCCTATTGGAGAGAGCCTTAGCAGACTCCACCAAGTTCCCAATTTTGTCAAATTATTGACCGATGAATCAGTGCAAGAGTAGAGATCAAACTATTGTATTTCCAAGGATCTGTCTCAAGTGTTCCCAGCTTCTCATAAAACATTCATCATAAGTAGGGCTTCTGTTTTTCAGTGTTTTTAACTTCATTTTTCAGCATTTATTTTTAGCAATTCTTGAGTTTTACATAATGTCCAAAACCCCTGATTTTGGATGGGTTTTCTTTTTGTACAGTATATGCTGTCATGTGTAATTTCTTTGTAATGTTCCCTAGTGTGTTTTAATGTACTACTGTTTCAAACAGCACTAGGGAACACTTTCACAGATTTGTAATGTCTTCACAATAGGCCTGTCTACACTAGAGAAATTTTCACTGGTGGGCCAGTGTAATAATTTGGATCAGTGGCGTTTTGGAGTGGGGAAGGGAACAGATGCCAAGCCTGTGTCTCTCTGTGATTCAGTCACTCCAGATTACCTGCTGGGCTCTTTGAAATACTGTGACTGGAAGGTGGTGATAGTCCAAGGTCTTGTGGAGCTTGCTGTAGGATATGCCCTGACTGCAGTGGGATTCAAAAGAGCTTTTAATCAAAAGTCTGCATCCTTTTGCAATCAGAAAATATTTTTCTTGTGATTTTTGGTGTCTATGAAAGTGTCACACAGAGAAGGGGGACGTTTAGAGCTTACTTTAGTCCTGACTCTCCCACCTGCTCATGGAATGATCTTGGGTAACTCACTTAACCTTCCTTAAGAACATAAAACGGCCATACTGGGTCAAACCAAAGGTCTATCTGGCCCAGTATCCTGTCTTCCGCCAGTGCCAGGTGCTTCAGAGGGAATGAACAGAACAGGTAATCATCAAGTGATCCATCCATCCCTCCTCTGTTTCCCCACAGTAAAATGGGGATAATACTTGCCTTCCCTCGTAAGGTACTTTGAGATCTTTGGGTGAACATTATTTGTTGCTGTAACAGACTTGGCTTTGTCTAGTGCTGGTAAATGCTGCGTAAGCTCCCTATCCCAGATCTGTCAATGAACCTTGAAGTCCTGACTTACAACATCTCTTCAGTGCCCTGCTTACTGAGCCCTAATTATGTCAAATGAAGGTGTGGCTTTATGTTAAGCATGTGTTTGTGGGGCTCACACATTTTTCACCTTATCCTGCACTTTCTTTATTCCTGTTTGATGTATCTACAGGGCCAGGCCAACCATGTCCAGGCTGTGCCCTTCTTGACATCTGCTGAGTGGCTGCCTGGAGGTCTGAGCAGGCTCTTGAGGCCTCACTACCATTCATCTCACCTGTGGAGGTGACCTGCTGCTCTAGCCCTGCTCTGATATGGGAGACAGTGCAGTTAGGAGCAGGGAGAAGGAAATGGCCTAGCAGAGAAGTTGTCCTCTCCCTGAAAGACTAATTCATGCAAAGGCCAAGAGACCTCTGTACGTCGTGGGAACACCCAGCACCCCATGTTCATCCTTGTAAAATGATGGTGTGGTATCCAGTGCAAAGTTTATCATGTTGGGTGGTTTCAGAAGGCTCGTGATGTACTGAGTGTTGTTACTATAGTGATGTTATAGGTTATAATTTCATGTATATAGTTATGAGGCTGAAAATGTATCCTCATGGTTTAAAGCAAACCCAGACAAAAACTCCAGAAGCAGAATGGCAGTTCACACCTCAACAGGGCATAGATGGGACAAACCCAGCTCAGCCTCACAGGAACAATGGACGCTGGCCTAGGCAGCAACAAAAGAATCTGTTAGACTCTCGAGTGAGTCTGCCTCCTTCCTTTGCTCAGTTTGGAACTGCGATGAGGTAATGCTCACCTGACTCTGAAGGGATCTGGGGAGGAGGGCAAAGCCAAGAGGGAAGAAAGGACATGATAAAAGGGAGAGGCATTTGCTGTGCTCTCCCTCTCTTTTCCGCATACATCTACAGACACCACACCAAGCGACTGAAGCGCTGATCAAAGGGGAGATCCTGGCTGAAGAGCAACCAGCCAGCCTGTGGTGAAAAGTATCTAAGTTTGTAAGGACATTGAAAGTGTTAAGATCAGCTTAGAATGCGTTTTACTTTTATTTTATTTGACCAAATCTGACCTATGCTTTGACTTATAATCACTTAAAATCTATCTTTATAGTTAATAAATTTGTTTTTTATTCTACCTGAAGCAGTGCGTTTGGTTTGAAGCATGTCAGAGATTCCCCTTCAGATAACAAGCCTGGTACATATCAATTTAACAGAGAAATTGATCAAACTCGTATAAGCTTGCAGCGTCCAGCGGGCATAACTGGACACTGCAAGACGGAGGGTTGTGTCTGGGACTGGAGATATTGGCTAGTGTTATTCATTTGCACGTAGCTGAGAGCAGCTTACATGCCAGAGGCTGTGTGTGAACAGCCCAGGAGTGGGGGTTCTGACAGCAGAGCAGGGTAAGGCTGGCTCCCAGAGTCAAGGATTAGAGTGACCTAGCGGAGCACCCGTCCACACAACACCAGAGGAGAAGGTTACAACCTCCTTCCTCACCACAGAGGGATGAGTAGTGAATTGGTGGGGGTGAGAAGAATGCCAAGTTGGGCGTTGTAAACTGGCACAGAAGAGGAGCGTGAGGGGAAGGCAAAGAGCCTAGTACTTCCTACACATTGACACATGTGAAATTCTAACATCAGCAAGAAAGTCTCTCCTCCAGAATGGGACTAGAGCCTTGTTTTGAGATGTAACTGAACCTTCCCTAGTGGCTACACTGAGCACTTCCCAAGCACTTGTGATCTAAACTGACTTCCGGCTTCCAGAGGTGACAGGTTGGTGCTCTCACTTTTGCCCCTCTTAGAGCCGTCTCCCCAAATACATATCATCTTAGCTGGGGAGTTCTGTTAGCTGCTGTTATATGCAACAGTGCCTATGTGTGCTCCTGGTGTGTATGAACACGTGTAGTGATATGTCTGTAGCACCCAGAAATGTGCAGGGGTAAAGCACACCACAGGCTGGCAGAGTAGACTTAGCTATGGGCACCCCTAACGTTTTTCAGGGTATCACAGTGTTACCCCATGTGTGATCTGGGACCTTCCCAGTGTGTCCCCATGTTAATCCTGAGATAAATTTTGAGGGGGCTTAGTGAGGAGCAAAATACAATGTGACCGCTACCACCAAACTGTTAAAAGGAACTAAATCCCTGTACTGGCGAGGAACTGCTGGAAGCGGGGGTCATTCCGGTGCCTCTGCATTTAAGAATAAGCCTGCACCATCTGTTGTGCTTCCTACCTCGTGAATACAGGAAGATCTAGTTACATCCTGTGAGCAGTAACTAGTGTTTGACGCAGCACACAAGGCAGCAGTACTGCCAGTGCAAAGTACTTCATTTAGGAAGGAAAAAACAAAGGCACAGCTACAAAATGGGGAATCACTGTCCAGGTGGTAGTATTGCTGAAAAGGATCTGGGAGTTATAGTGGTTCACAAATTGAATATGAGAGAACAATGTGAGGCTAATCCCATGCTGGCTGTATGGAAGACACGAGAGGTAATTGTACTGTTCTACTTGGCACTGGTGAGGCTTCAGCTGAATACTGGGTCCAATTCTGGGTGCCACACTTTAGGAAAGATGTGGATAAATTGGAGAGAGTCCAGAGGAGAGAAACAAAGGATAAAAAGTTTAGAAAACTTGACCTATGAGGAAAGGTTAAAAAAAAATGGAGATGATTAGCCTTGAGAAAAGAAGACTGAAGTGGGACCCAACAGCCATCTTCAAATATGTTACAACACTGGCAGACCAGATGCCAGCTCTTGCCTAAGCCATTTGGGCATTAGCTAAGGACTGATGGTATCATAGCTGGAGACCTGGCCAGGTTACTCGTGTGTTCATTTTGCTCAAAACAGATATTAGTCTGATAAGAATGTATTTAAACTCCATGAAAGGCTTGTATGTTGCTGCGTGCATTAATCTCACTTATAATATCTATGTCTCCTGTTATAAGGTAATAGTTGCAGAGCAAACAGTTAACTATCAACCCCCACAGTTGGGAGAGAAACATTACCTAGTGCGAAACACAGGAGGTGTTATCTGCTGCCCAGCAAAAGAAGGCCCATAGACCCCAGACAAACCATTGTGGAACATCAGAAGACAAAAGACCTTTGTTTGCTTCTCCCCACACCTGTATGAAGAGATGTGCACATGAACTTGTCCATCATCTTGAATTCAGGGGGGAAGGGAATAAAAATCCCTGACAAGGAACTTCATATTTTTGGCTGTTTGACCAGAGACTCTAAACTGAAGTCAGAGATCTGCAGGGGCTGCCTCCTGCATCTGCCCTGAAACACACTTTTAACTGACCGATCACTACAACTCTGTCACTCTTAGGACTTAAATGACAACTCATTTGTGTGTACAGTCAAACCTCGCAATAATGCGCCACGCCATAATGCAAAATCGCATATAATGTGATCATAAGTTGGCTCCCCTTTAAGGCCTAATACCAGTGGTCCCCAACGCCATGGCACCTGCCAGGACATTGATATGCCCCCGCCTAGTGCCCAGCAGGGGAGAGACGCTGTGGCTCTGCACCTGCTGGGGACAGAGAACTCTGAGGCTTTGGGCGCTGGTGCTCACCGTCCCCGGCAGGCGCGGGGCCTTGGCTTCTCTCCGGCCTGCCAGGGACAGAGAGCACCGGTGCCTGCAGCCCCAGAGAAGCCAGAGAGAAGCCACGGCCCCGTGCCTGCCAGGGATAGTGAGCACCGGTGCCCGCAGCCCTGGAGTTCGCTGTCCCCGGCTGGCGTGGGGCCACGGCTCCTCTCCCCTGCTGGGCACTAGACCCTAGGGGCACTAGGAGGCGCACATCAATGCACTGCGTTGGGGACCACTGACTTAAACTGAGTGGCTTGAACCATGACCCCGCATTTATCGCAGTGGAATTTTTTGGACCCCAAACATCACATTATAGCGGGGTTTCACTATATATGTTTGCTTGCTTTAACCGGTAAATAACTGTCTTATTTCTTCTGTCCTAGTGAATAAATCTATGGATAGTTTATTACAGGATTAGCTACAAACATTGTCTTTGGTGTAAGATCTAGGGTACCAACTGATCTGGGGGGTAAGTGACTGGAAGGCACCTGAATGTGGTGTGATTTTTTTTGGCGTAAGTGACCATTGATCACTAAGTCCAGTTTGTCTGGGTGGGCGGATAAACTGAGGAGTCTCAGGAGGCTCTATGTGACTCCATGGTAAGACTGTTATAGTGATCCGTTCACATTTGTTATTGGTTTGGTGAATCTAATTATAGAACATGCCA
This sequence comes from Gopherus flavomarginatus, assembly GCF_025201925.1. Classification (NCBI taxonomy): domain Eukaryota; kingdom Metazoa; phylum Chordata; order Testudines; family Testudinidae; genus Gopherus; species Gopherus flavomarginatus. The sequence continues at coordinate 33,416,173 of NC_066625.1, forward strand.
CCAGCTTGGGGGTGTCTGCTCTGTTACAGACAGTGTTCAATTATTTTCAGTGTCCACTGAAGGTAAAACAGGAAATAAAGGGCTTAATCTGCAGCAGGGGAGGTCTAGGTTAGATATTAGGGAAAACTTTCTAGCTATAAGGGTAGTTCAGCTCTGGAATAAGCTTCCAAAGGAGGTTGTGGAATCCCCATTATTGAAGGTTTCTAAGAACAAGTTGAACAAACCTGTCAAGGATGGTCTAGATTACTTGGTCCTGCCTCAGCACGGGGCTGGACTAGATGACTCTCAAGGTCCCTTCCAGCCTTACATTTCTATGATTCTAGAAGTTCCCTCCAGTGGCAATATGTCTAGCAGGGTCTGTGTGTCACCTTTTCACTTAGCATCATCTCATGGCCCACAACTCCTTAAGTTGATCTACCTCAGTCGGAGCTATGGGATTTTCAGCTTCTGATTCATCCTTTCCCCCATCTTTATCCTCCTGGTAGACGACTCCACAAAACGAATGCAGCATCTGGTGAGAAACAAGCAACCTCCTCCAAGGCTTCAGGGTCTGCTTAATTGGGATTCAGTTTCTCTATCTTAGGTACTTACCATTGTATCTGAACACCTCATCTTTAACGCTTGCTTGCAACACCCCTGTGAAGTAGGGCAGGGCTGTTATCCCATTTTACAGATGGGGAACTGAGCCACAGAGAGGCCCAAGGTCACAAAGGAAGTGGAGCAGGGAACTGAACCCTGGTTTCCCAAGTCCTAGGCTAGTGCCTTCATCATTGAACCATCCTTAGTGAGTATTTATATATAGTCTTTCTCTGGAACATTGCCTTAGTGATTATGCCTCACCCGCATCTCTGTTAGCCCAAGGAAGGTGTCCTGAAGCTGTGCCTAACTTAGCATGCTATCCAAAATCTAAGCTCTTTCACTGCTAGGAGTCCACCTTCTAGATGCAAATTTTATCTTTCATAAACCTTGGTTGAGTATCTCCAGGCCCTTTGCAAATATTAACTAAACCTCACACCATCACTGCGTTAGTGTTGTCATTTTGCAGATGGGGAAATTGAGGTACAGATCATCTGTGACCTACCCATGGGGTCCCAATCTGTGGCAGAGTTGGGAAAAGAAACTACATCTCCTGACTCCCAGGCTTCTGTTTTAACTGCAAGACCATGTATCCTTGCTAGAAATGACCATGGAATCTGAAAAATCAAAATTACTTAGAGGATATTTCTCACAAGTCTTCAGTAACAACAGTTATGTGACATTTATAGCAAGCAAGCATGCACAACTTCCCTAGTGCTAAGATAAGAATATCTGCAGAGAGGGAAAATGAAAAATCCACACCCCTGAGCAGTGTAGTTAAGATGATCTAATCCCTGTTGTAGACAGTGCTAGATCGATGGAAGAATTTCTATGCCAATGGGAGACCCCTCCTGTCAGTGTAGATTGTGTCTACACTTTACGCTGAAGCACAAAGTGGTATGGCTGCAACAATTCAAGTGTAAACAAGCCAACTGTGTCATGAACTCAGCCTTGTCCTTACTGCTTGTTTCATGGGATACATTTAAAAAAAAAATCTGTTTATTGCAATAAACAGTAACCTATTAAACTACACGTTCCAGCAGAAGAAAATAGGAAGAGAAGCACTTTGTATATGCAGTGATGAACTTTCTAATTCTTTGCAGAATTGCTGCATTTGGAGTTTATCAAAAATAGGAACATTTATCTTATTTCACTCAATAATATGTTAAACTACAAAACATTGTAACAAGCCCAGCATAGGTTACTGCCGGACAGATTATTAGACTACATTAGTTATAGTGCTATGGACAAGATTATGTGATTTGGGGTTTATGAAATTTTAGACTAGAGATTAGATCTGGGTATTGGTCCATATCCAACTGCCACTGAAATCAAGGGGAGACTCCACTGAATTTATGGAGCATTGGATTGGCCCACAGTGAGACGTGCAAACTTCTCTGCCAATGTTTATCAGTTCTGGCCTGCAACACCCCTGCCATTCTGGCTTTGGAGCTGTTCTGGAGAAGAGACTTGTAAGGGATAGAAGAACTAAGCTTTGGGTTCTGCTGTTCATTTTAAGTGAGCTAATTACATCCACTATAACACAGAATACTGCAGCCTGCCCTTTGTGTTCTGAGTCCACCTCACTGTCAGCACAGGGCAAGACAGCAAGTAATTGTGGGGATATTAATTTCTCAGTGATTAATGCTACAGCCTGGTGTGCATTGTGCTCTTGGTCTCCATGTTATACTTAGAAAAATGTCTGAAGAAACAAATACAACCGCTTTGATGGTGCGAAGTAGAATGCGTGCCTGAGCTGTCCTTGTGTGCTCCCATTTAACAGTATCAAGGCTGGGGTTTGGTTTCTGGTTAAGGTTTTAGTTTTAAGTGTACAGCAAAGAGCTGCAGCGTAATTTGCTGTTTACTTTTTTTTTTTTTAAGCAGGTTTATTTTAAATGTTCAAGTTAACCATCTCCTACTAACTCGGCTCTGGCATTGTCGATGCTGAAGGCAAACAGTGCGTGATAAAAGCAGCCCACCTGGAGGCACAAATGGCGCGGCACAGGTCCTTCTGAGTGCTCCTCCCACAGTGTAACTCTTTGAGGGATGCTGGGGGAGAATTAGCCTTTGTTTTTAGTTGAATTTATTTACAGTTTTTCCTGATCTCTCTTGTTGGGGAGCTGGGTGAGGAAAAACAAATCTGATTTTTCTGGCCAAGAAGCAGGTGAACCCTAACAGCAACATGCTGTTTGTTTCGTTCTGCTTGTAATTTATTTCCCTGGGAATCTTGCCTTGGATGCAGCATCTGGTTTTCAGTGAGGTTTCTATTGCTTATTCAGTTTTCAAGCTGCGTTAACTGAGGCACATGGAAGGTCACCGCAAGGTCATGTGATAGAATGAGTGTCTCATCGGTGACTGGAACCCAAGATCTTCCTGCAGAGAGATGCAGCCTATAGAACAGGGATGGGAAGCAGCATCTGTCTGACTCAGATGGATTTAGAGTGACCATGTACCGATTTTATAGGGACAGTCCTGATTTTTTGGATCTTTTTTCTTATATAGGCTCCTATTATTTTTACTCACTCACTCACTTGCTGTCTGGTCACCCTAGATGGATTTGCCAAGCTGAATGTCATTATTTTGGCTGGCGCGTGTGCGTGTGCGTGTGCAAGTACTGCTTTTGTTCTGCTCTGCCAGTGGATCTCTCCAGCCCTGCACCAAAGAAGCTTGCCACCCTGGAAGCAGCAATATTTCTACAGCTGAAAGCTGGCAGCAGGATGTGAGTGGTAAATTATTTTTCAAGGTGTTTTGGGAAGAGGGTGCCAGTGTAGAGCTGCCTCTTTCAGCATGGTGGGGTTCTGGTCCTGGAGGATAATGCTAAATACACACAGCCTGTGCCCAAGAAAATACAATAGAGTAGCTCAAAAATATAACTGACCTTTCATTAGCTCTTACTGGATTTCTAATCGTTTCCACTGCTCATGCAAACTGTAGTTACTGGGCAAGACAACAAACGGGTGTATCTGGTAACAAGTGTTCATTTGTGAGTAGGTACTCTCAATGTAAGTGCCTGGGTCAGATAAAGGGAGAGTGTGACATGACGTGACCAGGTGTGGTGTCAGGTTCAGATGTCATTTATTCTTTTCCTCGCTTCCCAGCATGTTCCCCAGATTGCAGAACAGGCTTTAGTTTTATGCTTTGTAAAATATATTTAATGTCTCTAGTGCCTTTGATCTTGATGGATTTCAAAGAGCTTTACAAACTACACATTTCTGAAGAGACCTGTAAAAGAAACTCAAAATTGGGTCTGTGCCCTGTTTTTTGCAGGGCGAAGCGTGAGAAGGTTCTGCTTTTTTTTTAGTAGTATCTGGAATCTTGAGCCTTTTGCTCTCTGCTGTGCTGGAGATCTTGTAGGGCCCAGAGATGTACATTGGAAGCATTCTGCGTCCTAATTGAAGGGCCTGCGAAACTAAATCTGTAACAGAGTTTTAATTCTGTGGGTTTCTCAGGTGTTTGAATTAAATGAATTTTAAACCAAACAGTATTTTGGAAGTGATTTTTAAATCAGATTCTCTGTCTCAGTGGCTTGCATTTCGTTTCTTTGGTGCTTGTGATACTGACTTGTAATCCTAGTTTTGCCACATTAGCCGAGACATGAATTTCTAATGAAAAATCAAGCAGAATGCTCCCTGCTTAACAAACATGAAGGGCCTGAGTTTTGTTTCTCCAACACATCAGGGGGCACAAACCCGTATCTTGTTTCCTTTGGATGTCCACTGTAGCCTTCCAGCTGAATGATCCCCAGAAGGGAGTTTAGCTCCTGATCTGTATTGAAGGCTGGCATACTGAACCGTGTGGTGCTACTTAAAAGTGGCTTGCAAAGAACGTGGAAATTGTTTGTGGCTTTTTTGCTGCTTCATGATGTATAAATGAACAACAGGGCATGCACAGATGTTTCTTGCCCTTTACATGTCTCTCTTTATGGGCATGTTCTTACAATGGGAAGAGGAATGAGTATTTCTGATGGCCTCATTAGTTTATACAGAATTTACACTTTCATTTACAAACTAATTCAGTTTTTAGCCCTTTTTTAAGCAAAGAAAACATTCTGACCCTGACCTGTTGTACAGCCATCTTGCTGAGTCTGCAAAATCACAACCTGAAACCATAGATTGGCAAGGTGTGAACTGCCTCTGTTCCTCTTAAGAGGCTGGTGATTCAGAAGCCTAATGATGACATTTTAGTTGCCAGCCATATCTGTTTCACTTCTGATTATTTTAGGAGAGCTGTCTTGCTGCCCACCATGTTTTTGCCAAACCGATCCTTGGAGGGAGTTATTTTCCATGACACCCTGGTGTACCCATCAGTGGGGTTCAGATGTTGAAAGGGAGCCATGTGGATAAAATTCTTCAAATGATGTGTAAACCCACCCCCCAGAAAACCGTAGCACTCCCTTGGGGTCATTGTAATCTTTGAAACTAACGCTTTAATGGCATTGTCTATTACAGGGGTAGTCAAACTTACTGGCCCTCCAAGCCACGTACGACAGTCTTCAGACGTTTGAGAGCCAGGACGCACGTGCCAAGAGCTGGGGGTTGGAGCTTCAGCACCGCTCCTGCTGAAGCCCCGAGCCCTGGCAGGTGTGTCCTGTAGGGCTGAAGCCCCGAGCCCTGGCAGGTGTGTCCTGTAGGGCTGAAGCCTCTACCGCACCACCCTGCTGTAAGGCAGAGGTCCTGAGCTCCTCCTACCTCCAGTCTGGTAGATGGAGAATGGGGTCCATGGGGGCACTCCGCAAGCCGAACTTTAATGGTAAAAGAGCTGCCTGTGGCTTGCGAGCTACAGTTCGGCATCTCCTGGTCTATTAGAATGGGCAGATCCTGTGGGACTATAGTTTAGTACAGGGGTAGGCAACCTATGGCACGCATGCCGAAGGCGGCACACGAGCTGATTTTCAGCGGCACTCACACTGCCCAGGTCCTGGCCACCGGTCCGGGGAGCTCTGCGTTTAATTTAATTTTAAATTAAGCTTCTTAAACATTTTTAAAACCTTATTTACTTACATACAGCAATAGTTTAGTTATAGACTTATAGAAAGAGACCTTCTTAAAAACATTAAAATATTACTGGCACGCAAAACCTTAAATTAGAGTGAATAAATGAAGACTCGGCACAACACTTCTGAATGACTGCTGAGCCCTGGTTTAGTATGTCCCTTTTCTCTGTTCCCTGAAGATCCTTTCTCTGTCCTACCTCATTGCCTCGATCCTATAGCACCTTAGGCTTTGTCTAAACATATTTGCTCTAGTTTATTGACACTCTTATTTTGGCATAAAAGGGGGCTTATTTCAGTTTAGTTTCCATCAGTTAAGAATAGACTTAAGCTAAACAGAAATAAGCCTAGTTTAAACTGATAGTGTCCACATACCTTTCGCAGCCCTTTAACTGCATGAGTTTAAAATAGCACCTTGAGTTAAACCAATGAAACTTTGTATATAGGTGATGAGCCCTTCGACTAATTGGTATCGCCACTGCCTGCCCAGCCCAGGGGGACTGGACACATTCCTTTAGGGGCTCTTCACTGGGCCAAAGGTGTTGCTTTTGGCACATCTGAGATACCCCATTCTTTCCCCTCCTAACATCCTGAATGAAAGTGACTTACATGTTGTAGTGCAGCATCCTGACTTGTTGCAATTTGGAGGAAATGGCAATTCAGCAGCCACAGGCAGAGAGGGGTGAGCAGTTGGTGTTTTAATGGTTCCTTGAAGGGTCAGTCCCTCTGAGTATTTAAAAGATGGGTTATTACTTAAGTGGCCTGTCATAAACGGATAGTTAAGAGTTAATGAAACAGAAGTACTTCATATCTCTTTTGCCTGTAAAGGGTTAACAAGATCAGTGAGCCAGGCTGTCACCTGACCAGAGGACCAATCAGGGGACAGGTTACTTTCAAATCTTGAAAGAGGGAAGTTTTGTGTGTGCTATTAGTTTTTGGTGGTTGTTCACTCTGGAGGCTCAGAGGGACCAGATGTGCAACCAGGTTTCTCTCCAATCTCCCTGATACAGGTTCTTATAGATCCAGAATAGTAAGTACTAGGTAGATAAAGCGAGTTAGGCTTATGTTTGTTTTCTTTATTTGTAAATGTGTATTTGGCTGGGAGGATTTTAATTTGTACTTGTATACTTAGGCTGGCAGGGTATTCTCAGTGTCTATAGCTGAAAGACCCTGTAACATATTCCATCTTAAATTTACAAAGATAATTTTTACTGTTTTTTTCTTTCTTTAATTAAAAGCTTTTCTTGTTTAAGAACCTGATTGTTTGTTTTTTTATTCTGGTGAGACCCCAGGGGACTGGGTCTGGATCCACCAGGGAATTGGTGGGGAGAAAGGAGGGAAGGGGGAGAGAGAGGTTATTTTCTCTCTGTGTTAGGATTACTTTCTCTCTCAGGGAGAGTCTGGGAGGGGGAGAGAGAAGGAGGGGGGAAGGTGGATTTTCCTCTCTGTTTTAAGATTCAAGGGGTTTGAATCACAGTGATCTTCCAGGGTAACCCAGGGAGGGGAAGCCTGGGAGAGGCAATGGTGAGGGAAAGGGTTTACTTCCCTTGTGTTAAGATCCAGAGGGACTGGGTCTTGGGGGTCCCCGGGCAAGGTTTTGGGGGGACCAGAGTTTACCAGGCACTGAAATTCCTGGTTGGTGGCAGCGCTACAAGTACTAAGCTGGTAATTGAGCTTAGAGGAATTCATGCTGGTACCCCATCTTTTGGACGCTAAGGTTCAGAGTGGGGGAATTATACCATGACATGGCCTTATTCCCTATTTCCAATGAGCAGAAGTTTGTCTCACGCACCCTGAAGAAAAGTATATTAGCCCTAGAAACAGGAGAGAGGCTTGTGGCCAGGATAATCTCTGGACTGAGAGTTAGGATTTAAGAGAGCTACTGTATTTAATTCTTGCCCTACCCTACCAAAATCTGTAGAGCCTTTAAGGTGACTGGCAAAACACAAAATGTGAGGTTTGTGCTCTCACTGCTTTGATTTGTAAAGAAGGCCTCCTGGGCTTCCCCCCTCCCTGGGTTTTCACATAAGACATTTAGGTCTTGTCTGCCCTGGAAGACTATCTGGATGAGTCATGAACTATTAGGATAATTGGGAATACATGTACCAGTTAAGTGTTACCTGAGCAATTGAGGGAGGAGTGACTTTTAGTGAAAAGATCAGTGTTTCAAATGTAACGCTTTTGTTTATCACTTATTTAACTCAAACACTCTGAGGCAAAACAGCTCTCTTAGAGGATTTAATACCTCTTCAATTCAATGCTGAGAGAGCTCTCAATCCGTATGTGAGTCACTCATGGAGATCCCAAGCACAAATGGGGAAGAGCAGACCTGACATTCCTGTTATTTCAATTAAGCTAAAAAGGGCTTAAACCCAATTTCTGTCTTTGCAGGTCATTCTGATAGAATGACACTCTAGAGAGATGCTGCAAATTGATTAAACTACTCTGAAATAAGCACTGCTTTCCCCCAGGCATTTGAAAATGGAGATTGGCAAAGATTGGCCATGGCTACACTGGCACTTTACAGCGCTGCAACTTTCGTGCTCAGGGGTGTGAAAAAAACACCCCCCTGAGTGCTGCAAGATACAGCGCTGTAAAGCCTCAGTGTGCTGCAAGCTACACCCGTAGAGGATATGGTTTACATGCAGTGCTGGGAGAGCTCTCTCCCAGCCCTGGCGCTGCGACCACACTCGAAACTTCAAAGCGCTGCCGCGGCAGCACTACTGCCGCAGCGCTTTGAAGTTTCAAGTGTAGCCATACCCATTGTAATTGTTTGATGGATTTTTCCCCAAGCGCTGCACTTACGATGCATTTTGAGATTACGTCAAGGGTGCCCTAGAGCATAAATCTGAGGGCTTGTCTTCATGTACTGGTGCAGCTGTGCAACTGTAGAACTTCAGTGAAGAGGCTGCTGTGCTGATGAGAGAAGCACTGTAGCGCTGTCTACACGTGGGGTTAGGTCATTACAACTGTTATTCAGGGTGTGGATTTTTCACACCACTGAGTGATGGAGTTATTCTGATATAGGTCTGTAGTGTAGACCTGGCTTAAGTAAATAAATAGAGATAGCTAGCTGAAGACATACAGGCCTTGATGGATTCCTTTGCTCCCCTGGAGATATGAGAAGGTTCCTGGATGATTAAAAGTTTGTAAGACAAGAGAGTGATGTATGATTGAATTGTGATGATGTGGTAAGGTTTTTCTGCAGTTTCCTACAAAATTCTCCTTGACTGGGTTACACTTTGAATGATCTGTTTATAAAAGAAATAGGGAAGGTCATTGGAAAAATATGAGCAGAATAAACTGAACAGGCAAAAGGAGCTATAAGTCTTAACAGGTGGAAGTTAGTCTCCCTCTGCCTCAATTTAGCTTTCTGTGAAATGGGTGTAATGCTTCACAGAGGAGACTTGCTGCATGTTTGAAGTTTCTTGGGAAAGGCAAGTGTTTTGTTGTATAGATTTGTCCATACTCAGGTACTTGCCTTGTTTAATTTTTCATGTCAAGGCCTTGTCTGCATCCTCCTTATTTAGCAGGCACGTGGTTCAAAGACAGGTGATAGTAGAGCAGGCAAAAATTACATCCCAGTTCTGGGCATCTCCAAATCACTCTTCCCCTCCTTTCCTGCAATGGGAGTCTGGAATCCCAGTCCTTCAGTGCTGGACTTGACTAAGGGGATGGAAATGGCCCTAGAACTGGATGTGATGCAGTGAATTCTGTGCTGGCAGAATCTGAGCTGTTTTATTATTGCTGCATTTCAGTGCCGTTTGCCCCAATAGCCAGTAATGGTTAACAATGACCCTAAAAAATACTCTGTTCCTGGGGGCTGGAGTACCAGGGAATAGATAGCTATTTTGAAAAGCAAGTTCTGTTTGGAGGGGAAATAGTGTTTCTTACCCCTTGCCAATCACTGTGAAATATTGCTCAAGGGGCAAGAAATGCTGTATAAATTTGTGTATAAGCCACCCTCTTAATCTCTTTTATCTAAAGCTGTGCTAAATGAGTGCCCTACGGGTAAACTGATACCCATCCCCTTTCCCTTCCCACTAAGGAGCCCTACCTCAGCATGAGGTGCTCAGCAGATCATTCCCAGTGACCCTGTTGTCTGGACTGCAGCAAGGGAAAGATCCTGGATGGGGAGAAGTTTCCAAATGGATTCTCATATGAAGTGCATTCCTCACCCACGTAGAAAAGCTGTCTTGAAATACTTGTAGGAATGTCTGATCTACACAGGCTGTATGGTAGTGCTTGGTCTCCATGATTAGTTCTCTGTTGTTATCACACAGTCTCAGTCTAGCCCCCAGGTCAAGTCCCAGCTCTTGCCCCCCAACAAAGTGCTATCTATAATCTACGTGCCTACCCAGTGGGACTAGTGCTGCCAGTGTGCTCGACACCAGCCTGGGACTGCATGACCTGACCTGAACTGGACTTCCTAGTGAAAAGACAGAATGTAGGCTCCAATTGTGATGCATTTATAATCTGCTGAGGAATGTCCTGACCCTGAGAGCCCTGGTTCCCCACTGGCACATGCACTGTCTCCACGAGGAGTTGGGCTCTAGAGACCCCCCAGCAATGGAACATTAGTCATTAAAACATCCAGAAAAGAAGCCATTCCCATTAAGTGCAAATAAAACACCCAGGACTTTCTGGATCCTGACCTTCCGCCCAGGCATCTTCTCTGTTGATTCACACAGGGAGGGGACAACTACTGGCCTGAATGGAGATTTGTGCAGATACACAGTTCTTTTGCAGGAGCTGTGCCACTCTCCACACATGTATACAGAAGCACATCCAGAAAGGGGTGTGGCAGTGGCAGATTCAGAGTTAGTGGGACCCTGTGCTCAGCTTCATTTTTAGGGCCTCTCCTGGGGACCCAGCCAAGAAAAAGAACATTCTCTCATCTCCCCCTCCCTGCCCCCGTTTTTCATTCTTTTTTTCCTTCATCCTTCTCCTATAAGTAAGAGGAAGTAAATGAAAATAAAGTGAGGTACCTTGATTATTTTTGTAGTCTTATTTTTCCGCAGACCACTTGAAAATCACTGGGGGTCTTGGCCATGGCTACCACTTAATGGTCTTTCCAAATATTGTTTGTACTGTTGGCTAACTATTGTAAAGCGCTTTGGATAAGAGTGCTTTATAAAAAAAACTGTTGGGGTGTGGGGTCTGGGCAGGACTTAGGGTATGGGAGGGGGCTCAGGGCTGGGGCAGGAGATTGGTGTGTGGGAGTGCTTATCTGAGGCAGCTCCCATTTGGTGCGAGGGGTGAAGATGGGAATGTGAGGGGGTGCAGGAGGCAGGGCATGGGGTGGGAGGGGCAGGGTATGTGTGGGGGGGTGCAGGAGTCAGGGAGGGCAGGGGGCAGGGTATGTGTGAGGGGGATGCAGAGGTCAGGGCTGGGGGTGTGGGCTGGAGTTGTAGGGGTGCTCCCTGCCCTACCCCAGCCCCCTGCCCTGAGCTGCTCATGACACGGGGCTGAGGAGGGCGTATGTGTAGGGAGAGTGCAGGGGGCCTGCCTTTACTCCGCCCTCCCCCGATTCCACCTTGTTCCCCAAGGCCCTGCCCCGGCCTCTTCTCTGCCTCCTCCCCCGAGCACGCTGCGGCCCCGCTCCTCCCCCTCCCTCCTGGAGTGACCTGAGCACTGGCAAACAGCTGTTCGGCGGTGGGGGAAGCACTGGGAGGAAAGGGGAGTAGGGAGCTTGGATGCCGGTGGGTGCGGAGCCTGCAGCAGGAGAACCAGGACCAAGCTTCTGCCCCTTCAGCTGCCCGGCCCTGGGGCCCACTGTCGTTGGGAGGGCCCCGTGCCAGGGCACCCTTGTTTTATTGTAAATCCACCTCTGGGGTGTGGGGAAATCACTTTGCTCATTTGATAAATTGTGTGTGTGTTTCCCCTCACACAGCTTCATCAGATTAACATGACTTTCAGACTACAGAATTTAGACAAGAATTTTGTCATTTTCTTGACTGAATCAGGGCATCTGAATTTGCCCTGCTCTAGGGAGAAGAAAGGTAAAACTATTTGGAAACTAAAGATGATCCTTTTCCTAGGCCTCTCTTAGAAGTGGACGAGGCACTTCTAGGAACAAATATTTAATTTCCTTCAGTGATCTATGGGCCTTTTCTTCCTGCTCTTGCCCCCTAGGTGTTGCTCTTTTTAACATAACACGAAGCTTTGATTCTAACCCAAATGAAGTGTGGATCCAGAGTTCGGGGCCTATGTCTATTTCAGACGTGCATCCTCTATCTCTAATCCTACAGTGATGATGCTGATCTCTTTTGTAGAGCAGCTTCCATCCTGAATAATCCCAAAGCATTTAGGAAATATATGCAGGAATTGCATCAGTGACCTACAGCTGCTCCAGGCTCTGAGGATCATTAAATCCGCAGCCATGCTGTCTGCAGCACCATAGGTTTCCCATGAGTTCTGGCCCCAGCTCAAGCTGCTTAGCTCAGGAGATATGAGGACAAGATCATAGTCCAGGGTGTTAGGGTTGCAGCGAGTGTCCATCGATGAGCTGGATTAGGATCCCACCAAAATGACACTTCCGGAAAAATCTGGTTCCTTTCGGTAACCCTAAAGCTCTCCCTGTCTGCCCGCATTGAGCTGCACTGTGGGTGTGTGGGGGTGGATGCCTCTGTACTTCCAAGGGTGATGAGTTTGTATATACTGTAATTCTTTTCCTTGCAGACCAGCTGTAAGCAATGTCCAGTGACCCGCCCCCACCCTACCCAGGGGGACCTTCTGCACCGCTACTACAAGAGAAGAATGGCCCACCCAGCATGTCAGGTAAGTTGCAGAGGATGGGGCATCCTGGCTATGCCGTGATCCAGTCCCAATGGCAGAGGGAAAAGGGCAGATCCAGGGGAAACCCAGGGGCAGGTGGTCTCCTTACAGACACACTGCTGGGTGGGGCACACTGGGGTTGATGCAGAGCAGCTACAGCAGTGAAATCAGCACGTTGCTCCACCTCGATTTCAGACCCTTTACTCCCTAACAGGGAGGCAAGAAGAGGTCTGTGGTGCAGCTATGCAGTGGGCAGCTGGAGAAGCTGTAATAAAACCATCTCAGGATCTCCTGACTGCCAAGAGGTCTGGTCACCCACCCAAGTGACTCTATGTGCAGGCCAGACTCTAGCCCAGTGTGGCAGGGCCTGCCTCTCTCTCCTGAACCTGCCAGCCAGTGACTCAGCTGTTGGCCAGTTGAGCAGTGTATTTCTTGTCCTCGTCTTGCTGGCCCAAGGACTGACAGACTTCGTCAAAGCAGGTTCTCTCCTCTCTGTAAAGGAGCCCCTGCCTCTGGCTCCATGCAGACCACTCTCACGAGGGCCCTTGGCCAAATCTTGCTTCCTCTCCTCTGCTTGTGCTTCATGACCCAGCTGCTGCCTCAGTTGATCACCCTCCTGCAGCCTGTCCCTTGTCTCTCTGGGCTTCCAAGTAACTCTGCTCTTCTGTGGCTTCTGACCCAAACTTTGGGAGCTTTCCCACCCTCTGCCTCTCAGCTGGTGTCTCTCAGGGATCTATCCTTGACTCCTCCTGCCCCAGATGATCTCACCAGCTGTTGTGACTCCACTGTACCCCCTCACAAATCTGCTTCTCATCTCCAGTCCAGTCTTGTTTCTCTGTCTCTCCAGTGTCCCATCTTGAATGGCTCGCTGCCACCTTAGACCCAGCATGGCTGAAACAAAGTCCCTGAGCTCTCCCACTGGGCCTTCTCCCTTCCTGCTTCTCACAGTACCAGCTGCACCCATCCCATCCAGTACCAGCTGCCTGGATCTTCCCTTTTTCTCCCCTCACACTGAGGCCCTGCCCAAAATCCTGCCACTGCTGCATGGTGCTGTATAACTGATGAGCATGCAGCACAGTTCCTTGGGATTTGTAGAAGGTTTCCATACCACAGAACCCCTCATGAGCTGAAGCAGCTAGAGAATTGTTCCAGTTCTGTATTTCTCTCCCATACTGCCTCCTCACTGCTCTCCTGGCCACTTGGGGTTTGGTGGGCCCCAACCTGGTCCCATTGCTCTGCTGAAAAAGTACCAAGATGTGCTTCCTCAGACTCCTGTCTCAAACCCATCTGGCTGTGCATTTGCCTGCACCTCTTGTCTGGTAGGAAGGCATTAATCCTAGCATGCCAAGAGACCTTTACCTTAAAGGGTTAGTGATTGAGTGATCATAAGTCTTTTTGAAGACGCTCAGCCCCAGGATCGCCGGAGTCAGGGTGGCTGCTCAGCATTCTTTGTACCTCCCAAAAAAGCAGAGGAACGGCTAGCAGGGATTTCTTAGCTCCTTAATACAATGATGTGAATCAGCTTTGAGTGGGACTTTACTGTACTTTAAGTATCAACCCGTGCCCTGGCACTGCCCCATGTTGAGCGAGGGGGAGAGCTGTGCTTCTCGGTAACAGCAGCTTGGTTTGAGCAGCGAGTGCCTGTCTATATTGGGGCATGGATCAGGTGCTCCTCAGGGTCCAAGGAGGCCCTTGAGACACCCAGCACTGGGATGTCTTTGCAGGCATGGCTGACGCAATACAGCACACAGCATGTTAGTCTGAGGCAGGGTGAGCGTGGCAGGTCTAAAATCCTAGTGCTCCAAGAGCAAAAGGAGCCAAGCTGCTGGTGGAGGCCTGCTGTGCACCCCTTGAGTGGATGCATATATGTTGGGACTCCATGGTCCCCAGTTCACATCCATCTTGGAGTCCAGCTAGATGCGGAGATCCCAAAGGAGGACTGGGGCTGAAACCTGCCTGTCTAGCACAGCTGCAGCCAGAGGGGAGATGCAGGCAAGTCTGATGTTGTGTGGGAGTATTGGCAGGGTAGTTCAGCTCCCAAATGGTCCTGCCCATCCCCCTCTCATCCTGGCTGCTCCCCCAGCTGGCCAGGCTGAATAACTGTACAGGCGAGTCTCATCTTACGCACATTTAACATGTGCGAATTCAGCTTTGTGTGTGGTCGGCAAAAACAAAAAGAGAAAAATACCAATTTCAATACTGTACCTGTAGTGCGGGCGATTTCTTCTGCCATTACACTCGATGTAATTTTGACTTTGCGCTTTGCACGCTGACAGCGGAATGTAACCCCAGCGTAAGATGAGACTCGCCTGTAGTTCATAACTATCCTCCCAAAGAGTCCATAGTGCTCTGCAACAGAACTCACATCAGCCATGGCTCAGATGGTCGCAGAGCAGGGAGTGAGGCACTGAGTTATAGACGTTGGCTGGAACTGCAGTGGGCTGTTAGGCCAGTGCCCTAGCGAAATGCAGCTGGTCTCCAGCTAATGCCTCTTCCACGGTTTGGGCCTTTAATCCCAGTGCTCTGGGATCTGCTCTAGGTTTAACCGGATCGGCACAGCACCTTTTGCCTGTGCAGGGGACTTCCAGTACTGGCTGGGAGCAGGGGAGAGGCACCCCCTGCTAAAGTATGTTCACTGGAGATGAGTTGCTCTCTGAACATGGTGAGTGTTAAAGCCCCCGAGTTGGCAAGGGGAGATGTTGGGGTCTCTCTGGCAGAGCTTACTTGGCTGAGAGACACACTTCCCAATTCCCTCTAGCACAGCACAGCACAGGGTTTCCAGTTTTTTGCTGGATTCTTCCCATTGGCACTGCCCGGTTGTAGGTGTAGCCCTCACTGCAACATTAAGTTGGTCTTCTCCACCTGGTTGGTCTCTGCCAGGCCTCCTTTAATGTTGCACTCTATATGCTGGGGGCCTGGCTGCCACTGCAGCCTGGCTTAAAACGCCTCAGCTTAGCTCTGCTTTGCCACTCGCTGCCTCGCCCCTCCACTCTCCCCAGCGACCTCCTTCCAGTCCAGCTAATTCTTTATGCCTTCTGCCTTTCCTTTCAGACGGAGTCTCCGCTGCTGGAGTCCAGCCCCATGGGATGCCTGTGCCCCCTTCAGATTTTGGGCCACCCCCGTACGAGCCACCCCTGCAGCCGGGGTACATCCCTGCTCCCGTTTCTGCAGATGGCTCTATGCCCTACACGCCCCATGGTGAGTACTGGAGGGGCTGGGTAATGTGGAGAATGGCTTTCAGCGGGAGCTCTGATGAATGTGTGCTCCTTCCAGACGCCTTGTCTTGGTGCACTGAGGGGAGCCCAGAAATCTGACTGGGCTGTTGCCTGCTCTCTGCAGCAGCCAGGGCTTCTCGCCATGCCAGCTGCCCTGCTAGTGAATACACAGTCGCTGCTCTCTGTGGCATGGCAGGATAGGCTCTGGTGTCACGTGAGCCGGTGCCAGTTACTGTCAGGACCAGGCAGGCAAACACAGTGGCTGCTATGTACTTTCAGGAACTCCCAGAGCTTTGATGCTGGGTTCTGTGCAGTGGGCAGAGGAGATGTTCACTAGGTGTCTCCTAGCGCCAAGGAAGGAGCCTCAGATCCCAAGCCTCTGCAGCCTGACTTTCCGGATAGGTGTCGGTGGTAATCTGCAACTGACTCTGTGCGGTTCCTCTCTCCACACTGCCCACTCTGTGCAGAGTCATGCGCTGGGTTAGCAATTACAGGGCTGCAGCGTCCTTGGTTTAACTCGCTGGGGCACGACGTGCCTACAACTCATTGTACAGTACCCAGCTCAGTGGGGCCCTGATCCTGGCTGGCCCTAGGCATTACCAGAATCCGTGTACTGACTGTCAGTGCTGAGCCCACAGAGCCAGCCAGCTGGGGAGTACTGAGCAGCTAGGTGCTAACGTCGTCCCGCTGCTCAGAAACGCAGCATAGGGATCACTTGTTAATGTGCCGAGACCTCTCACTGTGTGTGTTTATCACTGGCAGGTTATTATCCACCCCCAGGACCTCACCCTCCCATGGGCTATTACCCGGCTGCGGGACATTACCCCTCTCCTGGTGGCCACACAGCAGCTGTCATTGTACCGTCGGGGGCTGCAACCACCGTCACCGTGCTGCAGGGAGAAATATTCCAGGGCAGCCCTGTGCAGACAGTGTGTCCTCACTGCCAGCAGGCCATCACCACTGCGATTACACATGAGATAGGGCTTATGAACTTCCTCCTCGGCTTCTTCTGCTGCTTTGTCGGGTATGTGCGGGAGGAGGAGGAACTTTACCATTCTCCGGTGCCTTCCACTCTGGTCACTGATGGATTGGGGGAGGGAAGAGCTAAAGGAGCAAGCAATGGACTTGTCCAAGCAGCACTGACCTCTCCTCTCCGCTAACTGGCTACTCATCCAGCTGGCTTTATCCCCTACAGAGTCCCACACAGGACTGGGCCTCTCGCCTGCTGCTGGCGGAGGAGGAAATTGGACCAGGAGGTAGTGAGGCACCACGGGGACCCAGAGCTGCAGTGTGTTTGATCGTCCCTGTGTGTGCCCTTTGCCTTGCCTTCCATCTTAGCTGGGCTTGAGGCCAGTTGCTGGTGGGCTCTGGCCACTCCCTAGTACAGCTGCTGCTCCGGCGTGCTAGCAGGAAGCTGCCCCTACTGCACTCACTGTGGTGTCAGGAGAGCTCCTGTCGTGAGGATGGGACTGGTTTTTAGCTGGAAGGGGAATTTCCTGCTGGGCGTCCCTGCACTCCCAATTGTGAGCTTCTATCCAGCAGTGAGAGATGTTAAATCAGGTGTTTGCTGTGTTCTTTAAATATGGACCCTTAAAGGCTTTGCTCTTCTCAGCCTGCGGGAGGGGGAGGGGAGAAGATGTCTGTACCAGGCTCCAAAGGGATGCTAGAACTTACCAGGGAAGCCGCCGGGGTTCAGTGGGAGCAGGTTTCACTGGGTGTCTGAGGTGGCAGCAGTGTCCCTGTTCTGGGGGGTGCGTGTGTGTAGTTAGTTGGCCAGGCTGTGAGGGGTGGAGTAGAGGGCCCTACGGTGCTTGCTGTGCCCTCCCTGCTCACTTGGCTTCGATCTCTCCCTCTTTTTCCAGATGTGATCTGGGCTGCTGCTTGATTCCATGTTTAATAGATGACTTCAAGGATGTGACCCACACTTGTCCCAACTGCAAAGCCTACATCTACACATACAAGCGCATGTGCTAACAGCACCCTCGGGAGCCACACCTGCTGGAATGACATCACCCGCTCCTCCACACCGATCTACACGTGCAGAATGCTCCTTTGCTTAGCCCTGCATTGGTAGTATGTGTTTATTTCTCCTTCCATTGTAAAAAGCTTAGAAAGCTGTAGTAGAGCAACGGTACTCACACGCTGATGAGGAAGCCGTAGGCCCACCTGAAACAGCTAGAGCTGGTGTGTAGCTGTGAGCTCTGACAGGTAGCTGGGCTAGGCTGTGAGATTGAATAGCTGCAACACTCGCCTTGCCGTTCCAGCCGTCCTGTCTTGTTCTCATCCTTACAGCTGTTTGCAGAGGGCTTAGAACCAGGATTGCAAATGAGGCACCAGACTGCACAGAGACTTTCCCTTCCTGGATTATGTCTGCCCGTCAGAGCCACCTCTGGTGGTTTGTCCTACCTCACCTTCCTGCATCACCCCCATCAGTCACTGTCGGTAGCCACTGTTAAAGTGATGTAAGGCAGACATCCTTCAGCTGGCAGCATGTGGGGGCGGCCATTCCAACGGGCTCTTGCCCGATTAGTGATAGACTGAGCCATTGCAATACTGGGGTGCTGTCCTTCCATTCCATGCAGGCAGCTCGCTTATTTCTCTAGAAGCTGAGAATACGCTGAGATGTCCCATCTTCTCCCACGGGGACGGTGGGGTGCTGGGGTGCTCCTGTGCTCACCAGCTCTGTCTCTTTAAAGCAGACAGATCTGTAGTTGACTGTTGCAGTTCTCTACAAACCACAAATCCAAAGCAAGCGCATCCGTCCATCCCCAGGAAGGGGCGACCTGTCTGCAGGAGGTGCAGTGCTTCCGACTGGCCGCTTTCTTTGGACGCCTAGACTCATTCCATTTCCCTGCTTTGTCTGTAGGCTAGCGACCAGGGGTGCATGTTGCTGGACTACGTGGTGTGAAAGGGAAGGTTTTATTTTAGGGCCAGTGTTCATTCAGTTCTGTATGTTGTGCTTTTACATCTGGCTGTGCCATGTAGCTGAGCAAAGCTAATGTTTGTTTCCTGCCTTGGTGCCCAGCCGGCTCAGCCTGGCCCTGAAGCAGCAGCTTTGTTTAGTTTGCAGGTGCGCAGGGGATGTTTTCTGTTTCTTTTGAAATGCTTTGGGCTCCTGGAGCCTCAGGTGTCAGTCCCTGGCTGTATCTCCCTAGGTCTGGCTCTTCCATGGGTGAAATGGCTCCTGTAGCCCCAGGGTGATTACATAGCAACCCAGAGGGAGTGGGTTACAGAGAGCATCTGCCACCTTGAGGCACAGATGAAGAGACAGGCCTTTACTTGCAGTGTGGGTGCAGGCATTAACCCACTAGTTCTGTATGGAAATTGGCAGCTACTAGAAATTCCCATCCTCAGTTATAGTCTTGAGAAACTTCCATTACAAAGCCAGGGACGGGGAATGGAGCAGTAGCTCCTGCCGTGAGTCTGCTGGAATCATGAAGCCACTTTAATCTTTTGTGTTCTGTAAACCCCACCATAAACCTCTGGCATTGGGAACAGAGCCTGTGTCACCGAGGGATGTGAAAGCTCAGCCTGCGGCAGGGGCGAGGGTTGGTTCTCTCTGGAACTCAGCATTAAGTAGCAGTTTTTCCCTGCTCCACCCCCACCCCCACCCCCAAATCTAGTGGACAGTGAGCTTGAGAGCTAGAAAAATGGGCCTTATCTTTTTCCCATTCGTTCAGTGCAATTCAGGAGATTCGGGCCCTCTGTGCTCCGAGCTCCCACATGGACAAGCTGGAGCTGTCTAGTGTAAGATAATAGAAACTGTGTGTGCATCTGCATTTCCTTTGCTTTGACTTTCTAATAAGCTTTTACTTGGGACTCAGTGGTGTAGCCATTAGCCTTTGTCACCAGCGTCTTGGGTTCACATCGGTGGCCAATCACAAGTGCAATGGGTTTGGTGACCTCACTGGATGTCTTGTCCAAATCCATCACCAAGAGCACTCCCCTATTGGAGTAAGAGGTGGGGATGCAGTCTGGATGCCACACTCATCCGCCTTCACCACCCTCAGCTCTAGCCGATGCTGTCAGCCTCCCTCCCTCCCCCTAATGAAACACCCGTCTATCGAACCCACACAGTGCAGTGAAAGGTAAGGTGTATGGCTCTAGCCATTTCTGGCTGTGCTGCTCTCTCCCTAGACATGTAGGTTTGCCTCATATGCCTTGTTCTTATTTTATTCTGTTCACGTTTGTTTAAGGTCTATGTTTGGGGGATAGAAAAACTGATGAATCTCCCTCAGTGCACTTTTTTCACTGCTACCTAGGGCCTGACATTTCATTACTCCCCACTAATGGCAGTACGTCCAAGTGTGTAGATAACTCAGCGCAGCACTGTAGGGGGCTTGTTTTTAACTTAATTTAACTATATTATTATTAAATAGCCACCAGGTTATAACTAACTTACCGGAAATGTGAATCCTCTACCCTTCAAGCCCAATCAGTTTTTGCATGAAAACGAAGAGTCACTGCCCAGACATCCATCACTAATGGGTATGGTCTGAATTATTCTATGCACGCGATTCTGTTCTGGTTCCTTTTTTATACTAGGAAGAGGAAATGTAGATTTTGAGGGTTAAAACTAGCTGCTGATGTTGTTGAGATGCTGAGCCCAAGGCTATTCAGGGAGCCTTTGCTGAATCTCCATTTTTCAGTGGCTCTGTACTTCAGTTTATTTCAGTTGATGTAATCCTTTCTGGTTTGTGTGTCTTGAGTGCATGCCATCAAAACACAGTGAACATCTGCTCTTTCTCTGGTTGTCTGTCACCCCCCTCATTAAACTGGGTCAGATGTATGCACGCGGGGGCTCTGGCCTTCCGGATCATGAATGTGAAATGATTGATTTTGTTCTTTAAGCTGATTGGTTAGAGAAACACACAGCCCAAAGCGAGGCCCTGATTTTAAACTGCTCCAGTGCAAGGGTATTTGTACTCTGTATATTCGAGTAAACATTTTAAACCAACTGGAAGTCTTAAAATGAACTCCTTTGGGGTTGAGTTCTGACTTGTGGTTCAGGTGTCAGCTTTGTTTGATGTCAGGAGTGAATTATTCTGTGCTTAGAAAAGCAAACTGTTGGCGCTTTTACATGTTTGTATATAAATAAAAGACAGACCCTGCTCTCACTGTGCTGCTCTTCTTTAAGCCCTCTGAGATTTGGCTGACTCAAGGGAATGGTAGTGACAGTGTTTCCAGGCCAGGGCAGCATTGACCTGATGGCTGTTCAGTGAGTTTCAGCCCAGGCCTTGGCAGACGGATTTCCATGGTCAAAGCCAGCAGTTTCTTGGTTGGAGACCAAGGACTGAAAATTCCTGCCTTGCCTTGCCAAGTCATGCCTGAGGCACACTGGCACTGGGGAAGCTTCCAGTGCTGTCTGGGGTTAAAAGAAAGACTTCCCTTTAGGGCATCAATAATTGTTGTAATGTGGCACACACGTATGTGCAGATTTGGACCCCTTCCCACATGGAAGTGTGAGTAAAAGTTAAAACTGATAAAAACATGAAAAGGTGAAAGTGACTTCATTAGAAGGCAAGGGGCTTTCACCAGAACTCTGGGGAAGGGGAAGAGGGTAGGAAACTTTCCTGGTGAGAACAGAGCCCACGCGAGCAGGCTGGGAAGGGGAGTTTTTCTGTATGAGTTTTGATGGGTGTGATCATTATCAGGGATCATTTTGAAAACCTCTCACTAACTCACTCAAATGAATATGGAAATACAGATTGGTTACATATTCTGACATCAAATCATTATGAAGTATCAATCTTTCTTAAGTGACACAGGGGCAACCAGTAATTGAAATGTCAGAGAAAGTTGCATATTGGTTGGAGGGAGGAATTGACAAATACTGACTGCTGCATAGGAGATTTTAAATCTAGTCCTTCCACCCTCCTAAAGTGGAAGGGGCAAATAAAATCCTACCTAAGGGAAAAGTAGAATCACTAATAAATGAGGGGAGTGACATTTAATATGTGGAGAACAGATGAGCTACAGCACTGCTATTGGAGATTAGCAAGAATAAAAAAAAAAAATTCAGCACCTAGGATTGAGATGCACTGAAGACCTTGTCAAGAATAAACATAAGTGGGTGAGTATTTATGTGGAAAGTCTGGCAGCAGTGAATTATGTGGTGTGGATCATCTGCATGCTGGACTGTAAAGAGAATCTAATAAAACTTACTGAATGCCTGTGTATTACCCACTTCTCCATGACTGAGAAGTAAGTAGCAGGGGCATGGAACCTACCCCACTCCCTAAACTTCAGAGCTGAAGTGCTAGACTGAGCACAAATCTCTACATAGCTAGTGTTAGTTCTGTAGTGAGTCCTGTGTGCCCAAATTCATAGACCTGACCTCTGAAACTCTTCTTGAACAAGGAGATTATGCCTGAGCCCTGCTGAGCCCAATCCTGCACAGACTGGACTAAATCCTAGAAGTTGGGAACTGATTCAATATATTACTCATTTAATCTAATACTCTGACTTACAGTGGGGCTTGCAGGAAGTGTGCCTAACAAAGAAAGCAGTTCTTTCACTGGGAAATACTCCAGCCTCTGCCATGGGCAAGCATGGTGTCAGGCACAGGCTGGGCAATACGTCATGGCTATATGATGTTGTGGAAAATGCTGTAGCTCAATGATGGCTGTCTGTCTTTGAAGGCTGTAGCTTCCCCTGAGACTGAGGTTAAATGCTGTATGTTAGTGGAAGAGCACTGTCCCTGGCAGCATGACCTGAACCAGCACCCCTTCTGCTACAGGAATGAAGACCTCTTCCACTGTTATCGCTAGAGAACCTGAATGAGCTTCTGCACATAGTGGTGTCCAATTTTGGGAGGTGAACATTTGCCACTGCTGGCACATGACCAAATACTGAAGAATTAGCTGTTCCCTAGGCTGGATGGGACTAGGCTAGACTGCTATGTGCTTCACCTGCTAGCCTGGACAGCACCCTCCCTACTACAGGCATGGAGAAACTGCCAATCCTCTCTGCCTTCTTCCACCACTCAAACATTTAACAGCTGGGGTAGTGTCAGTTGTGATGCTGGAAAACAGACAGCTGACTTCAGCATGCAATGGCTGCTTTAGTACAGGGCCATTGAGGCTTACTGTTACCTGAAATTAGGCCAGCTAGTAAGCTTAGGGAGGACTAATGACCCACTAGAGCAGGGGTTGGCAACCTATGGCACATGTGCCAAAGATAGCATGTGAGCCGATTTATTTTTTTTTTTTTTTTTTTTTTTTTTTTTTAAATGGCATGCTGGAGCCTGCTGGGACCCAGTGTGCCATTAAAAATCCTGCAGATGCGGCAAGCTGCAGGGTCCGCGCTCCCTGGCTGGAGCGCTGGCTGAGCGCAGCAAGCTGCCGGCCCCTCCCTTGCCTTCCCCCAGAGCCCTGCTGCCATGCGCACAGCGCTCTGAGGGGTGGGGCTGCGTGCGCGTGGCGACAAAACTCCGGATGAGCGGGGAGCCTCACGGTAAGGAGTTCAGGGCTGGAGGGGGTTGGATAAGGGGTGGAGGCAGTCAAGGGACAGGGCGCAGGGTGGGTTGGATGGGGAGGGTGGGATCCCTGGGGGGGGGGGGTTGGGGCAGGGGTCTCTGGAGGGGGCAGTTAAGGAGCAGGGGGGGTGGATGAGGTATAGGACTTCCGGGGTCTGTTAGGGGACAGGGTGTGGATAGGGAGCAAGGAAGGTCCTGGGAGTCAGGGTGGGAGGGTCTCTGGAGGGGGTTGGATGAGTCGGGAGTTCCGGGGGGGCTGTCAGGAGGCAGGGGTGTAGAGAGGGGTTGTATGGGTCCAGAGTTCTGGGGGTCCTGTCGGGGCAGGGAGCAGTTAGATAGGCATGGGAGGCCAGGGGGTTCTGTCTGGGTGTGGGGGTGTGGATAAGGGTTGGGGCAGTCAGGGAACAGATAAGGGGTAGGGTCCTGGGGGGGCAGTCAGGGGACAAGGGGCAGGGAGGCTTAGGTAGGGGGTGGGGTCCCAGGAGGGGGTAGTTGAGACAAGGAGCGGGGGTTGGGGGGGGAAATCACTCAGCCTTCTGCCCTGACTCCCCCCCCCCCCCCACACACACACACAGACACCCAGCCCTGAACCACCCAGCCCTCTGACTCCTTCACACACACCCCCCCATGACCCTAGCCCTGACTCTGGCACTCCCATACATACCCAGCCCCCCTACCCTGACACCTGTACCTGCTCACATACCCTCTTCCCTGATTCTTGCACCCCCCACATCCCCAGCCCCACCCTGAGCACCAAATGGGAGCTTCTCCACAGCCACTCACATTCCCACCTGCACCCCTCACACCAAATGGGAGCTGACCAGGTAGGTGCCCCCACATGCAAACCTCCTGGCCCAACCCTGAGCCCCCTTCCTCATTCTAGCTCCTGGCCAGACCCTTCATCCCCAGCCCTGTGCTCGGTCCACTTCCACCCTCTGCTCAGTGCAGAGAGAGGAAGACAATGGGCCAGAACCAGAGAGAAGGTAGGTACCCACTGTATGTGGGTAGGGTCAGGACCCCAGAGCGGCAGCCAGCTGAGCGGGTCCAGCAGCTGGGATGCTGGCTGGCAGGAGCCAGCAGCTGGAACCCCTGAGCGGCAGGGTCTGGGTTCCCGGCTGCTGACCCTGCACATCCTGCTGCTGGTCTGGGGTTTCGGTTGCCAGACCCTTCCCAACTGGGGTCCTGGCCGCAGGTCCTACTCAGCCCACTGCTGGCCTAGGTGAACAGAACCCCAGACCAGCACCGGGCTGAGTGGAGCGGTGGCATAAGATCAACATTTTAATTTTAAATGAAGCTTCTTAAATATTTTGAAAACCTTGTTTATTTTACAATACAACACTAGTTTAGTTATATAATATATAGACATAGAGAGAGAGCGTCTAAAAAAACTTTAAAATGTATTACCGGCACACGAAACCTTAAATCAGAGTGACTGAATGAAGACTCAGCACAGCACTTCAGAAAGGTTGCGGACCCCTGCACTGAGTTTAGTGGAAAGCAGCATGTTTCTTGTACTGATAGCTAGGCTCAAAGGGCCGGGGGTGGGGGAAGGAGGTGGTGTCACACTCATATACTCATGCTCCCAGGACAGGCACAGCACTGGAGAGGTCAGGATTCCTTAAGGTGCCTCACAGGCAGTGATGGATGGTGCGATGAAGGTAAGTCTTCCCAAGGCATGATGGAATACAACACAGAGAACCACTTGCCAGGTAGTCTGGGCAAAGGGCCCTCAGGGGAGATGCACGCTTGAGTGCACTGCTGAGCACATGCAACTAGAGATAATGTGGCTGCATCTGGTTGGTCACACTCCACCTTGGACAGTGTCCATGCACAAGGTGTGTAAGTGCTGCCTAATTAGAGTCCCAAACACCTTGTCTACTATGTGGAAGCTCTTCTGATCTTCCAGCTGTTCAAGCAGCCCATTCATCATACAAGCATTCCAGGAGGGAGGGGGAGGGGGATGGGGAAAGCCACTTCACAGATATTCAAAGAAGGAGAGGAGACTTGGGTTGCTAGTCCCAACCATCCCCTTGTCTAAGCTGCAATAGCCTATGCAAAGGTGGTTTCCTCCTGAGAGTAGAGTCCCCATTTTGTACAAACTGCACTTGGTGAGTGGTAATATATACCCAGCCCCCTCAGTCTTCTGTCAGCAGTAATGGGCACTAGGAGAGTGTCTACACAAAAAATGCAAGCAGCCACTGTTGTCTCAACAGTGACTGCACAGGGCTGGACTTGGAGGATCATAGATTATTAGGGTTGGAAGGGACCTCAGGAGATCTAGTCTAACCCCCTGCTCAAAGCAGGATCAATCCCCAAATGGCCCCTCAACGATTGAGCTCACAACCCTGGGGGTTTAGCAGCTCAATGCTCAAACCACTGAGTTATCCCTCCCCCCCAGGGGTCTACAGCTGTTGGAAGGGAGAAACAAGCAGTTAAGCATCAGGGAGCACAGCTGCTAAAGGGATGATAAGGGCTTAGATCCAGGACTGCTGCAGCTCACATGGCATTTGGGACAAACAGATTCTGGTGCTTAAATTGGGGTATGTTGTCAGGGCTGGATTAACCATTTGTGGGCCTGATGCCAAACATCATTGTAAGCCTCCATGAAGGCAATGGAGCATGGTGGGGGAGGCTATCTCTGGAGTGAGCGGCCAGTTGGAAGCAGTGGGGCATGGCAGGGGCAGCCCTGCTTTGCCCAGTGCAAGGACACTATTTACAAACTGACAGTTGCAGATGCACAGTAGCTTGCCTCGCCCTATGCTCCCAGCATGCCCCTTCTTCTCAGGGGCAGGCCTATGCGACACCACACAGCCTCCCCTGCCCAACTCCCTAGGGCCGGAGGCCCTCTGGAGCCACTATTCCCAGCACACACACCCCTGACCCACCAACAGCACTCTGCCCACCACCACTCCTGCCCATAGCCCCACCCACAGAACCCCCACTCCCTAGTGCACCAACACACACAGATCTTCCCTGTCCCTTCACAGCCCCGCACCACCACCCCCGCCCCCAACTCCCTTTCCCCAAGCCCTGCCTCCCAACTGCACTCACCAGGCTTGCTGGGAGATGACTCTGGCTTCTGCACTGATCCAGCCCGTGTGGTCCCTCAAGATGCACTTGCATGGAGGGGCCCAGCCAAGGCCTACATCCTGTTTCCCCCCCACCTCACCCCCACCCCTGGCTGAGACTGGCCAGGCACCTCAGCTCTGGAGAGACAGGTGGGGGGGAAGCAGAGACTGCTCCCAGCCAGGGGGTGGGGCCAGCTGGCAGACAGGCCAAGAACAGCAAGTGGTGGGCAAGGGGAGTCTGGGGCATAATGCAAGCAGAGCAGGCTGGGGCCTCTTTGGAGCCTTGGTACACTTGGTACTGTGACAGTGTTGCCCTCCTGCAGAGGTATGGCTACACGCAGCTGCAGGTTACCACCACAGCTCTGCCTTGTTTTAAAGGGGCTGATGAGCCTGAAGTGTAAAA
Organism: Gopherus flavomarginatus; assembly: GCF_025201925.1. NCBI lineage: Eukaryota > Metazoa > Chordata > Testudines > Testudinidae > Gopherus > Gopherus flavomarginatus. The sequence goes on from NC_066625.1 coordinate 33,442,679, forward strand.
GCCAGCTCCCCTCCTGGAATCCAGCCATCAGCACTCCCAGCACAAATGAGAGTGCAGCCCTTATAAAGGGAAGACATAGATTTGAGTGGGCTGTGCAGTCACCTATGCTGGCTAAATTCTGAAGTTCAGGCCAGCAGCTTACAGCAAAGGCAGTAAGCATTAACCCACCTTGTCAGCACTACAGTTACTTTGTCCCCATAGACAGCAAGATTTGTTAGCCTGGGCAGAAGAAATCCACAATTTCACACAGGTTCTGGGTCCAGTCCACGCAGCAGGGGGTAGTTGCTGTGCCCACAGCCTAGCTTCTCACAGCCCCTGTGCTCCCCGCTCCGCACACTAGGTAGTCTTTAGTGCTTTGTCAGCAGGGGAGACCTCTGCTCCCCTAGCCCTAGACTCAAGTGTGTTCCCCTCAGCTCATCTTGAATCAGTCTGTTTGCAGGGAAAGACCTCTGCCTTACGGCACTGACCTGGCTGTACTTGGACACCACTCCTCAAAAGGCATGGGCTTGGTGTAAAGGTACAATAGCATAGCCTTTACTATGGTGTGTTTGTTTGATAGCACAACCCCCTGCTGTGAAGGTCCAGGACTGATCCAGCTATGCCCCATGGCTTTGGAGGATAATACATCACACAATCTCAGCTGAACAATGATAGAAATTGCCTCTGAAAGCTACTGAGGAAGAAAAAAAATCTATATTCATCTGCAGCCTGTGCAGCATGAGGAAGCTTGGTTTGTTTAGTTAACCAGTTACAATTCATGTGTTGGAAGAATCCTCCAAAACTGTACCCAGCCCTTGGACAGGGCTCCTCCAAGACCATCTACACTGCAATTTAGGGGGAAGATTTGTTCCTTCGTGATGAAAGCAGCCCTCACTTTTGAATGACCAGCTGCCTATTGGGCACAAGGAGCAGAAGGCAAACTACTTCCTTTGAGGGTCTCAGGCAGGAAAGAATGTTGGAGATTTACATACAGCTCTGATGTAGGTCAGCAAGTCCAGCTCTTCCAGTCACTTTAAATACCATCAGACAGAGAATAGTTTTGGAGGCAAAAAATCAAAGCTAGGCTGGCTAGAGTGCCCAGAAGAACATGCTGGTTGGCGATCCAGTTGAAAGGTGTGAGTGGAAAGTCGAGGTTTCACAACACTGCACATAGTGGTTACCAGTCCCAAACGGAGCCTTCTAAATTAATTCCATGCTGTGAATACATGCTGCCTGTATGACCTTGCATCCAGCCTTGCAAAGAGGAACTGACTGTAAAGGCCAGTTGCAATGAAGTTCTCAGGGGCTGGACTCCTCTCTCTATGAAGAAAGACTCCCTTATGAGGACTTCAGAGTATAAACTTTATTGGGTCAAAGGCTCTATCACAATATAAGTTACATGAAAAAGTAAACCGTTAACTTTAATATATACAAGGACTTGCTCCCCCAGCCCATGGGAAACTATTTGCTCAGCAACTGCTACATGCCAGGGCAAAAGGGCCCTAATTTATAAAACTGGTTTTGAGCCTATGGCCCTTGCAACAAGAGCAGCAAGTTATTCTGCCTTTGGGACAACTGACGCTGTGCCACAGCATCAGAGATAAGAGCTGTTTCGGAGCAGTTTGAATTCCCCACCACCTTCTCCAGGACAAAGTGCACTTCCTGATTTGAACCAGCTCTGAAAGCTTGTGACATGGACAGAGCGAAGTGCTTGATCAGCATGTGAGGAGCAATACTATGTTGGAAGAGGAAAAGAACACTCCATCAGACAGCTGGGGAGAAAACCCCAGCCTGGTCAGGGATATGAACAGCTGATCATTTGACAATAGCTGGCTAAAGCCATTCCCTGATTTAAGATCCGCACCAGGTCACTATAGGTTTTGGCTCCAAGTGGCAGTTGTGGAGCTAGACTACAATTCCTGCATTAAGTTACTAGCTCAGAACCCTGCTGGGTAATTGTATAGATTACTAGGTGTGGTACCATGCAGTATTTGGGTTATTTGTATGCAAATAGTCCTAGGTATTCACTGCAGATTCTGGTTTATTGTTTACTTAACTCTTGCATTTAAAAACCTCCACCAACAGAGGAGCAGTCCCAAAAAGGGTGTGTTCATCTTGAGTCACCATGAGATAACGCCATCTAGTATCCATCACATCACATACCAGGTTGCAATGCCTGCAGCCAAGGCAATGCAAGCTGCAAGGACAAACTGCATGGTGGGCTGCTTCAGCATGGCCATGCCAATGTGATAGGGGCAGCCAGGGTCCCCCTTGCCTGCAGGGAAGGGCAGAGAGCACTGTTAGCTGTATTACCCCAGAGATGCAGATTAATGTACTTGTATTAAAAGAAAAAAACTACCTAGTTTTGTGGCATAGTATGGGCACTTGCGCAGGTCTCCTTTTCCATCATGTACTGGCAGCCCTCCATCCTGGGCTTCTTCCGTTAACAATGCACCAATTTTGTCCAGTTCATCAAATACCTGCCAGGGAAAGTGAAGATTCAATGAGAGTCACCAAGAGCAAACAGCATTTCACAGCCATTCTTGTACATTTCACTTACATGCAATTTGAATCTGAAGTGTCATCTCACATTTATTTTCAGTTTCCAGATCAAATTAGCTCAGCTAAGAAGAGCTACTAGCCAAGGTTTTCATAAGGGACTGGTAATTTGGGTGCCCAACTTGACATTTTAATGGGGCCTGGGTCTTCAGAATATGCTGATCACCCATCTTCTCAGATTGGACATCCCCCACCCAAAAAAAACCAAACAAAAATAAAAACGCACACCCCACAACCCACAGTCACTTTTGAAAGTCTTTGCTGTTTTTTCTTAGCTGCCAGCCCTGCAAACTCAGTCTGAGGCTCAAGTATTAAAGCTGGGCTCCTGCCTTGAATACATCAGCTGAATTATGAATTTTGTTAGAGAACCAAACCAGTAACTCTAGCTCAGAGGTTCTCAGCCTTTTTTGCTGAGGCCCTCTCAACATGCTATAAAAATTCCTTGGCTCACCTGGGCAACAACTGTTTTTCTGCATGTAAAAGGCAGGGCCAGCGCTAGGGGGTAGCAAGTAGCACAACTGCCCGGGCCCTCTGCCACAAAGGGCCCACAAAGCTAAGTGGCTCAGTCTTTAGCTTCAGCCCTGGGTGGTGGGGCTCACGGCCCCAGGCTTCAGCACCATGCAGTGGAGCTTCAGCTTTCTGCCCTGGGCCCCAGCAAGTCTAATGCTGGCCCTGCTTGGTGGTCCCCCTGAAATCTGCTCACGGCCTCCCAGGGGGCCCCAGGCTGAGAACCACTGCTCTAGCTCACTCCCCCAGGGCAGGGTTAGTCTGCAAGGCTAAGGATACAATTAAATTCTCTCTTCCACCTCTGATGTACTTGGCAAGTGGGTGCCATTTTCAGTTAACTTTTCAGACGAAAACAAAACCCTTGAACAGAGTACTAGGGTTTATTTTTAATTCAATATTTAGTAAATGAAGTGTGCAACTCCAAGCACTCTGAGGCTAACAACATGAGTTCTCTGTTGAAATGCTACTGTGCAGTTTGCTCCAGCAATGTTCCTCATTAAACAGAACAGCTTCACGCAGCACTGTAAAATAGGATGGGCCCTGTTACTTGCTGGCACCTGCAACAGCTATCTAGGTTGCAGGTGAATCTTATGGTTTGTGTGGCCTTTACGTGACACAGCACTCCCTCCAGCAACAGAGGTAACAGAGCTTTCAGTGAGCCCTGTGAAACTGGAGGGACAGGGTCCTGGCTCTCTTGTACTGAAACGAGTGGATCCTTAAATCCTAGAGGTTGTGAAGAAATCCCACCCTCTGCTCTCCCACCAGAGATATAACAAGTATCTAGGGTTATTTCCCTGCCTTCTGAAACATCAAGCAGGGATCACCAGCAAGAGGGTACATCCCACACGGTCAGTTCACAGCGTTATTATGTAGAGACCTTGGCTTTTCTCCCCCTCCACCCCATTGTGTTTACGTACAGGGCAGTCCTAAAAAACAAAAAACTTGAAATGCCTACTGGGGACCATCTGTGCCTACAGGCCCGTGAAAAAAAACAAAAAAACAAACAAACATAGGAGAAGTGCCAACATCTGACTGTCACAAACAGCACTGATTGTTCTCTAGTGCATCACGTGAAATCCACATATGCAACAAGATTCATGGTATCTCCAGTCCTGTGTACTCCCAAGGAGGGCAAATGTCAGTTTGGAGGGGTCAGCTCCATTTACAGCCCTGCTTAAAACCTATTTCTCCAGAGCTGGCTGGGCCATGGGAATGTTACAGCCTGGAACTCTGCCCTGATTGCAAGTAAGAGATTCAAGAGAACTTTCGTGTTCATCTTACAGTGTTTCACTGAAGGTGAAATGCCTGCACAGCACCAAGCATGTTCTGGGAGCTACTATTACAGGAATCTAACAAGCTAGAGTCCCAGGTAAGACACTGCAGGGCAAGGTGGAATTCTACTCTGCACAGATGACAATACTGCTTTCACCAGCAGTGTTCCCAGGCCTCTCCCAAGTGTCTAGCGGAAAAGTCAGTGAAGTGTATTAGCAACTCAAAACAGCCTTGAGTATTGTAGAAGGGTTGAGGCCACCAGATTTTGCTGTTTCTCTCTCTTTAGACTCTGGGCTGAAAAACCCCTTGCCCAATCCATTCTCTCCACAGACATTCCTGCTGAACTCTGAACACGTTTTCTGTTTTCCCCCTGCCCTGCATACCCCCTCTTCCCCCCAAAATAGAGTGCTGAGCTTCATCATTTCCCTTGATTTTTCTGCTGGCAGAGAGCTCCTCACAACTTGGAGTGTGAGGGAATTTTAGTCTAAAACAAAAGTTAAGGAGAACTACAACACCATTTCCTGGAACCTGCGTCCTCTAGGTTCTGAACCCAGCCATCAGAGCTTGACAAAGGCAAGAGATCACTTGGATAGTTATATTCCAGGGTGGGGTTTTTTGTTTTTTTGTTTGTGGGGGGGCATGTGTTTTGTTTTGGTTTGGGTTTTTTTTAAGGGGGAACTACTTTTGATAGAACTGAACTGAGAATGAATGAAATCATAACTGGTGCTCCTCTGTGCTCTCACACTCCAGTCAACCGGGGAAAGCGTCAGGTAGGGATTCACACAGACTTAGCCAAGGTCTCAATATGACATGGAAGAACACAATCGAATAGGGCAAGACTACTGCAAACGCATCCTGCTGCTTGGTGTGAAGCTTGGAGAGGCAGCTCAAATAGCTTGCATTTAACTTTGTACACCCAGCATGCTCAACAGGGTAGGTGGGCACTGTTGGGATAATTGGGCCTACAAATTTACCCTGATTATGAGTTCAACTGGAGGAAATGAGTGTTGACAAGAAAAGATATGAAAGGCAGGGGAAAGGGAGGGGGCAGACTGAATTACTCCAAATGAAAAGACCTAAATGATGTAAATCAAGCCTGTGTTAAGAGCATGCCTGGTAAACAAGCATGGAATCAGAAAAATCAGTGAAACAAAACAGATGTGTTAAAGACTAGGCCTAAACTGGTGGACAAAACGAGTAGGGGATAGGCCCTTTGTGGGTCTTTAAAGAAAGATTTGGAGGGAGAAAAAGAGCTGGCTACTTGAGCAAGCTTCATCATCATGCTGCCACACCCACTATCTTCTGGGACCCTGAGTCTTTGTCATCCCAATCCCGAGATGTCCTGACCAGACTAGGCCAGAGAGGAACCTAGAGAACATTGCCACCAGCTCCCGCTGAATCCCAAATACCATCTGGACTGGACTAGTGACAGCTGAACAGCAGCAGCTTCAGCCTTACTTCTTCTCTTCCCCTTCTCCCCCACCCCCAAACAGGACAGTTATTACTGCCCAAGAGACTGTCAAACAAGGGTTTTTCCCCTCTAAGAACTCTCTCCAGTCAAAGGGAAAGGGAACAAGAGATGCTGTTAAAATGAAAGCCTTAATTAATACTTTACATTTCAAATGCTTTAGCCATTTTCCCTTCTTTTCTTTAATCTTAATTAAAAGGATATTTAGTGGGCTGTTTGCCATAGTACTAAGTAGGCAGAGATCTCTGTATGTCAAACCCCGCACCTTGTTTAATGCTATTTAATGGTGGACAGTGACTAGGTCATGTTAACCCCTTTGGCCCTTATATTCCATCTAAATTAATACAACAATACTTAAGTGCATAGAGACCAAATCAGGTAGAACCTGTATATCAAAACTCTTGTACTCTACCATCTGACTGATAGAGAGGTTGCGTGGTCCTGATGACACACTGCATACTGGAATGTTTAGTCTCTGGGTTACACCTTCAGGTTAAAGAGGTAAAATAGCAGCAGTCTGCTCTGTTTTTATATAAAACAGAGCAGCCCTCAGGATCCTGCTAAATCATCAAGTCACCCTTTAGATGGCCAGAGTGTGGAAGCCCGAGTGTATGATGCATTCGGCTAATTAAGTGCTTCCTTGGCACGTCAAAGGTTAGGAGTAGATTCAGATAAGTTTGTGGGGTTTTCCCCATGGGAGGCGGCCTGGTTTCTTCCCCTTATCTTACCAACTACTTAAGCATGTATTAAATTATTGGCATTACAAGTACTCCTGGAGGCCTCAACAAAGATTTGGGCCCTAGCATAGTAGTGTGCTCTACGGGTCCTTAGTAGAGACATCAGATGCAGTTTGCATTTCCTGTTTAAAAGGCTTATAATAGCTCTACTCTTTCCTCCTTCCCCTGGATATAGCTAACGTGATCAGTCCTGCATTATCAGGAACATTAACACTCCGTCTAAACCAGGCAGAAGATTAAAGCAGTGTAGCTTACTTAAGTACAGGCAGTTACAAGAGTTTGGGGGTGCATGGTACCTGCATGTTGAATTCAAATGCCTTATTGGCTTCCTCCACAATCCTCTCCTTGGCTTTCTTGTCCAAGTCCAGGGCATTTATCCTGGCCCTGTAGAACTGCTTGAACTGCTGTGCATTGGAAATATTGTCAAATACATAGAACTGGATCCCTTCCCCAGTACTGGGCAGCTTCAAGGCCCTCTGGGCTACTTTCTTGAGTATCTGGCCCCCAGACAGGTCCCCCATGTACCGTGTGTAGGCATGAGCTACCAGCAGCTCCGGTTCATATTGCCCAATATAATGGATTCTGTCTATGTAACACCTAGTTGCCTCTGAACACTGAATCTTCTCTTTCCAGTTTTCCCCGTAGAAATACTCCATGTCTTTAGCCAATGCCTCTTTCCGATGAAGCTCTAGAGGGAAGTACAAAGGGGCAAATGCAGGATGGTCCTTGTTGCAGTCCATTTCCTCTTCCAGGGCAGAGTACGTATAGTAAAGTGCCACAGTAGCCAACTAGGAACAAAAGCACAATGTATGTGAGAGACCACTTGTCAGAAAGAATGATGTATTTAGTTTATGTACAGACCCATGCATTCCTCCCAATAAACCGCACTCTATACAGACCACACCTTTCCCAGCATATTATCTGTTAGGCTGTGAAGGACTCTTAAAAGGAAAATGGTGAAGTCCCTTGTCTACAGTGATGTCTGGATGTGTCCCAAGCAAAGTCACTGAACCCCTATGCCTCAGTACCTATCTGTAAAATGGGGACAATATATCCTACTTCAAAAAAGGTGTAGGGAATTCATTACTGCTTTAAGCTCCTCTAAGGGAAGGCACTATTTAGATTTGCAGACCATTATGATCAAAAGATGATGTTCATACGTCTATGCTGAATGCTCTGATCTGCCCACAAAGGACTGGCAATTAAAACATCTTGGTTTAAATAGCTAACATAATTTCCAATACTTCCTGACAATTTCAACTGCACTGGCATTTATAGACCTGAGGCATGACATTAAGGGGCTTCCAGATGAGAGTCATGACAATGGAGGGGTGGCTGTGCCAAACACAAGTGGAGTTACGATGCTGTGCACCAGGTCACAAACACCAAGAGCAGGGATGCAGGTCCAGCCCTGTGGGACATGAGCTGCTGCTGGATGATGCATGTGAGGTGAGCTCACCTTTAAAATCTCTTCCCGGCCCCGCCCTCCTCCACACCAGGCCTACAACCCATCTAGAACCTTCTTGCAACCCACTGGTCTGTTGTAGTGTGACCAGATGTCCTGATTTTATAGGGACAGTCCCAATTTTTGAGTCTTTTTCTTATGTAGGCTCCCGGGGCGGCTCTAGGCATTTTGCCGCCCCAAGCACGGCAGGCAGGTTGTCTTCGGCAGCTTGCCTGTGGGAGGTCTCCAATCCAGCAGATTCGGCGGCATACCTGCGGGAGGTCCTCTGAAGCTGAAGGACCAGCAGACCCTCCACAGGCAAGCCGCCGAAGGCAGCCTGCCTGCCGCCCTTGCGGTGACCGGCAGAGCGCCCCCCGCAGCTTGCTGGGGCCTGGAGCCGCCCCTGTAGGCTCCTATTACCCCCCCGTCCCAATTTTTCACACTTGCTGTCAGGTCACCCTGGTCTGTTGGGACCCAGTTTTAGAAAACATTGCTTTAGCTCTCCATTAACTGTTCTCCAGACCAGCCAGCAGAAGGTGCTGCTGAGCAACATTAAGCTGACTTCCAACCCAAATTGCTAACTATGCCAATTCTGTAGCACTACAAGGTACTGCTAACTCTGGGAGCGAGACACCATGCTGGATTCCCTGACATGTTACACACAGTGTCATTACTAGGCAAGACAAGCTTCCAGCAGTTTAGTTTCTGAAAGAACAGGGAATTGAACCCAAGTCTCCAGAGTCCCAGGTTAGTGCCCTAACCACTGGGCCATCCTCTCATTGTGACATGCTGCGTCTCCAATTTGGGATAGAGCTTCCAACTCCACAGCTCAAGATCTCATCTCATATGCGGTAAAGGAAACAGAGCTAGAAAGCGCAAACCTTAAAGAGCTCCTTCTTGATCCGTCCTTTCAGGAAGTCTTTGACAAACTGAGTGTTCTCTGCACGATCATGAGACTCTTTGGTCCCCTCCTTGAGCATCTCTGAGAGGTCAGTGGGACTGTGAAGAACAGAAATTCGAAAAGGGCATGAGATGGGGAACATGCCCAAAGGATCCCAGGAAGATTCTGTAGGTCTTAAGAGCAACTTTTAAACCACACAGGGCCAGGGCCAGGGCCAGGCCCATACACTGGACCAAGACAGCTATTTGTGCTTCAGACCAGTCCTGCATTAGACTGGATAGAAACTGAATTCATATTTACTGATGGCAAGCTCCAAGAATATGCCATCTGCATCTGTCAATTAGTGCTAACTGACATCCAACTCAAGACAGAATTATTCTCTCGCTCAAAATGTGGGGGTGGGGAGGAGAAGAGGGGATGGGAGGAGAGACAGCTCCTCTGGCCATGGGGGACACAGGAAGTGCCCCTCCAAAAAATCAGCCAAATTTTTATTCTTGTGCACACCCCTAAGCTTCAGGGATACAGTTTACATGAAATATACTACATAAACCTATGTTGCAAGGTCCCACTATAAGTGAGGTTTTGGACACCACTAGCATGGTCTCTTAAAATGCGTCTCTGGGAATAGGATTGTGCCATCACATCAGACTGTCAGCATGGAAGTACAAACACCACCATACAAAACATGCTGAACAATCACCACAGCGTGATGACATTATACTTGTCCTGTTGATATTTTGGGTTGGTTTTAACATCCAGTGTCAGTATGTTAGCCTCTGAAACGGGTAGTCTCATCAAACCCAGGACTGTTCCACAAAGTCATCATCATCAGTGATTACCTCAGATGCAACAGAAACCCTGCTGACAATGCTAAGAGAATAGGGTCAAGCACAACGGTGACAGCAGCTTATAAGAGATGTTGAATATACTACTGAGCTAGGGTAGTGTGAATCCACATTCCAGCACAGTCTGGTTGTGCCTTGAGTGTGTGACAGGTAGCAATACTGGCAGGAGTCTCATTCATTTTAGAGAGGCTAACAGGTATGGTCCATTCACCACATTCAAACACCCAAATAATGAGTCATTAAAACTGACTTTTTGGCACAAATTCCCCTACTATGAATTTTTAGAGTATAGTAGAACCCCAGAGTTACAAACTGACCGGTCAAACACACACCTCATTTGGAACCAGAAGTACGCAATCAGGCAGCAGCAGCAGAGGTGGAGAGGGGGGAAAAAAGCAAATACAGTACAGTGCTGTGTTAAATGTAAACCACTAAAAATAAATAAATATAATAAAAATAAAGAGAAAGGGTTTAAAAAAAAAGATTTGACCAGGTAAGCAAACTGTTTCTGAGCTGGTTTCATTTAAATTATGATGGTTAAAAGCAGCACTTTTCTTCTGCATAGTAAAGTCTCAAAGCTGTCAATGTTCAGTTGTAAACTTTTGAAAGAACCACAATGTTTTGTTCAGAGTTACAAACAATCTCCATTCCCAAGCTTCTAATGTAATCTCAGAATAGTAACCCAGCCCTTCAAAACATGGGTGATCTCCCTGTAATCACTATATTAGTGGTGCACCTTTGACAGCCTCAACTGCACTCTGCCCATTAATCTAATCTCACTCCTGACTATTAACATTCCAAACCTCTGAGCGGCTTCAGTTAAAAACAACCTGCCCTCAATGCTTTCCATACTCCCAGTTGTGGAATTGTCACAGTTAGCCTATGATGCAGGGTTGGACTGAACTAGTGCCAACTCGAAGATCGCTCAGCTTATGACTCACCACAGAAAACAGGAACTCCTCCTTCCCAATGACACAGGACTTTTGTTTCTGGTACTAGTGTCTTGAGATGGCAGATTTTAATAATTTACTACGACAAATAGCTTTAGTTCCTGTCTTCTGACAGTGGCTAATGTCAGATGCTTCAGAGGGAATGAACAGAACAGGTAATCAAGTGATCCATCCTCTGTCACCCATTCCCAGCTTCTGGCAAACAGAGACTAGAGACACCATCCCTGCCTATCCTGGCCAATAGCCATTGATGGACCTATCCTCCATGAATTTATCTAGTTATATTTTGAACCCTGTTATAGTCTTGGCCTTCACAACATTCTCTGGCAAGGAGTTCCACAGGCTGACTGTGCATTGTATGAGGGGAAAACAAAAACAAAAAAAAACCAAAACAAAACAAAAAACACAAACTTCCTTTTGTTTTTTTTAAAAGTGATGCCTATTAATTTCATTTGGTGACCCCTAATTCTTACATTATGAGAAGGAGTAAACAACACTTCCTTATTTACTTTCTCCATACCAGTCATGACGTTAATACACTTCTATCATATCCCCCCATAGTCATCCCTTTTTCAAGCTGAAAAGTCCCAGTCTTATTAATCTTTCCTCATATCAGCTGCTCTAATGTCCTAATCATTTTTGTTACCCTTTTCTGTACCTTTTCCAATTCTAATATATCTTTTTGAGGTGGGTCAACCACATTTGCACACAGTATTCAAGATGTGGGCATACCATTGATTTATACAGAGGCAATCTATTTTCTGTTTTATTTTTTATCCCTGTCTTAACGATTATCAGCATTCTGTTCGCTTAACTGCTGCTGCACATTGAATGGATGTTTCAGAGAACTATCCACAATGACTCCAAAAAATCTCTTTTTTGAGTTGTAACAGCTAATTTAGACCTCATCATTTTATATGTAGAGTTGGGATTAAGTTTGCTAATGTGCATTACTTTGCATTTATCAACACTGAATTTCACTTGCCATGTTGTTGCCCAGTCACCCAGTTTTGAGAGATCCTTTTTGTAGCTCTTCACAATCTGCCTGGGACATAACTATCTTGAGTAATTCTGCATCATCTGCAAATTTTGCCACCTCGCTTTTCCAGATCATTTATGATTATGTTGACTAGGACTGGTTCCAGTACAGACCCCTCGTGGACACCACTACTTACTGCTCTCCATTCTGAAAACTGACCATTTATTTCTACCCTTTGTTTCCTATCTTTTAACCAGTTACCAGTCCATGACAGGACCTTCCCTCTTATCCCATGACAGCTTACTTTGCTAAAGAGCTTTGGTGAGGGGCCCTGTCAAAGGCTTTCTGAAAATGAATGAATTAGTTGGATAAACTGAAATTAAGAAAATATTCTTTGCATCTGCAGAATAGCCTACTGCCATCAAAAGCTCATTTACAGAGACAAGTTGGGTGAGGTAGTATCTTTTATTGGCCCAACTTCTGTTGAGGAAAGTAAACAGAGCTCTGTGTCAGCTTGTCTCTTTCACCAACAGACGCTGGTCCAATAAAAGTTATTACCTCATCCATCTTGTGTCTCTAATACCCTGGGACCAAGATGGCTGCAACCACACTGCAGAAACCTGGTTCTAGGTGCTTAGCCAGTGACTTCCACCAGTTCTATAACTTGACTTTCTTCAAAAGCTCAGCAGCAAATATGTATTGCTTGAATATTGTCTTTGTATTTATTAAAATCAAATAAATTAGACTATAGTCTATTTAAGCCTTAAAACTGGTTGCCAATGTTAAATGGATTTACTTTTCAAATGAAAAGTAAATTTAAATTAAGTCTAAAAATTTGATTTTTGGTCAGTTTTGATCCACTCTAATATCTCCTATAGAGCAGTTTAAAACACTCCCACCCTTCAGTCCAGCAATGATTCCAGCCTCACCACCACATTCACTTCTTTCTAAGTCTTCCATGCTTCCAATGCACGGACCAGCCTCCCGATCCCAGTGTGCCATGCCATGCCATGCCCCAAGTCTCATTCAAATCCCAGTTTAAGGTGCATTTCCTCCACATAACCCCACAAATATTACTCAAATGCACGCTCCACCCCAACCTCCAATAAGGGAGAGACTGAAAGGCTCTTTCTGGATCTCCTAGTGCATCTGATTTTATCTACATCTTTTAGATTAAACTCTCTGGGGCAGGGACTGTGGGTGTTGTACCTACTGAGAACACTGTTGGTGCATAACAAGAAGAGTTAATATACTCGTTATAGACATGTGCTGCATTTTCATCTCACTAGAGGGTTTTTGGTTTTTAGTAAAGTGAATAGATGCACTTTATCAAGCCACAGCATCTCCTGGTGGATCTTTGCAGCTGCTTCACCCGAGGACGGCACAAGAGAAGACTTTTGAACTGCTCAGTTATTCAGGAGGGCTAGATTATTGCACTCCAAAATATACAAGAAAAGGAAAATCTCAATCGGAATAGAAGGAATTATTTCTTGGCAAAGAGCAATTGGGCTGTGGAAGAATCTTACAGTAAGTGGAAGAAACCCTATTAACTCTTGTCATTTGAAACTGGATGGGAGAACACACTACAAAGTTTACTGTAAGGAAATGAATGTGCTGGCCCCAGGGAGATGAGCTGGATTATGTATTCACATCCCAATAGATCCTCATCACTAGCTCTTCACTTCAGCCATTTGCAGACATCCTTCTCTCCTGAATGGGGGTGGAATGAATATTAAAGTGTTCCCACATTACTGAAAGTGAGGGGGCTGCAGGGGTGGGGGAAGAGAGAAAGAGAGGCAAGCACCACATTCCTGCCTGGGACCCACATGCAGGGATACCCTTCTAGAAAACAAGTTGTTCTAACCCGGTAACAAAGCCCCACTCTCACTAGCCAGGAGGGCCCAACAGGACTCACCTGACATTGTCATCCTCTTCTGTTTCCTCATAGCGGACATTCTCTGCCTCGTCTACCCCCTCAGAGGCTTCTGTTACATCAGACGGCATCTCTCCAGAGACCTGATCTTTCTAAGGTTCTCTTCACTTTTCCAGTCCTGTTTGGAAACAGCCAGAGTTCATCATCCAGTTATATCAGCAACACTTTAAAGTGACTGAAGAGCAAAAATTTGACTTTAATAAAGCAGAAGATTCCTGAATGAGGAGTGGGGGTGAAGGGAAGCACCAAACGCTGCAAAGCTGCGAAAGCCTCAACTCACTCAAACACATGTATGGTCAGTCGACAGCTGTGCACTTGACATTCCCCCTCAGTGGGCTCAAGGATATACTGCATAATATGAGCTTACCTGTTTATGGTCCAACACTGCCTTAGAAAACACAGAATCTTGTGTCCCCTCTTGCAACTCTAAGCAAAGGCACTGACAACCTCAGCTCAGATTTACATATAGTGCATAACAAAGCAGCTCACATACTAATAAACCATAATCTTGTGCAAGAAAGACACCCGTGACTCAGCAAGCAATCCAAGTTAGGCGTCCCAGTCAGGGTTCGGTGGATCAGCTGAGCAGACTAGAAGACCTATATTTCACCAGCCTGCATGATGATACTTCTGAGCAAAACACCACTTTTCCACCAGGATTTAAAAAAAAAAAAAAAAAAAAAAAAAAAAAAAAAAAATCCCTAGGCTATCTGCAGAAAGGCAAGATTTAGAGCAGAATGACTGACCTGGGGAAGGAAGGGGAACAACCCTCCTCCCTAGATCTTTCAGCTTTAGTTACTGGGATTTGAGCTGCAATCTGCTCGCTTACAGAGGTTTCATCAGCAACATGCAGCCTGTCCTCTTTCCTATTAGCTGGTATAACTTACTGCAGTGCTAAGCCACAAAGGCAGGCAGCTTGGCAGGGAATTAACAAAGCCTCTCCCTCTGCAACGTAACACATCTGGAAGGGAAGAGAAATGGGTCATCGGATCACAAAACAATGCTAGCAAAAACAGGCTTCCAGATTGCACAGTTCTTTTCACAAAGGGAGGGGCAGAGTTCACTAGCCTGGCTTTCTGGAATAGCCTCCACACCTGTCCAAAGAGCATGAGAAAGCAAAACTCCTATGCAGCTGAAGCATTTTTATTTGGTTCCCCTTAAATTGTTCTGTTCCAGCATGGACTCTCCGAAATAATAGATCCCAATTATTCAATAGGCTTAAAAAACGGACTATTTGAAAAAGCTTGAGATAAAGTAGTATGTGGTGCAACAGATGCAATATTAAGGACTAGAAGCCAAACCATCTGACTTTTATTACCAGCTTTGACTCACTGATACCTTGGGTAAACCACTCAGCCTCTGTTTCCCCACCACCACCCCTAACCTGTAAAAGGGGAAATAAAACAATTAGCTGACAGTCACTAATCACCACTAAGTTAAGAATAGAAGATGGCAAAGCTGACAGATAATGCCAGAAGGCAGCTGGGCACAGACCAAGCCCACTGCTTATTATTTAGAAATCATCTGTGCTAAACACTGTCTGACCAAACACATTTCATCCTCTTATACTGTGTCTCCCAATCACCTCAGTATGAGCCAGATATGTAGGTCACCGCTCACCTTAAGAAAGCTTGTTTTAATCCTACATGTCTATGTTCTGAGGCTGGAAAAACAGTAAATGAGATAAGACTGTGCAGAGCAGGCCAATCAAGTTAATGTGAAGCCAGAATTGGCAGCTCTGTCCCTAGCTCCCAGTCTGAAGCACAAACACACACAAAGGATGGATCAATTATAAACTGATAAACTGCCCTTCCAGTTAATGACCTCTGGATTCCTAACTTTCTCCTTCAGCCTTCCAGTAACTGCCTCCTACCTCCCCCACCACTTTCTAACTTTTACTAAAAAATTTTCAAAGCAAGAGGTTCCAGCTGGAATGTCCTGAAGACTGAAGCCTTAAGCGATACAAAACACGTACAGCACAAGCAACAGCCAGACAAGCCAGGCCTGCACAATGTGCCTTGCCCAAACCTGAAGGCACCATCACTCACAAGATATGTCTACACTGCAATTAAAAACCCATGGCTGGCCTGTGCCAGCTGACTCAGGCTTGCAGTAAGGGGCTGTTAAATGCAGTATAGATATTTGGGCTCCAGGACCCTGTGAGATGGGAGGGACTAGCCCAAGGGTCAGCAACCTATGGCACGTGTGCCAAAGGCAGCACACAAGCTGATAGTCATTGGTACTCTACCACCGGTCTGGGGTTCTGTTCGCCGGCCCCTGCCAGCTGAGGTCCCCGCTGCTTGCGTCCCTGCTGCTGGCCCCACTCAGCCCGCTGCCGGCCCGGGGTTCCGTCTATCCAGGCCAGCAGCGGGCTGAGCAGGGCCAGGAGCCTGAACCCAGGCCAGCAGCGAGCTGAAATGTTCAGCCCACTGTCAGTCTGGCTTTCCGTCCACCAGCCCGGGTCCTGGCCACCAGCCCAGCTCAGCCTGCTGCCAGTCTGGGGTTCCATCCGCTGGCCCCTGTAAATGTAAAATGTATTACTGGCATGCAAAACCTTAAATTACAATGAATCAGTGAGGACGTCGCACACAACTTCTGAAAGGTTGCCGACCCCTGGTCTACCCAAGCCCTGGGAGCTCAAGTCAGCTGGCACAGACCAGTTGCAGGGGTCTAATGACAGTGTAGACATACCTACAGTGACCAAAATTAGGATTCATGCAATCTTTGGCCTCTCCTAAGAATACCAACTGCCCTAAATTGTGATAGCTATTATGCTGAAGACACTTACCAACTGGGAACTGGATTAAGACCCAGCAACTCATCTCATTTCATACAGGTTGCCAACACTCATCATATGGTAATTTTGTCAATGTCAAACTGAGCCGATTCAAATTTCTGACTTAGAGGTCACAGCCTTGTATCTCTATTATCAATCCCCCCCACAAGCCAGGCAGTGCCCCCAATCTTCACTCCTCCTGGGAAACCGGCCTACTTTACAGGTTTCTGTTGAACATGGTAAGCCTGTCAGAGTTACAAAGCCTTCCAAGCTTTGTCTCTGCAACTATGTCCTTATTTTCCTCATTCCCTTTCTTTGATTACCTCCCCAGTTCCAACAGCAAACATACCTGCTCTAACATACTGTTTGCTTATCAGGTAGCTGTGTTCTACAAGTGTTACACAGATATTTAATTTTGCTTAATGCCCCTGTGAGATGGCATTAATCTCACTTTACAAGGACGAACTGAGGCAGAGAGGTTAAGTGACTTGCCCAAGCTCACGCAAGGAAGTCTGGCCAAAATGGGGATGGAAATATGTCTCCTGCTCTAGACACATGCATAGAGACAGCGGCAGGTCAACCTTGTCTGCACACTGCTTCCTTAGAGCTGAGATCTCAGACAGCATTTGATTTAACAGTTTAACTTGCTCTAGTCCCTGCTCCAATATTTCAAAATTCAGATTTTAAAGTCAGAAATGTGCATCCAAGCCCAATTGTTCAAAGAGTTCAGTCTTACGTTCCCCAGAAAATAAACCAAACTTCTGGATAAATGGTATGTCACCTCCGTATGCAGATCTAGAACCACTACAAATATGGAAGCAGTGCGTCTCTGACACTGCAGCAAGTTACACCAGTTAAGCCATTTCAGCAGGCAGCTTGGCAAGGGAGTAAAGCCTTTCCCCCTGCAATGCAGCACATCTGGTAGGAAAGAGATTGCACAGTACTCTTCACAAAGGCAGGGGCAGTGTTCAGAGAGCTGCTCTGGCACCACTTCCACTCACTCAACGATATAGAGGTCAAAAACAAAACAAAAAAACCCCAAGCAAAATCCTTAGTATAAAAGGAAGCAAATTGAATGAGAATAGCTGAAAAAGACAGGCAAGAGGAACTGCATGAGATAAGCCACAGTAACATGGTCTGATAAAGGTTCTTTATACAACACTGACTCTTTAGGCCTATTTTGTAAATAAATAATCCCACCAAGTAGCCTTTGGACTCCTCTCTCACAGATTTTCTAAGACCAGCATTTTCCTTGGCGAATTCACAAGACGGTTTAGATGCTTTCAAGTACTTGCTGCTACAAAATTCTATAGTCTCCTCTCCATACATGTATCAGATTTTCTTTAATTAACACAAGCACTTTCCCATAGCTTTTGTGCGGGAGAGATAAAAAATGGTATAGCATAGCACTGTTAGTTATGAAGCATATAGCATGTGCAGGAAATAGTGTTGTAGAGGCAAACAGATCTTGAAAGATAAGTCCCAAAAAAGCACCTTCATTTTACATTTTCATGTTATTGATTAAAACAGGGCTCTTCTAGCTCCATTTTCATGTAATTTATCCTTTAAAAAGGGCACTAGTTCCTGTAGACCTGCATACGATGTAGGGACATGTGCTAGAGAAAACCTCTCTCAAAACACTAAGCTTCCAAAGGGTAAACTGATAATTTTAAAAGACTGAAACTCCTCCATAGTGTTTGTCAAAGTCCCAGCCCAGCACAGCCTAGGAAGGAGGCCAAGCCTCTCCAAGGCTTGAATTCATTCATGGGACCTTGAAAATAAGGAGTCATACTAACTTGGCATATTTACCCTCATACCATCGTTTCTAGACCAGCTGCTGAGTGAACGGAACAGACTAGATTCCCATTCCCTAGAGCAGTGGTTTTCAAACTTTTTTTCTGGTGACCCAGCTGGAGAAAATTCTTGATGCTCACAAGTCAAGACCCAATGGAGCTGGGGGATGATGGGTTTGGGATGTTGGAGGGGCTCAGGGCTGGGGCAGAGGGTTCAGATGTGGGAGGGGGTCAGGGCTCTGGACTGAGGGTGCCACCTCTAAAGTGAGCCCAGGGAGGAGGGGTTTGCGGTGCAGGAAGGGGCTCTGGATTGGGCAGGACTTCAGGCTGGGGCAAGGAATTGGGGCATGGGCTTACCTTGGATGGCTCCCGGTTAGTGGCGCAGCGGGAGCGCTAAGGTAGGCTCTCTCTCTGTCCTGGCACTACGGACCACGCTGCACCCCGGAAGTGGCCAGCAGCAGGTCCAGCTCCTAGGTGGAGGTGTGCAAGCAGCTCCACACAGCTCTTGCCCACAGGCACTGCCCCCTCCCAGCTCCCATTGGCAGGGAATCAGCCAATGAGAATGCGGAGCCGGCGCTCAGGACAGAGGTAACGCATGGAGCCCCATGGCTACCCCACCTAGGAGCCGAACTTGCTGCTGGCTGCTTCTGGGGCGCAGCATGGTATCAGAACAGGTAGGAACTAACCTGCCTTAGCTAGGCAACACCATTGCCAGGACTTTTAACGGCTGGTTGGTGGTGCTGACCAGAGCTGCTCCGACCCAGTGCCTTACAGTCTGTTACCCAGTACTGGGTTGCGACCTGCAGTTTGAGAACCACTTCCCTCGAGTCACAGTATTAGTAGGCTCTCAGGATAGCTCTGCCTGTCTTTAAGAGATATGCCTCCTAGATAAGCAAAGGCAATGCTTCAATGTAGTCACTACCTACACCGACAGCATATGTAATCTCCCTCCTCTGAGGCAACAGCTAGGTTGATGGAAGACTTCTTCCATCAATCTAGCGCTGCCTACACAGGGGTTTAGGTCAGCTTAACTATGTTGCTCAGGGGTGTGGATTTTTCAGACCCGAGAGGCATAGCTCTGCCGATGTATGTTCCCATTGTGGACCAGCCCTTAGTAACGATACTCTCCCAAAGGACCTGGCCAAGATCTAGAATAAATGCCTATCCTCCTGATTTCCCTGTAGGCAGTAGCCAGATTCTCAGGCAGTCACTCATGGCTGTAAACAGAGAATCAGAACTGGAAGGGTCCTCAATAGGTCATCTAGTTCAATCATCAGCACTCCAGGCAGGTTTAAGTAACAGCTAGTCCATTCCTGACAGGTGTCTAATTTGTTCTTAAAAACCTCCAGCGACGGAGATTCCACAGCCTCCCTATACAATCTGTTCCAGTGCTTAACTACCCTGACGGTTAGGAAGTTTTTCCTAATGTCTAACCTAAATGTCCCTTGCTGCAATTTAACCCCATTGCTTCTTGTCCTATCCTCAGAACTTAAGAAGAACAATTTTTCACCCTCCTTCTTGTAACAACCTTTTATATACTATCATGTTTCCCCCTTGGTCTTCTCTTCTCCAGACTAAACAAACATTTTTTCCCCAATCTTCCCTCATAAGTCATGTTTTCTAAACCTTTAATTATTCCTGTTGCTCTCTTCTGGACTGTCTCCAATTTGTCCATGTCTTTCCTGAAATGTGGCACCCAGAACTGAACACAACACTCCAGCTGAGGCCTTATCTGCACAGAATAGAATGGAAGCATTACTTCATGTCTTGCTTACAACACTCATACTAATACATCCCAGAATGATGTTCGCTTTTTTTGCATCAGTGTTACACTGTTGACTCATATTTAGCTTGTGATTCACTATGACCCCCAGATCTCTTTTTGCAGTACTCCTAGGCAGTCATTTCCCATTTTGTATGTGTGCAATTAATTGTTCCTTCCTAAGTCAAATACTTTGCATTTATCCTCATTGGAGAAATGATCTGAAGTAAACGGGATGAAATTCAGTTTGTCCAGATCATTTTAAGTTTTAATCCTGTTCTCCAAAGCACTTGCAACCCTTCCTGTCTTGGTATCATCTGCAAACTTTATAAGTGTATTCTCTATGCCATTATCTAAATCATTGATGAGGATATTGAACAAAACTGAACCCAGAACTGTACTTTGTGGTGCTCGATATGCCCTTCCAGCTTGACTGTGAACCATTGACAACTACTCTCTGGGAATGGTTTTCCAACAAGTTATGTACCCACCTTATAGTAGCTCCATCTAGGCTATATTTCCCTAGTTTGTTTATGAGAAGGTCATGCAAGACAATATCAGAAGTCTTACTAAAGTCAAAAATATACCACATCTAATGCTTCCCTGCACTACATCATTATCGTACACCTCTGTACCATTCACACAGAGGGGATTGACAATCAAGAGAGATCCTGTGGAAAAAAGGAAGTTGAAAATTCTATGCTTCTGAAAACAGTCTTTTCCAGGACAAAAGCTGTATACATCTGGAATAAGTGTAAACCCTTTCTGAACAATCCATCCAAAATTACAGGTATCTCTAATTTCACTCCAATTTGAGTACTTATCAGGTTTACTTTACAAATTCCCAGTGAAGTTACCAAAACAAATACTTAGGTTTAGTTGTTAGAGTATGGGTCTATAAAGTTCTGTTCCTGACTCGATCTCTGATGCCATGTGACTTGGGCAGTCATTTATGGACTGTACCTCAGTTTCCCCATCCATAAAAAAGCAAACGATACCCGATTCATGAATCTGAGGCTTGTAAAGCTCTTTGAGATCCATTGATTAAAAGTGCTTGTGCCCAATATTTGTACTGTCTTGTCTCTATCATTTCTGTTTTGTGTTAAGGTAATAACTGTCCTACTTTACTGACTCCCAAAGAACCATGAGCATTTGTGTGTCATATCCCATTCATTCTATGGAACTTATTAAAGACAATATTATCATAATGCCTCACTCCAGAGAGGCTAGAGATGACCAGCTTCTGAGCAGTTAAAGTAGTGAGGGGATTAAGACTGCAAGATACAAACCCCAAGTTTGTCCAGGTATTGTCTGGTATGAGCAGAGCAAAAACTGAGCAGTCTGGTGTAGTTATTTCTCTATAGTGCTATAGATGCTCATATTAATACTAAACGAGTATAATACTCTGACCAAAAAATGCTATTTAATACTACAAGATTTTAAGCAGCAACTAGAGCAAGACTAGAGAAAAATTAGACACCTGTAAACAAGAACATCTACTTCTCCAGCTAGGGCAAAAGCTACCAGCCAGGATTGTCAAGCCACATGCTTCCGGGTACAGTCTAATCAACAGCTGAAGTCAGGAAAGAAAATCCCTGATGCAGAATTGCATTATGAGAACTCTACACATTCCTTTCTAGTATCTGGAATTGGTCACTGAGACAGGATGCCCAACTGGGATGCCTGCCTAGGCAGATCTTTGGCCTGTACCAGCATGCAAGTTCCTATGGGAACCAGTATAGAATATTTCTGCACAGAGGCATGAAATGGTAGCACTCCAACCCCAAATTGCAGCTTCTAACCCAAAGTAGTTTTAGGTAATGTGCGGAATAAAGAATGGGTGTTTCCACACACTTCCCCCTGCCACCCCCCTTAAAAAAAAAAAAAACAAAAAAAAAAAAAAAAAAAAAGAGTATTATACTTCAGGGAAGTTTTCTAACTCTAAGTCACAGCCACATGCCACTGGCCAGACAGGATTGAGCAGTATTCTCTTCAGAGTGCAATAGCAATGTCCCCTGCCAAGTTGCCTACGGAGTGAAGTGAGGCAGCCCTTGTTACAGGCTCTCTGTTCAGGTCAGAGACGAGGCTGCTGGGCTAAGAACGGCCTTACTTTGCAGTGTTTCAGTCATGAGCACTGTAACAAGATTATGTATATTTTCCTTAGTCAGTTTTGCCCAGTGATTCAGTGACCACAAACAAACAAAACACACAGCTAGAACAGCAAAATTAACCCTGGTCATAAAAAAAAACACCCCACACATGAGAGGCACCAATGAGTGTTGAGGCAAGGCCTGCTTTCTAATGCTTTTCATACATATTACATCAAATTAAATCCTCCACTGTTCTTACAACAGGAAGCTTCCATCATGCCAGATGTGCCCAAGAGATACCAAGTGGGGCCAGTAACAGACAGTTACAATGCACTAAACAATTCAACTATGTTGGTAACAAGTCTCAATACATAGCAGTTATGACAAATGTGTTATTCATGTATCTCACAATGGAAGCATTACAATGAAGTGGGGGATTGTAAGAG
Organism: Gopherus flavomarginatus; assembly: GCF_025201925.1. Taxonomy (NCBI): domain Eukaryota; kingdom Metazoa; phylum Chordata; order Testudines; family Testudinidae; genus Gopherus; species Gopherus flavomarginatus. The sequence goes on from NC_066625.1 coordinate 33,465,120, forward strand.
GTCTCAGAGAAATGCCATTTTCAAAGCTCTTTACAGAATTAAATTTGGACGGGGAGTTAGCGGTAGAAGTGGCTGATGCCAGTTCTTCACACTTGTGTGTACTGTTAACAGCATGCTGATTATAAGAGATCGTAAAATACTATAAATACTTCCATACTGAAGGACCTTAAAAATCCTTTACTAACAATTACAGTAAACACAAGGATATCTTCCATCTACTCGTTAACTGCAGCCATCTCTGAGATGGAACATGCAATCATCTAACCACACTACACAATAGTGTAGTATGATGGGGAATGCTAGCCAAAGGAAACTGAAGGCTAAATTTAGGATGGTAGAATAATTACCAGTGTTGCAATTCAGTCAGAACACTACGCTAATAGCCATATTACTCTTATGAAAAGGTTCACAGAATTATTTACTAGTCAGTACCTTGATTTATATCTTATCCAAAAAGTGAGCATTTCCAGCAACACAGTGCTCCCAAAGTATAATATAGGGGCATTGGTTCAGTACTAACTCTGGAAGAAAAGCACCAATACCACTTCCTGACACACACAGACGAATAAAACAAACAGTGTACTACTTCCAAGTGCCAATTAGCACAACCCTGAATAGTGTGCAAAATATCCAGTTGCAGCACAAGGTGAGGTAGCTGTGGGCAGCACAGAAGGTTATGTTGGGTTTGAAAGAAAAAGATTCCTCCTCATTTAGCTGATGCCACACCAGATTAGAGCTAACCTCTGACAGTGGAAAGCAGGCCAGATGTGAAAAAACTGAAATGGGAAGAGACCACAAAGATAGCAATTTTGTTGAAGATAGGAAACCAGTGTAGGTTCCTCCACAACAGAGGTGAATGGATAAAATTTGCACATGCAGGTAAGTAGTGAGGCTGCAACATTCTGAATGAAGCTACTCCAGTTCTCTGAGAAAAGCTAGCAAAACAAGCAAGCAGTGGCCTGGGGAGTCCAGTTACCCATGGAAACCTGTACATGATTACCTATTTGACAATATAATTTACAGTTACAAGACTTTCCATAGAAGATCAGATCCACCATCTCTTTTGAAAACACAGGATACAAGATGGACAGAAGAGCTTTTTAATGGAAGAAAAAAAATGGATGTGACGAGGCTTTCCATGATATCATGGGAAGGTGTTACTGTCACTCCAGTATGGCAGCTAGAACTTTGTTTCCTCACAATTGTGTCTCCTCCAAGCCCACGTATACAGCTGGCCAGGTACATTATAGGGGTATGACACTTCCCATAAAAACATAAAAGACAACCACAGCCAGAAATATGAAACTGGATGTGATGAAGCAGTGACCTGACCTTTTATTGCTCTCATTTGTTGGGAACAGGTGGAAGGTTTCCTATGATTACTAAGGGTAGATATTTGTGGATCTTCCCATCCTCTGTTCAAGATCCTGGGAAGGAACACATCTGGGATGGAGGCTTCCTTGTCTCAGTACAAACAAAAGCTGATCTTTAATTTCTAAATGGTAGAGGAGTAAACTGTTAACCATGTGGTTGGACTAGATACTTAGTAAGGCCAACATTAAGCAAAAACAGGCCAACTGGATACATCTCTGAATGTATGTCTACAACTGATTTCAGAATAAAAATATTTCAAAGACAACATTTCTAGTACAGCAGCCAGTTTCTCCAGGAGTCAGCTGGAGTTAAACTGCAGAGGTCTCCTCTGACCAGCAGTGATTGTGCAAAGAGGAAGACATCTATGAATTGTGACTGCATGCTGAAATGCTGACAAAGGGGAAAGTTGGAAATCCTGCAACATTTGAAAAAAGTCACCATCATTATTGGTTTATTCTGAAGTTGTTCAAGTACATCCTGTGGTTTGACTAGACACCAGAAGGATAATCCCATTGAGAAAACTAAATTCCCAGCGCAGTTTTTTGCCATTTACCGTAGGAAAATCTCTGTTGCTGCTAGGCCACAAATTATAGTTTATTCTGGATTAGTTAACCACTGCTCAAGCAGTTCTCATTATCACTGATGCATTAGTATATTAGAAATTTAACCAGGACTAGCAATGTTTGTTGTACCAACCAATTTCATTGCAGTAAGAAGACTGCTGTTGCTAGGCCCTGAATGATTTCCAGAAATAAGGCATGTAGAAAAGAGCAATGCACTATTTGTATTTCGTTAATGGATTACCATGGTTAGCAGATTAACTACATTTCTAGTGCTCCGTTCCCTCTGCTAGCCTCTGTTTCTTGAGTAGTACATTTTTATACCTGTTTACAGTTAAGATAAAAATATCAAATCACTTGAGTCATTTATGCAATAAGAAAGCAGGCAGTGTGTTTTCTGGGCATTTCTGCTTGCAATGATATGGCACTTTACAAAGTCAACTAATCTGTCTTCTCAACACCCCTATGACGTAAGCAAGAATTATCCTCATCTTATAAGAGAGATTAGTATTTGCCAAAGGGCACACAGGAAGTTTGTGTCAGCTCCAGAGTTCCAATTCCTATGCTGCTGATTCCTGGCCCTCTGTTCAAGCCATTATTTAAAAAGCTGCAGTCCTATTAGCAGCTGTTGCTTCTCACTGAGAGACAAAGGCTTAGAACTGAAGGGAAGTTATGAGCGATGTTTCAGGACATGCGCACTGAAGGTCAATTTACTGTTTGGAACCATATCATGGCAGACATTAACAGAGTCAGCTAAGCACTCTCCACCGTCCTCTAGGACTGGAAACACTGGCTCTAATAGAAAGTGAGGAATTTTAAGACTAGGGGAGGAGGGGCGCAAAATGTTATCCTTGGACGACATCATCATATTGCCCACAGTTGCCCAAATCTTGATTCTTACATGGCACCCACCACAGTGGAATCCAAATGTTTCACAAAAATTAGAGTATACAAAGATATTTAACTCTTTCCTGTAGTCAACTGGGACCAGATGTGCGAGCTGAGTTATTATGGGAAGGCTTGGTTGAAGTGGGTTTTGCAGTTCGATCAGAAAATGCTGACATTCAATCCCAAACTCATAGGCTGTTCAATAAGAAAGCTCAGCCTTCTACATACAAGGGTTCAGATCTTCAAACTAACAGTTCCAGTGCAACTTGGCTATCATGGGAGTGCCTGATTTTGCAGCAGTAAGTGGTCCCTGTACTGATATGGGTCAATTTCCTGGAGGACTTAAGATGAGAACTGAAAAATGCTGAGCCAAATCTAAGTTAACAGGGAAGCAAGTGCAGAAAACAGCAAGGATTTTCATGCTCTTGGCAACTTGCATTGTTGAGAAACCTCATTGTTATATTTTTTAGATTGCAACGTTTAGGTATGAAATTGTCGATTTTCTGTATGATATCAGACCTGGAGGTGTGACCGAGTTGATTTCAACAGGAGTGAGTGGAGTTCTTGGCAGCTGCAGAGTAACAATCAGAGGGTAAACACCCTCAAAAGAAGATCATGTTATAGAAGTGGAGGAGTTCTTCATAAATATTTTCTTCTATCCATTAGCTTCACCTCAGTCTTTCCAAGAATTAGCTTCAGCCAGCTGCAGATCTCAGCCAAGCACTTAGAATTGAAGGTGGTATCTAGTACTGATGTCAAGGCAACAGAAAGGATCTGTCCACTTATTGATGACTTAAGCCCATATTTTAAAAAAGTGATTTGCTTTAAAGAGGAGAGAAGACCCTGGATATGCAAGAGACTGTACAGCAATGCTCTCAACCAGAGGTACATGCACCGGCCCTGCCCCGCCCCAGGGTACAAGGATATTTTGTGCCCTAGGCGAAACTTCCATCTTGTGCCCCTCCCCCCCCAATCACATACATTATACACAATACACGGTCACGAAATTGTGCCCCAGACCTTTTTTTTTTTTTAATCTGCCATGAGGCTGCATCAACTGTAAACGAAAAAAAAATGAAATTTTATTCCTATCAGTCATTTTTCTTGTTCACTATTAAAAAGTAAAGGATAGAGAATGCATGTCACTTACTATAATTAACTATTTGAATTTCATCAACTGTTTGACGTAAATATTGATTAAGAGATCAAGATGACTTTCCCTTAAAATTAAGCAATGTTGACTGTAATCAGAAATACACCTTTTTTAATCATGTATACGTCCTTCCTTCATATCAAAATCTGACTGGGAGTGCTGCGGAACCCATTCTGCCTAACTAGCCATGCACTTTCAAATGATTAAAAACATCAAATGGTACAAACTCAATTTGAATGAAAAATTCCATTTTCTAACTAAATAGGTCACACGCACTCAAATGGTTGCCAAGTGCTCTCTGTGGTGGTATGTTCATCTGCTCTAAATGCCTACTAACTTCCCTGTGAAAATAATCTTTGACTTTGATCCAATGAAAGCAGGATGGAAAAGCTCCCCCCTAGAAGACCTAAGACATGATGGCTGGATAACATAAACAGACACCTGTCCCTCACAGGCACTACCTCATAACATGCCAATTGTGCTCAGGACAGAATATCATAGAGGAATACTATGCATTCAGTGGTCTCTACACTGGCCAAGCAACAGCACAACAACTAACCTAACCAGTCCATCCAACTTTTTTGACTGCTTCTTGGGCACTGGTGAGGGGTAACGGTGCCAGACTGAGCCCAGTGATGGGTGCAGTACAAGTCCACAAACTGAGGCAAGGTGCTGGGCCTAGAGTCCTGCTGAGACTGCTGTCCTGCACCAAGTGGAGCACAGCCTCCATGAGGAGAGAACTCAAATAAATATCACGCTCCTTCTGCATGATTCCCCCAAGCACTTCTTCAGGTAGCTGCTATGGGGGTCACTCACAGGCTTAGGCCTGCCTGTTGCAGGCAAAACACAGCAGCAGGGCTTAAAACTCAGACAGGGCTGCCCAGAAGATTCAGGGGGCCTTGGGCAAAGCAAAATTGGGGGCCCCTTCCATAAAACATTTGCAATACTATAGTAACATGTATTAGGAAATGTAAAAAATAACTAGTGAAATACATTCAAAAAAAAATTAACTTGTAATAATTTGAAAATACACTAAATACATTATTTAAAAACATTAAAAGCTGTAATGGGCTGTATACATTTGCAATTACATAATGGGCAGATGATGGGTGATTGTGATGGTTGGTACCAATGGGCTGTCGCTGCCTGGAGGTGGTGCTGCTGTTGCCCAGGGCTGAGTGGGGAGCTGGGCTCTGGGTTCAGGGGTGCTCAGCTCACAGGGACTGGGCTCAGGGATGTGGGGAGATGAGGTCAGGGTGGTGTCCAGCTCAGAGGGGCTGGGCTCAGAGCTGGGTGTCAGGGCTGTGGGGGGGATGGGGTCGAGGGGGGTGCCTGGGGGCACTGGGGCAGCTCAGCTCTGCAGGCTGCTGTTCTCTCCAGCCACCCACACACAAGGGGAGCAGGAGCAGGGACCAGCCAAGGACCAATGGGGCAGGAGCACAGGCGCCTGAGGCCGAGCTGCCGAGAAGCATTTGCTTACCTTGCCCAGCACATGAGCGTCAGGGTCTTCTTTCTTCCTCCACTCCACCAGACCACCGCTGAGGCTCTTTTCTTCTCCTGCCCCTCGCTGGGGCTGATGTGGAGGCTGAGCCAGGGGGCAGCCCCCGCTTTCCTCCAGAAGCCCTTGTGTCGCACCGTCGCAGGGCTCCTACCACGTGCGCTAAGCAGAGCTGCGCAGCTCTGCCCAGCCACCTTCACCCCGCTGGCAATGAGAAAAATTGCATAGGCTGGAGCCCCTGCTCTGGGAGGGAGAGGGATTCTGATTTCTGAGCCTCTGCTAGCAGCCCAGGGATTCCCCTGGGTCAGCGCGCCGCCAGCAGCCTGAACCTCTGGGCAGTCGCAGCGGCGCACGCTGACCCGGGGGACCCCCCTGGGCTGCCGCGGCGGCGCACGCTGACCCGAGGTCAGTGTGCCACCGCGGCAGCCGGCAGCCCGGGGTTTCCCTGACCCGGGGGGGGACCCCCTGGGCTGCCGGCTGCCGCGGCGGCGCCCTGACCCGGGGGGGGGACCCCCTGGGCTGCCGGCTGCCGCGGCGGCGCCCTGACCCGGGGGGGGGACCCCCTGGGCTGCCGGCTGCCGCGGCGGCGCCCTGACCCGGGGGGGGGACCCCCTGGGCTGCCGGCTGCCGCGGCGGCGCCCTGACCCGGGGGGGGGACCCCCTGGGCTGCCGGCTGCCGCCGGCAGCTCAGACTCTCTCTCTGTCCCAGCAGCAGCGGCTGCTCAACCATTTAAAAAAAAAATTGGGGGCGCTTTTTGGCACCCCCAAATCTCGGCACCCTAGGCAACCGCCTAGTCCGCCTAAATGGTTGCACCGGCCCTGCCCTGGGGGTATGCAGAGGTCTTCCAGGGGATACATCAACTAATCTAGGTATCTGCCTAGTTTTACAACAGGCTACATAAAAAGCATTAGTGAAGTCAGTACAAACTAAAATTTCATTCAGGACTATGACTTTACACTGCTTTATATACTATTCACTGAAATGTAATTACAATATTTATATTCCAATGGACTTACTTTCTCATTATACAATTATAAAATGAGAAAGTAAGCAATTTTTCAGCAACAGTGTGCTGTGACACTTTAGTTTTAGGTCTGATTTTGTGAGCAAGTAGTTTTAAAGTGAGGTGAAACTTGGGGGTATGCAAGACAAATCAGACTTATGAAAGGGCATACAATAGTCCGGAAAGGTTGAGAGCCACTGTATCACAATGGGGTTCTGGTCCATGACTATGGACCTTAGATGCTGCGGTAATACAAATTATAAATAATAATGGAGTCCATCAGAACTCCATGTAGAGGAACTTTCAAACCACTTTGATGCAACACCACTAATCCTGTCCATGTCTTTAATATACCATCCAGATTGGGCCTTCAGATTAAAAAATGAGGGCAGATGCAGTCAGCTCCAGGTCTGAAATAAGGAGTCCTGACAAAATGTTAATGAGCCTCTTACATAGAACATTGACATCCAAACTTTGCTAAGAGACAAATCTGAAGTTACAGAAGCACTTAGCCACCCTAGACAGAAAATAGAGCCTTCAGTACAAGGCAATGCTAAAGTCAAAGCTGAAATCCACTGGAGTCATGCCACTGTGTGGGGAGGATACGGCTCTGTCACAGGGAGGACACTGGCTGCTGGTTACTTCTGGCAGCAGGCAGTGCTTCACCCATACTCCTGACCCACTCACCACAGTGATGAAGTACTCTGTTTAGGAAGGAACAATCGATTGTATACATACAAAATGGGAAACAAGTATCCAGGAAGAAGTACTGCAGAAAGGGATGTGGGGATCATAGTGGACCACAAGCTAAATATGAGTGAACAGTGTAACACTGTTGCACTAAAATAAAAACAAACAAACAAACAAACCAACCACATTCTGGGATGTATTAGCAGGAGTGTTGTAAGCAAGACACGCAAAGTAATTCTTACGCTCTACTGTGCGCTGATTAGGCCTCAGCTGGAGCACTGTGTACAGTTCCAGGCACCACATATCAAGAAAGATGTGGAGAAATTGGAGAAAGCAGAGAAGAGCAACAAAAAATGATTGAAGGTCTAGAAAACATGACTGTGACAGGATGCTGGGCAAAGGGTTGCAGATCCAGCCCTCTGTCACGCCCGCTCCTTGTTAAGGGAACAAATTAGAGCAGACTAGAGATAACCTGGCCCTAATTAGAGACAGACAGCTGCTACCTAATTAGCCTGGGGCTGCATAAAAGCCTTCAGGGAGGGAAGCCAGGGGAGAGCAGGAAAAAAGGAAAGGCAGAAAATGGAAGGTAGGAGGCAGCACTTCCTCCTGCAGATGGTGAAGGGTTACTTGCACATGGTGAAACAGTGGTGGGAACAAGCCTGAAAACAAAGTGCATCAGTGGCTACTAAACCAAGGGTCTCAGTGTGACTTTGTGAACCTAGCAGTCAAGGGGCCCTGCCGCACTCTACTACAATGACCTATGAGGGGAGATTGAAAAAAATTGGGTTTGTTTAGTCTGGAGAAGAAGACAAGACTATGGACGGATGTGATCACAGTTTTCAAGTACATAAAAGGTTGCTACAAGTAGTATTGTTCTCCTCAACCTCTGAGGATAGGACAAGAAGCCTTGGGCTTAAACTGCAGCAAGGGCGATTTAGGTTGGACATTAGGAAAAACTTGTTATTGGGGTGAGTAAGCACTAGATTAAATTACCTAGGGAGGTTGTGAAATCTCCCTTGTTGGAGATTTTTAAGAGCAGGTTAGACAAACACTTGTAGGGATGGTCTAGAATAGATAATACGTAGTCCTGCCATGAGTGCAGGGGATAGGACTAGATGACCTCCTGAGGTCCCTTCCAGTCCTACAATTCTATGCTTCTATAAAAGTGCACCCTCTCTTCCATGCATGATACTTGTCAAATGTTTGCTCATTCGGAGCAAGCAATGCTCTCCTGTTACATGAAGAGATTTTAGCCTGACTTTATAAAACAGACATGAATCTCAGGACAAATGTGCCAATGAAGGTTTGGGAGGAGAAAAGCCACAAACATGCAGCCCTGCTTTCAAAGCTGTAATGCGCTCAGCCAGAAGAGAGCAAAACAGTATCACCTTCCTTCATGCCCATGGACATGAAGAGAAATGACAGTACAAGGACTCAGTATTTTCCATATTTACATTTTTTTTATTTCCATGAACATCCTCCCCTAACTTGTCAGTTTTGCAGTACAAAACCTGTATATCACCTAGAAACACAAACTTAACATTCAATAAAATCCATTTAACTCAGTGCTAAATTGTGAGGTCCCATGTAAACATAGTGATGAGTGTTGGAACTTTTAAGATGTGACATGCACATAGACATGTACGCAATAGACATTTCATTTTACTGAAGTCAAAGTCCGGTTCCCCCACCTCCCCCGCTCCACCACTGACAATTCTTTAGTTCCCAGGAAACTGAATGCTATCAAAACTTTATTGCACACAGCAGCAGCAATGAGTATATCAGCTCCTCTTGCACCCAGATCCAGACATGTAACAGTGAGATGTGTGACTAAAACTCTGGGACTAAAGTAAAATTAAATTTTTTCTGTTTTTAATTTCAGATTATGCATATGCCCTATTGTGTGTTTTATGGGAACGATTTAAGCAATAATGATAAGGAGAAGGGCAGTGCCAGCGACCCAGGGAGGCTCATCATAGAGTCAGTGACCAAAAGCCAGAGGAGGAAGAGAAAAACGGTCCACTCCCAGAGACCAACAACTGGACAACCAGTGTGGCAGGAGATGGACGCTGAAGCACCCCAAAAAGAGGAGTGCAAGAGAAGCGTTTCCTCAAACTCCCAGAAATGGCACCGCCCTTTCCATTCAGCGGGCAGGAAAAGCTGCGCCTAGCCCTGGGAGACAGGAGACAGCAGCCACTGGCCCGTGACAAAGGACACAGGGCGCTCGAGCCCACGCAGGCGGTGCTGTCCGGCCCCAGGCACGTGCCCGGGGACCCCGGGACAGACTGACGGGATGGGCTCACACGGGCACGTCTGTCCCGCCCGTCAGGTCTCCACCTTCCCCCCGGGGCTGAGGAGACGCGGTTCCAAGCCGGCGCGGTTACCCAGGCCGCTCAGCGGGTCACCTCGCGCGCTCCAGGCTGAACGCCGGTTGGCTGGGCACGGCTCGGCGGAGCCAACCCCCCGGGGCCCCGCCTGTTCCCGCTGGGCTCTGAGGGACGCCAGCCCTAGATCACGCCCCAGCCAGAGGCAGCTCCGGGCAGTGAGCCCGAGAGACCCGCGGGCACAGATCAGTGGCGGGGCGCTTTGAACACTGCTCCCCGCGCCGCCCGCCTGCCAGGGACCCCGCGCTCCCCGCACAGCCCGCGCCTGCCAGGGACCCCGCGCTCCCCGCACAGCCCGCGCCTGCCAGGGACCCCGCGCCGCCCCCGCCTGCCAGGGACCCCGCGCCGCCCGCGCGCCCGCCTGCCAGGGACCCCGCGCTCCCCGCGCGCCCGCCTGCCAGGGACCCCGCGCTCCCCGCGCGCCCAGCTGGGGCCGCGCGGCAGGTACCGGCAGGCAGGACACCAGCCTCACCCCGCGGCGCCGATCCAGCCGGGAGCCGCTCCGAGCGGGCCCTGGGGCGACACAGCGGCACCTCCTGACCCCGAGCCCGCGTCCCCGCTGGGCTAATCCCGCGCCCGCGCCGCACTCACCCGCAGCAGCTCCTCTCAACGCCGCAGCCGCCTCGGCCTGCTGGAAAAGGCGGGACAAAGGCCTATCCGTGTAATTAATTATTCATGACCAGGCGGCGCTGCGGCGTGTTTACACGTAATTCAGGCCAGGCTGACGTGACTAGAGCCCTGACGTAACAGTCCCCACCTCTTTGCAGAGGCCCCGCCCCTTATCTGGCCCCGCCTACAGCTCGTAGACGGGGTGCGTTCTACTGATTGTCTCTGGGTTTGGGGCTGCTGGATGGTCCCCGACACTCCCACGTGCTCCCTTGCCCCAGCCAACACGCTGTCCCTGATTGTCACCATTTGTGAAAACTGAAGCAAGTTAGGCATTAAACACCTCAGCTTTCCTGATTCGTCCATTGTTAGCACTCCTTCCCTTTTAAGTAGAGGAACCTACACTTTCCTTATTTTTGTCTTTCTCTTGCTCCTAATGTATTTAAAGAACTTCTTATTGCTTTTTATGGTCTTTGCTAAGTTAACTCATTTAGTGCCTTAGCCTTTCTGATTTTGTTCCTACAGGCTTATGCTATTCTTTTCTATATCTCCATAGCAATTTGTCCAGGTTTCCACTTTTTGTAGGATTCCTTTTTGATTTTCAGGTCATTAAAGTGCTCCTGATGGAACCATATTGGCCTCTTAATAGTCTTCCTGTCTTTTCTTCCCAGCAGGATAGTTTGCAGTTGTGCCTTTACCATTGTCTCCTTGAGAATCAGCTAGCTGTCCTGTACTCCTTTCTCCTTTAGATGTCCTCTCTGTGGGACTTTATCTACTAGTTCTTTGAATGAATTCATTAAAGGAAGCTTTTTTGAAATCCATCAGTTTTATTCTGCTGCTCTCACTCCTTCCTTTCCTTAGAATCATGAAATCTATAATTTCAGGGTCACTTTAACTCAAATTGCCTTCCACTCACAGATTCGCTACCAATTTCTCTCCCTGTTCCTCAGAATCAAGTCTAAAATGACTGTCCTCCCTGGTTACTCCCTCCACTTTCTGGAACAAAATGTTATCCACAATAGATTCCAAGAACTTGCTGGAAATGTTGTGTTTTCCCATATTACATTTCCAGCAGATTTCTGGGTAGTCAAAATCCCCAATTGTTACTACGTTTTTTGTTTTGGATATTTCTGGAAGCCTCTGCCCTTGGTGAATGTCTTGGCCCCATGGTTCTCTGCTCCCTGGAAGAATGCTTTCTCTCTCAAGCTCCTCATCAGCCTCCCAGGGAAAATCCTTTCCCTTCCCCCGCTGATTTTAAACATATTAAAACAGTAGTTCACAAACTGTGGTTCTTGCAGGGCACCCACACAGAGTTGGCTGATCACATGCTGCTGGTTCTTCTTTTTGTCAGCTCTTATATTCCATTAGAGGAAACTAAAAATAAACAAACACTGAGGGTGATTTGTAAGAAATTTTGTTAGTTGCCCTGGAGATTATATATGATTTTGAATGACAAGGAAATCAGTCTGTTTTCTAGCAAATACAGGGGGATGAGGGAAAGGAGAGGGACAGACAATTGTGCATGGGAGGTGGGCAATTGTGACTGGGGAGAAATGCCCACAAGAAACTCTTTATTAAGGGGTGGTGCCCACTGTGGTGAAGGTTGCAAACACCTGAATTAGATACAGACCAGGATTTGCTGTTTTACTCTCCCTGATGCTCAGTTTACTCAGTGACACCAGCCATCCCTTGTTCTGTATCCAGGTTACATGTCCCTCTCTCATGGACAAGCTGTTGCTCTGATCTGAGCTGCACTAAATAAATTCTGGCTACATAGACTAACTGGGGCACCCAACCTCAGCCTGAGAACAAACACTGATTCCTGCCTTAGTTTCCCTGTAAATGCCACCAAATGGCAGACAACCCCAGAATGCAGCACTGACCCTGTTGCCTTCCCCAAGTGCAGTTCAGTGTCCAGCTGGCCAAGGAGACTCAGAGGAGGAATTCATCAAACAGAGAGCTGGGCAGGGCAAATCCATTTCTCCTGCTGTTTATAAGGAACCAGAAGTAGGGTGACCAGATGCCCTATTTTTAAAGGGACAGTCCTGTATTTAAGCCCTCCTGCAAGTGTCCTAACTTTTTCTTTAAAACGGTCAAATTGTTCCATATTTTCTGTCTCCCCCCATCAGTACTGGCTGTTATCCGGATCCCTGCTTGCCAGCCACCCGTTCACCAGCGGTGAGTGGGACGGTCCAGTGGCCAATGATGGGAGTGGGTATGCAAGGCTGGTGGTGTGGTGAAGATGCAGTGTGTGGGGCTAGCCGCTCCCACACTCGTCCGTCAGCGCAGCCCCCGCAGCATGCCAGCTGTCGGCCAGCAGGACCCCGTCCCATTTCCAGCCGGCATTGGCTGTGCACTGCAAACTACGGTAGCTGGTGAGTGCAGGCAGGCGCCAAGTGGCAGACGGTTACGTGTCACTTCTGCTGCCCACCCATTGGTCCTTACGTGCTATACCTTTCCCTGTCCTCTCTGTGCTTTGCCCCTTTGTCCCTCCTCCAGCCCCGCTGCTCCTCCATATCCCCTCCCGTGGGGAGCATCCTGTTCCCAACGGTGTGTGGAGAACTAGCCCCTGGTGGGAGTGCTCAGCTCACCAACACTCTGGCCAGCAGGCTCCTTCCTTCTCCCACAGCCTCTGGCTGGGCCAGCACCCCAGGAAAACCCCAAACCCTTTGGCCTGTGGCACTGGCCAGGAGAAGCCGGAGCCCTGCACAGCGCAGGCACAGAGAAACCTCTGCCCCTCAGCTAAGCTGTGGAGTGGTGGGGAAAAGCAGCAATTTCTAGCCTCTTCATGACCTGAACCTGCAGGCTCCACAGCAGCCCCTGGGGCAGGGGTTTAGCATCCTCTGCACCCGTGCTTCCCCCTCCCTGCCCCGGGGTCCTGCCCCCAAGAAGTGCGGGGCTGCCCCGTCCCCTGGGCACTCAACCCCTGCTGAGCCACCTCTCTGGCCAGGTTTGCTGAAGCCCCTGCAGTCAGGTTCCCTGGGCTGTGGTTCACCATGCATCCTGAGGGCTTAATGCCTTCCTGGCTGCACTGTAGCTGGGGGACAGGAGGTGGCTGGGTTATGTCAGTGGCCAGCAGCAGCCTGGAGGTGTTAGCTGCCTTTGGCAGGAAGGGATAAGCTTCCAGCCATATGAGGTGGGAGGAAGGAGAGATGAGCTCTGCAAAGATATGGGCCAGGTCATCCTTTCCCCACCTCCTGCTTCCCTGTGGCTGGAAGCAGCTCCCATCCCTTTCCTCCTGCAAAGTGCCAAAAGGCTGCTGCTGGCTACATTCTGGTGTGAACTCTGGCAGAAATCTGCAAGGGGGGGCATGTTACCCTGAGTGCCCTCCCCCACGTGTTGCCTTGAAAAGATGTGGCACTGGGTACCAGGAGAGGCAGGTCAGTCCCAGGGGCCCAGCCAGGCATGGAGGGTGGAAAGCCCTGGATAGGGAGGGTTGGGTCAGTCAGTCGGTCAGTCCCCCACCCCCTGTGTAAGAGAGGTGTACAGGAGTGTGTATGTGTCACCCCTCCCAGTCTGAACCCTAAAGCCTTAAAGATAAGAAGGTAAATATAAAGATTCCAACTACTCAGTATTTCTTTTTAACAGGAGCTCAGTCAACTTGATGTTAATTTGAATGTTTGTACTGCATAGTTCTGATTGATTGCCATTGAACTCCCTTGAAGATGAGTAATTTTACCAGGTGTCCCTTATTCAGCATAGGGAAATATGGTCACCCTAACCAGATGCAAGAGGCTAGTTCTCATTTTCCAGCTCAGTTTGGAGGCACTGACAATCAGTGTGTAATAGGAACACATGGAGTAATGTTCTGCCTCCCTGCCACTATTCAAACAGCAAGACATATTCAGACTGAAAAATAAGGCCCCAGCCCAGGCAGGCTGCTTCATGCTGATTCTGTCCTGGGAAGCTGGCTGGGGCTAGGGCTGGAGCTAGGGTGGTTGGGACTTCTTAGGAAGGCTGGGGCTGTGCTGCCCAGTACTCCAGGGCTGTGGGGGAGGGGAAACTGTGCACCACCTGCCTGCTCAGTGCTCCGGGGCTGGGGGAGATCGCCTGCTTCCCACCCAGCACTCTGGAGACGCTCAGGTGACTCGGACCTGGGAGGAGGGGGCTGGCAGCCACGGGGTGGGAGGGGGATACTCTGGGCCTTCAGGTGAGCCAGGGGGTGGGAGGGGTGGGCTGAGGGCCAGCTTCCCCGAGCACATGGTTCACTCACTGCCCATGAGGTCAGCTCTGGATAATGGGGGACCTCACGCTGCTTCCCTCACTATATTGCCTTTCATCACAACACTGGTTTAAGTTTCATCCCTCTAGATCACTGTTTTCAGCACCAGTGATTGGTAAGCAGAAACAAGGACTACAAACTGAGTCTAATCAACTCTGTCTTTAAACACTGGAGAAAAAAGATCAAAAGATATCTAGGACTCTTTAAACAGCAGCCACACTACCACATAGGATCACCTGTTCCCATCCTCTCTGATGTGGCTTGCTTGCCTATACAGTAACACCTTGCTTAATGTTGCAGTTATGTTCCTGAAAAATGCTACTTTAAGCGAAACGATGTTAAGCTAATTCAATTCCCCCTAAGAATTAATGTAAAGGGGGGGTTAGGTTCCAGGGAATTTTTTTTCACTAGACAAAACTATATTTTATTATATACACAGTATAAGTTTTAAACAAACAGTTTAATATTGTACACAGCAATGATGATTGGGAAGCTTGGTTGAGGTGATGGAGTCTGTCATAAACAGATAGTTAAGGGTTAATGTCTCTTTTACCTGTAAAGGGTTAACAAGCTCAGTGAACCTGGCTGACACTTGACCAAAGGACCAATCGGGGGACAAGATACTTTCAAATCTTGGTGGAGGGAAGTCTTTGTTTTGTGCTGTTTGTTTTGTTCTCTCTTGGGACTAAGAGGGACCAGACATGCAACCAGATCTGTCTCCATTATTTCAAACAGTCTCTCATGTTCAAAATAGTAAGTACTGGCTAGAAAAGGTGACTTACTTTTATGTTTGTTTTCTTAATCTGCAAATGTGTATTTTGCTGGAAGGATATTTTACCTCTATTTGCTGTAACTTGGGCTAGGGGAGATGGAGTCCCTCTAGTCTATGTATAAGCTTAGACCCTGTAAATATTTTCCATCTTGATTTTACAGAGATAATTAAAGAAAGAAAAAACAAAAATTAAAAGCTTTCCTTTTTAAGAACCTGACTGATTTTTTGTTTCTTGTGTAAGACCCAAGGGGATTGGTTCTGAACTCACCAGGGAGTGATGGGGGGAGAGAAGGGGGGGGGAAAGGTTAATTCCGCTCTGTTTTAGGATCCAAGGAGCTGGATCAGTGTCTCTCTCAGGGAAAGTCTGGGAGGGGGAAAAGGAGGTGGGAGGAAGGTTAATTCCTCTCTGTTTTAAGATTCAAGGAGTTGAATCATAATGATGTCTCAGGGTAACCCAGGGAGGGGAAAATCTGGGAGGGGGAAAGGAGGGGGAATGGTTTATTCCTCTTTGTTTTAAGACCCAAGGGGTTTGGGTCTTGGGCTCCCCAGGGAAGGTTTTGGGGGGACAGGGAGTGTACCAGACACTGGAATTTCTGGTTGGTGGCAGCGCTATCAGATCTAAGCTAGGAATTAAGTTTAGAGGGGTACATGCAGGTCCCCACTTTCTGGACGCTAAAGTTCAAAGTGGGAATAATACCTTAACAGAGTCAGAGGGTGGAAGAGTGTGGGCTACTTCCCAGGGAATGCCTTACTGCTAAGTCAGAGATTCTCAAACTGGGGGTCAGGACCTGTCAGGGGGTCACAAGGTCATTACATGGAGGCTCACAAGCTACCAACCTCCACTCCAAACCCCACTTGCCTCCAGCATTTATAATGGTGTTAAATATATTAAAAAGTGTGTTTCATGTATTGGGGGGGGGGGGGGAGTTGCACTCAGAGGCATGCAATGTGAAAGGAGTCACCAGTAAAAAAGTTTGAGACCCACTGTGCTAAATGATGAAATAGCACTCAGCTGAGCCCTCAAGGGTTAATGCACTGCTGTTAATGTAGCCTCACTCTGCAAGGCAATAAAAATGAGGAAGGAGACACAGCATGTGGGAGAGAGAGAGAGAGTGTGTGTGAGACGTTAAGTGAGGGGTTACTGTATATATCTCTTTTCTTATGGGTTTAGCTGTTTTATTATAATAGGTTATTATAGGTTTATATTAGAATATTTTTGGATGTAATGCAAGGGACCTACAGGCCACATCTTGTATATTGAACTAAGGCAAAGTTAGCGTACATACGCATGGGACCTTTCACCCAGATAGGTGGTGGTGAACTAAAGCCTAAGGTCCATATATGGCTGCAGCCTATAACATAGATAGCGTGACAAAATTCCTCCTCTACCTTGGTGGGTCCTGCACTTATTGGCAGATTTGCACACCTCAGTGATCTTCCCCACAGTCTGGGTCAACTCCTATTGTGTCTGATCAGGAGTTGGGAGGTTTGGGGGGAACCCAGGCCCACCCTCTACTCTGGGTTCCAGCTCAGGGCCCTGTGGATTGCAGCTGTCTATAGTACCTCCTGTAACAGCTGGATGACAGCTACAGCTCCCTGGGCTACTTCCCCATGGTCTCCTCCAAACACCTTCTTTATCGTCACCACAGGATCTTCCTCCTGGTGTCTGATAACGCTTGTACTCCTTAGTCCTCCAGCAGCACACCCTCTCACTCTCAGCTCCTTGCACCTCTTGCTCCCAGCTCCTCACACACATTTCTTCTCCTCTGGCTCCTCCCCACCTGACTCGAGTGAGCTCTTTTTTAAATCCAGGTGCCCTGATTAGCCTGCCTTGATTGGCTGCAGGTGTTCTAATCAGCTTGTCTGCCTGAATTGGTTCTAGCAGGTTCCTAATTACTGTAGTGCAAGCCCCTGCTCTGGTCACTCAGGGAACAGAAAACTACTCAGCCAGTGACCAGTATATTTGCCCTCTACCAGACTCCTGTATGTACGCACTCCCCGTCCGTGGCCCCACCAAGTCGTGGGATCTCCTTGTCAACCTCCTCTTGGCCCCGGCCAAACTAGCTATCTACAAAACCAGGGAGAGAAGGTTGGCCGACGGGATTTCCTGCGACTGTGGGACCTATTTCTGCTCCTCCGTCCGTTCACGCATCCTGGCAGAGTTCCTCTGGGCGGCGTCCACTGGTTCCCTTGATGCCTTCGAGGAGCAGTGGGCGTTGTCCAGGGTTCTCTGCTTGGTGTCCCCATCAGGTTCCCTTCGTTTAGCCCTGTGACCTCACTCCTGATCCTGTTTTTTTTCATTAGTTGTCCCGCGGATTTAGTTGGTGTCACAGACCTGTGGATCCTCCCCTTAGGCTGGGGGGAGGTCCTTTAGAAGTGGACGGGCTTTGCCCACCCACCTCCTGGATACCAATAGGACCAGACTCCTGTACCCCACTGGCCAGGGTCTGTCACAATAGATAAAGGATGCATTGAAGCAGGTTGGTATAAGGGAACTTCCTAAATTCATGACCTCTTTAAACTTACCAGATACACCACAAAGAACTTGGAAAGAACCAAAATAACCAGTTAAACCAGAAATAACAGATGTGGGAATGAGCTAAGGTCTATTAATATGTATGTATATGTCATAGGTATGTACAAACATACCAGCCTATAGAGTAAGTATACCCCAACATTTCTGTGGGTGAGGAAACTAAGTTTGGACATAGGAGGATCAAGCTCTGTAAGAGGGGTGAACCATCATGTCACGGAGGCTTCTTCATTCTTAGTTCTTTGTTTATTATCATTTTGTCTATTAGCCTATTAGTCTGTTAGGTCTTAATTGTAAATTTTAAGTCAGTGAGTTAAGTAAAACTCTGTTAGCTTCTTTAGTCATCATAGCTCTTAGCTTTTTAGCTTCTCCTAAACACTACACCTCCCAGCCAAGAATTGAGGAACCTGGACCTGAACTTTCTTGGCATGTCAGAGGCGAGGCTGATATTTTGTCTCTTACCCCCAGGTTATCAAGGAAGGGTGTGAGTATATTAATCCAAAGCTTTATACTATATAATATCACATGTATCTCTAAAACAATATTATTTCCTTTGTAACTCTGATTATTTTACCATTTGATTACTGTTTGATTACTATTCCACTTAGCTCAATAACAGTCTTTAAAGCTGCATTTGTCTCAGTGTTAGCATCCTTGTCAGACATACCGAGGGTCCCTGTAAACTCTGTGTAGTCTGATTCTGGGAGAACATTATTATCTTCTGATCAGATTAACTGGTGAGTCTATAACCCATATTATCTAAAACAATAATATTAACCTCCTTAAATCAGGCAACACTTTTACTTGAATTTGGCATCACTACTCCCTGCTTTGTGAGTGAAGTTTAATATAGGATGCCCCCTGTTGCAATTATTAATAATATTAGAAATTATTAATATGGGAAACCACCAGACACTAACTTAATATTAAATTCCTTTATGGAGTCCAAAAGCCAAATGGACTTTTATACAATTGCTCTAAACATGCCTAACAGCCTAAAAGTAAGTCACCTCTACACTCAAACAGTCACAAAACATTTATAAGTATGTGATCAAGAAACTTACAAACAGGCATAATCTAGTGGTGCTTAGACCCATATTGTTCCGCTCCGATGTGGTCAGGCAGGTATTAGCAATTAACCCCTAAAGAGTTTATTGTTTTATACCCTTCAACAAATAAGTAATGTCACTACCAAGTACTGACTTCAGCTGAAAATCAGTTTGAGGTAGTTTACCCTTCATTCCAGTTTTAATCCAGATAAGATTTACAATCTCCTTCCTCTCCAAGGCCCTTCCTCCCCTGCTTCATGCTAACCAAAAGTTTTTCCATTGCACCTGGGTTCACATAGGAAGGGTCATGTTGGCTCATTTTACAACCATCTGCAACCATCCCTGTCAGTGAGAGGCCTTTTTTTTTCAGTAACCGCTCCTTATCTCATCAGTTATTCTTTGAACCAGACATCCTCCTGACTTCATTCCTTCTGGCCTTATACTGAGCAATCTGAGCTGTGGAGCCTTCCTCCCTCAACCCAGCTGCCCAGGAGCTGGACCTACTGGCTGCCTCTGGGGTGCAGCACAGAGCCAGGACAGCAGGGAGCCCACCTTAGCCCCACTGCGCTGCTGATCAGGAGCCCCCCAAAGTACACCTGTGCCCCAACCCTGAGCCCCCCCAAACCCAGAGACACCTCCTGCATCCCAAACCCCTCATCCCCAGCCCCACCCCACCCCTGAGCCCCTCAAACCCAGAGCCTCCTCCTGCACCCCAGAGTGCACAACCCCAGAGTGCACACCCCCAGCCCAGAGCCCTCACCTCCTCCTGCACCTCAATCCCGGGCCTCAACCCACAGCCAGCCCCCTCCCACATTTCAAATCCCTTGGCCTCACCCCCCAGCCTGAAACCCCCTCCTATATCCCAAACCCTTCATCCCCAGCTGGAGCCCTCATCCCCTCCTGCACCCCAACTCCCTGTCTGGAGCCCCCTCCTACACCCTAAACCTCTCATTTCTGGCCCCACCTCAGAGCCTGCACCCCCTTTAGAGCCCGCACTCCAAGCCGCTGCTCCAGCCCAGTGAAAGTGAGTTAGGGTTGGGGAGAGCAAACCCCCGAGGGAGGGGGAATGTAGAGAATGGTGGGACGGGGCCTTGGGGAAGGGGTGGGGCTAGGGTCTTTGGTTTTGTGGGATTAGAGAGTTGGTAACCCTAGCAGACACCCCAAACTGGTGCTGTGTTCTATAATTAGAGTTCATCAACCCAGTAACACGTGTGAACTCCTAGATCACTGTAACAATCTTACCATGGAGTCACAGACAGTCCCTTTGGGCTCTCTAGTCTATCTTACCTGTTACAGATGGGAGGAGAAAGCTCCTTTTGACCCTGGCTTACATCTGTTTGTATGTACGTATATGTAGATATGCAGCAGGTGTTGTCTGTAGGGCGAGGCTTGTGCCAATTGGTGTTTATGGTAAAAACAGACTGGTAGATTTTCGCCTAGCTTGTCAATGTTCTTGACCATTTTTCCAGGCTGCTGCCAGTGTACTATTGTACTCCATAGAATTAGCTTTTCAGAGCGCTACCATGGGGATTGTACAGGACTTTTGCCCATGGCATAGAATATCTGAGGTCTAGGGTCCAGAATAAAGTAGGAATCTTAGATTCTGGAGCTCAGGTTAAGGTGATGGGTCCACTGAGAGCATGTAATTAACAATAACTTAGATTGCAAGCTTTATGGGGCATAGAACATCTTTTCTTTGTTCTGTATTTGTACAGCACCTAGTTCAATGGGGTCCTGGCCCATGAATAGAGCTCTTATTTGCATTTCTGTAGCACCTAATAAAAATAAAGCACGTGGCTTTCCTACCCTCCCCCAAACCACAGCCTGCACTACAGAGGGCCCCTTCCTGGGGCTGAGCTATCAAAGCAACTCATGATGAAACAGCACTAATTTCCGCCCCAAAGCCTTTTCCCAGGGTTCCTCCCTGAGGATGTCTTCCTCCAGAAAGCCACTGCCCACCCTTATATACAGAGTGGAGTTACTACAGCATCATCTAGTAGGGCCACAGCCTGTTTACAAGGTGAGTCCACAGGAGAGCACAAGCCCCTATCCTGTTAGGGTCTAGTCCAGGGGTGGGCAAACTATGGTCCACAGTCCACATCCAGCCCACCACCTGAGTTAATATGGCCCTCGAGCGCCTGCAGCTCCCGGAAGCAGCAGCATATCCTCCCTCTGGCTCCTGCGTGGGGTAGACAGTCAGGCAACTCTGCACACTGCCCCGTCTGCAGACACCACCCCTGCAGCTCCCATTGGCCACAGTTCCCAGCCAGTGGGAGCTGTGGGGGTGGTGCTTGGGGTGGGGGTAGCGCACGGAGCCCCCTGGCTGCTCCTAAACATAGGAGCCAGAGGGGGGACATGCTGCTGCTTCCGGGAGCTGCAAGAGCTCGAGGGCCATATTAACTCAGGTGTTGGGCTGGATGTGGACTGTGGACCATAGTTTGCCCACCCATGCTTGAGGTAAGCACCACCCGGAGCCTGCACCCGACTCTCCCCATGCCCCAACCCCCCGCCCCAGCCCTGATTCTCCTCCTAACCCCTCGGTCCCAGCCTGGAGCACCCTCCTACACCCCTCCTCATTTCTGGCCCCAACCTAGAGCCCACACCCTCAGCCACAGCCCTCATCGCACCCATGCCCCAACTCCCTGCCCCAGCCTTGATTCCTCCTCCCGCCCTCCAAACCCCTCAGTCCCAGCCTAGAGCCTTCTCACACACCCTGAACTCCTCATTTCTGGCCCCACCCCAGAGCCCACACCCCCAGCCAGAGCCCTCACTCCCTCCTGCACCTCAACCCCAATTTCATGAGCATTCATGGCCTGCCATATAATTTCCATACCCAGATGTGGCCCTCAGGCCAAAAAGTTTGCCCACCTTTGGTCTAGTCCTACTTCTGCTGAAGTCAGTGGAGCAGGAGCAGGGCCCTGGCACAGAAAATCAATGGCGCTTTAGCTGTTGAACAAACTGTCCTTTCGTGGATTTATGCAGCTGAAGGATCACATTACAAACCTTGGACTTTACCTGCAGTGCCAGGCATAAAGCCACTTTGGACAAACTGATTCAGATTTGAGTAGCCGCTGGTAGCCATAGGAAATCCACTGCACCACCTTTAAACCGCAAATGAACAGAGGATAGGGATATTTTCACTGTTAACTCATGAAGTAACCATGGGATGTTATCTGAGTTCTCTCACTTAGTGTTTTAATCAGTGCAACTCTAATTACACTTAGACCCAAATTTTCTAAATAGCAGCCTCCCTTTTGCAGCTACAATTCGCAAAAGTACTAGTGTGCAGGTACACTTGCAGTTGAATAATGAGGAGAGAGAATTTCTTTCCCACCAAAACTGAAGGAATGTTCAAATCTTCTGATGTGCCACATCCTACCCAGGCCTTTCATTTTAGACTCATTACAGGAATAGTAGAGTGTCCATGTTTTGTGAAGCTCCATGTGTAGCATTTGAGGCAAACAATTTCATGAGATATCTGGTAAATATCAAACTCATTTGCCTATAACTAAACTAATCTTAACAAAATCCCGAAGATTTAGTGCTGGTGAAAGCATTATCGTCCCTTATTTGTAGATGGGGAATTAAGATACAGTATAATTAATACCAATGTCATAGCCCATCATAGAGCTGAACATACATCTCCTGAATTGTAGCTCACAGAACCTTAACCACAAGCCACCCCCCATCCCGTTTCTTTTAAATATAGTTTTAGCTATAACACCTCAGTGTGGCTTCCTTGTTCATGCCTCAGGGGATAGTCTTTAAATACATGCTCACATATTTTTTCCCAACATGTTTGAACTGAGGTTCTTCAGAACCACAACACACACTCCTTCCACTTGTTCTAGAGCGGTTAACTGGATGGACATTGTGTACGGATGCCAGACTCTCACCTCCAAAAACAAGTCTTCTGCTCTCAGTTCACCCATGGTCAGAGATTCCATGGTGGTCAGAGGAAATGCTAAAAAAGACACACTGAAAGCGTATCTGTCAAGGCTGATTCTCCACTCTGGCACTTTGAGTGCAGAAGTTGGGGGCCTGCAAGGATTTAAAAAATTAATACTGGCCACTCCAGGCTTGTATTAAACTCCTAACATTACAGCTTTTCTATGACCTTGGATGGGTAGATGCTGCCACCACCCAAGTGCAAAAACCCCTTTGAGAACCCAGGAAGGTGCACTTGGGAATTCCTTCTTGTGGGGTACTCTCAAGCCCCGCACCCCTCCGGGAAGAGCTGAAAAAGAAAACAAAGGAAATCAGCTGGTGCCATCAGCTAATTAAACAACATGTGCACAAACCTCTTAAGACACAGAACTCCAATCTTGTTCTTAAAAAGGGTAAATTTTATTTAAAAAAAAGAAGAAAAAAATACATCTGAAAACTCAGGCTATTGATAGATTTTAAAAGAGCAAATACAAAAATTAAGAATCAAGAATAGCTTTCTTGATGGTCAGCTTAAAGGTTACAAGCAAAACAAAAGCACATGGGGTTAGCACAGAGGAATCCATAAGAAATAAAAGAAATAAACCTCATTCCATCTTCCTAGACATTTCCTGATCTACTTACATATCTGGGGTTTTAAATGAGTAGTTTCTAGGTATGATCTGTTGATTTTTCATACCTGGCCCAAGCTCTTACTGCATAGCTGCAGTGTCCCTTCTCTCCAGGAGAACACCACAGACAGACAAAGGGGAAGTTCCCTCCCCCCGCATTTTAAAAAGTTTTAGCCTTCTCATTGGCTCTTTTGGTCAGGGGCCCACTCTCTTCCTTTTACCTATGCAGGGAGACTTTTTAACCCTTTACAGGTAAAGCAAGTAGAGAACAACTGCTAAGAGGGGTTTTATAGTTAACTGGCTGGCTGGGTGTCAATAAAAGGGAGCCCCCCCATCTCCTTTCATTTATCACAGTATCTCAAGAAAAATAATGTAGACATCACATGCTGGGAGAAGCGAGCCACCAACCAACCTCAATGGCACCACACCCTCCATCAGGCAGTGGCCTGCTTCGAAGAGAAGTGCCTTGCCTTCAAAGCTGAAAATAGAGAGAGAAGGAAGGAAAAAGGAACTTTCTCCCACAGACAGCTGACCTGCCAGGAAATGTCTGTACCTACTGCGAGCAGATCTGTGGTTCCAGGATCGGACTCCTGAGTCATTTCAGGAGGACCCATATATAAATCTGTAGTAGAGATCATCCTGGAATCAAGGGATTGCCGATGATGATGATAGGTTTAACATGCTATTAGACATCATGTGGACCATGCACTAGAAAAGGCCATGACACACCTTGTTCGTGGGGTAAGCAGTTATTTGTGAGACAGCATTGGAATGCTGGAGATCAGGATTCCTGGATTCTATTACTGGCTCTGGATAGGCAAGAGATGTCATGTTCCATTTCATGCCTGAAGAGAGAGGATGTTCTGTGCATGAAGGTGGAGGGAAAAGGAGAAGGGAGGTGATTTTACCTCTGTATACTGCAATGGTGAGACCGATACTGGAATTCTGCATACATTTCTGTCTTCCACACTTCAGAAAGGATTGTTGAAAAATCATACAAGACTTATCTGAGCTCTGGAAAACATGCCATATAGTGAGAAACTAAGAAGATCAATCTATTTAGTCTATCCAAGAGAGGGTTAAGAGCTGACTGAATCACAGTCTATAGATATTTACATGGGGAAGAGATTTCTGATAGCTGGCTCTTTAATCTGTTACGTTCACAATAAACAAATAGAGAAGCTGAAGTATTTTATGTTTTTATCCTTCTGGAAGGTTGCAATGTAACACTACTTTATCTCTTAAGATCCAGAACTTTCACAAACCAGAACCAAAACCTGGCTGCTCCCTAAGGCAGAGAGGCCCAACTCCTCCCACCTTGCTCTAAGTCAGCGGTTCTCAAACTGTGGGATGGGACCCCAAAGTGGGTCGAGACTCCGTTTTAATGGGGTCACCATGGCTGGCATTAGACTTGCTGGGGTCTGTGACCGGGGCCAAAGCCCAAGCTGCACCACCTTGGGCAGTGGGGCTAAGGCTACAGACCCCCTGCCCAGGGGTGAAGCCCTTGGGCTTCGTCTTTAGCTCCCCAACCTGTGGTGGCAAGGCTCAGGTGGTCTCAGGTTTTGGCCTCCCTTCCTGGGGTCGTGTAGTAATTTTTGTTGTCAGAAGGGGGTCAATGAAGTTTGAGAACCCCTGCTCTTAGTTGGCTCTTTGCAGACTGACTGCTGAAAGACCCAGATAGCATACTCCCCTAGAGGGCCACTGTGATGCGTTTGGTCACAGAGAGCCCTTGGGACTGTCACCTGATGTGCTGAAATTACCTCTGAGCCCATTTTTCCTGATGGCTTGGGACTCCAGAACCCTGCCTTGTTGAGCCAGACACACTAGTCTGCTGCAACACAGACGCAGATATGAACCATGCCCCCAAAGCTGTAGGCTTTAACCGAAAACCACTCAGCAGGTTACCTATCTCCACTACACAGATACCCAGTTCCCAATGAGATCCAAACACCAAATAAATCCATTTACTCTGTATAAAGCTTATACAGGGTAAACTCAAACTGTCCGTAACACTGATCCAGAGATATGCATAGCTATTTGGTCTCCTAGATATTAATCACTTACTCTGGGTTTACTGATAAACAAAAGTGATTTTATTAAGTATAAAAAGTAGGATTTAAGTGGTTTCAAGTAATACCAGACAGAACAAAGTAAGTTACCAAGCAAAATAAAACACCCAAGTCTAAGCCTGATACATTTAAGAAATTGAATACAGGTAAATCTCACCCTCAGAGATGTTCCAATAAGCTTCTTTCACAGACCAGACTCCTTTCTAATCTGGGCCCAGTCCTTTCCCCTGGCACAGTCCTTGTGAGTTCCAGATCAGGTGGTAATTTCTCAGGTAGGAGATTTCTCATGACTGGCAGCCCCCTTTGTTCTGTTCCACCCCCTTTTTATGGCTTTGGTACAAGACGTGAATATTTTGACTCTCTGGGTCCCCACCCGTCCTTCTAAATGGAAAAACACCAGGTTTAAGATGGATTCCAATACCAGGTGACATAGTCACATGTCCTGTGAGACCCTAAGCCTCCATTCTTTCCAGCCTGACTCACGGGAACACAGGAAGGCTTACAAGTAAACAGAGCCATTTACAACCAATTGTCCTGGTTAATGGGAGCCATTAAGAGTCCAAACCACCATTAGGGGCCCACACTTTGCATAATTACAACAGGATTTCAGAGTAATACTTCATATTTCCAGCTTCAGATACAAGAATGACACATTCATACAAATAGGAAGAACACACTTAGTAGATTATAAGCTTTGTAACGATACCTTACAAGAGACCTTTTGCGTAAAGCATATTCCAGTTACATTACATTCACACTCATAAGCATATTTCCATAAACATATGGAGTGCAACATCACAACCACTACTAACCTGCAAGCAGGACCAGGAAAACCCCTAAGAATTTAAAGTGATATGTTATAATTTTAACACAATTTTCAATACACCACACAATCTGTCAGAAAATGGCAGAATGAGATCCATTCTGAAGCTGAAACTAGACAAATTCAGACTAGAAGTAGGGTGCACCTTTTTAACATGAGGTTAATTAACTATTGGCATAACTTACCTAGGGACATGGTGGATTCTTTCTAAAACATCAGCTCTAGCTCAAACACAAGTTATAGGTTTGATGCAAAGATTACTAGATGAGGTTCTTTGGCCCGTGTTATGCAAGAAGTCAGACTTAGATGATCATGATGTCCCTTCAGGCCTTCATTTATTAATATATGAAAACTACAGTCTAGTGGTTAGAGATAGCCAAGCACAGTTTTGGCACGCTCATTCTGACAGGCATTGTGGCAAAGTGGAAATATCTGAGTCTCTCACAACAGAGACCTGGTTTTTATTCCCATCTCTGCCTGAAGTGAAATTGTGCAAGCTCTCAGTTATCATCACAATGAAACAGATACATAATAGTTGTCTTTCCTCAAAACAATTGTGAAATACGCAGATATATTAACAGAACAGCTGGGACTAGAACTCATGGTTTCCTAGTTTATAGCACATTCCATATAGGAGAAAGTCAGTCCCATTCATATAGTATTTTATTCATAATGTGGGCAGGCGTGGCAGAACTAAAAGGGGACCTTTAAATCACTGCTGGAGCCCCATAGTAGCTGTAGCTGCAACAGCAGCTGGAAGCCCTGGGGCTCTGGTGGCAATTTAAAGGGCCAGGGGCTCCAGCCACTGCTGGGAGCCCAGGGCCCTTTTAAATTGCCTGCCTGGGGAAGCTGCCCCCTGCCAGTATGGTCGGCTGTGTACTGGCTCTTGCCAGTAAACCGTACCGTACGGGACCAGCTTACTTTCACCTCTGAAGGCAAAAAACTTATATACTGTCTGTCATTGACAGTATGACAGCATTTATTGGGAGGAAATCTGAGCATCTGTGTACAGGAATAGCACCTGCTTCCACCAAAACTATTTGGAAATAGTCTTGGAATACTGGCAAAGTTGAAATTTATAACAGATAACCAAAAATCTGGGAATTCAGTCACTGAAACAAAAGGGATTGAGATCTTCATTTGATAAATCCTACCAAGATCCCAAGATCCTAAGCGGGATAGAGTCATCTATCTGCCATCCTGACCAGGAAAACCGAGAAGGGTGCTGCTTGTCTGGAGCTAGGATTCATGATATGATGGGGAGACTGCCAAGACTCATCAAGCCCTTGGATCACTACCCCTTCCTGCTTCTCCACACGGGGAACCAATGATGCTGGGACCAGTCCTTTCCCCTGGCACAGTCCTTGTTAGTTCCAGCCCTGGTTCTCATGGGGTACTTCTCTCCAATTATACTAACAGCTTCTCTTTTCTCTCCAAATGCTCCATCCTCCCGCTGCCCACAGTGCCTCCTGGTCTCTGGCTCTGGCTCCCAGCATACATTCCTCTCCACACCTCAGGCCCCTACATGACTCATCTCCCTGCACCAACATTTCCTCTTTGTTTAACTTGACCATCCTCAGCAAGGCATTTTTCATTCTCTGTGAAAAGAGAAAAGCCTTATGGACTCAAAGCAAGAAACATGCCTGGCTACTATCTATTGGGAGACTCTGGAGGGATATCTGACATGAAGCTTTCAGCCCCCGTTTTTAGGGTTTCCCTCCCATGTGGATTCTCTGATGTCGAATGAGAGCAGAGCTCACAGTGAAGCCCTTCCCACAGTTGGCACATTCATAGGGTTTCTCCCCAGTGTGGATTCTCTGATGCTGAATAAGGTGTGCGCTCTGACGGAAGCTTTCCCCACACTCGGTACACTCATAGGGCTTCTGTCCTGTGTGGATTCTCTGATGTCGAAGAAGGGCTGATCTCCAAAGGAAGCCTTTCCCACAGTCAGCACATTCATAGGGCTTTTCCCCTGTGTGGACTCTCCGGTGCTGAATCAGGTGTGAGCTCACTGTGAAGCTTTTCCCACACTCAGCACATTCATAAGGTCTTTCCCCTTTGTGGAATCTCTGATGCTGAATGAGGGCAGAGCTCACACTGAAGCTCTTCCCACACTTGGAACACTCATAGGGTCTCTCACCCGTATGGATTCTCTGGTGCTGAATAAGATGTGAGCGCTGCCGGAAGCTTTCCCCACACTCGGCACATTCATAAGGTTTCTCTCCAGTGTGCGTTCTCTGATGTTGAGTAAGAGCTGAGCTCACACTGAAGCTCTTCCCACAGTCACCACATTTGTAGGGTCTCTCACCTGTGTGCACTCTCTGGTGCAGGATAAGCTGTGAGTTCCCAATGAAGCTCTTGCCACACTCACCACATTTATAGGGTTTTTCTCCTGTGTGGATTATCTGATGCCGAATAAGTTTTGAGCTCATACTGAAGCTTTTCCCACACTCGGTACATTCATAGGGTCTGTCCCCCGTGTGCTTTGTCTTATGCTGAATAAGGTGTGAGCGCTGCCGGAAACTTTCCCCACACTCGGCACATCCAAAAGGTTTCTCTCCGGTGTGAATCCTTTGATGCTGTCTGAGGTTTGATCTCAGCCGGAAGCTTTTCCCACAGTCATCACATATTACTGGTTTCTCCATCTTGGGATTTCCCAGCTGGATAATGTCTGGCAGTTTCCTAAAATCTATTTCACATGCAGTTGATTTACATCGTCTCTTCCCTGGAGGAGTTCTTTGATGCCTTTCTGATCTGTGCTGACCCTCACAGGCTTTATCCTGCTCAGGACTCTGGGAAATATTCCTTTGGGATGCTCCTGATAATGTGTCATGTGGTTCCACTGACTCATGACTGTCCTGGTGCAGATTCTCCTCCCCATTCTCATTCACAATCCCATCACCTGTTAGAATAAAATGAGACTCTAGAGATGAGTCATTGGAGAGAAAGAAAACCTTGGGAAAGGGAACAGACAGGGAATATCATATTTCCATATGAACATGTGGTACCTACTGTTTTTACAGGTAACCCATAAGATAGTAAAAGAGTGGTCCTGCCCTCAAGCCTACTGAAAAGAACCTTCTGAATATACAGTAGAGCAGAAAAGCACCATTAACAAATGTATAGGAAATGTTATAAATTAAGTTATATTGTTTAAAGAGAGAATTGATTTTTTAAAATTTAGTTAATTAAATGAAATCAAGTTGACCGCAGCTCCAGGGACACACAATCAAGGATCAGGGTTCCACTGCCCTAGGCACTGTACAAACAACCAATAAGTAGAGTCCCTGTCCCAGAGCGCTCACCGTCTAGCTTGAAAGAGGGTTTCAGGACTAGAAGGGTTCCAGGTTTCAAACAGGACTAAAATCATGAACTGAGAGCAGATTCTTCCACAAAAGAGAGGGAGAGGCCCTATTCTCCTTTCACATTCCTTCTGAACTCTCAGAAGAAAAAAAATGAGGTCACAGACTCCCACCTGAAGTCAATCAGTATAGCTGGGAAGCCCTCAGAGATATCTGTCTTGAGAACTTGAGTATTGGTTACAATAGTGGGACAAAATGGTGTGAGCTCACAGCATTTCTGGGGGAATTCCAGAGTTTCATTCAACTCACTGACAGTTCTCCAGACAGTTTAGCTTATTCCTCACCTGCACAGGTGCCACTCAGCATATCCTTTTCCTCGTAACCCTGGAGATCAGGACTTCACGGCTCTTCCTCTCGTTCTATGAGGGAGATTATGTCCAGTTTTTGAATTGGAAATTCTGCTCTGGGTAGGAAAAATGAGCAAGACCAGGATTTGTCACATCTTGCTACAAAAAATCCTGCCCCTCTCTTTGCTGGAGGGGACATTTTATCTGCATGGAAAGGAAATACAGTAAATCCTCACTTAACGTTGTAGTTATGTTCCTGAAAAATATGACTTCAAGTGAAATGATGTTAAGCGAATCCAATTTCCCCATAAGAATTAATGTAAATGGGGCGGACTACGTTCCAGGGCAGCTTCCCCTACTCTGCAAGCACCAGGGGCGGGGGGCTCAACCCTCAGCCTGCCCACTCCACCCCTTCCCCCAAGCCTCCACCCTTGACCCACCTCTTCTCCCCCACCACCTCCTTCCCCTTTACTTTGCATGCTGTGTCCTGGCTCCTCCCCCCTCCCTTCTAAATGCCGCAAGCAAGCAAGCAAGCAAGCAAGCGAGAAAGAAAACCAAAGGAGAGAGAAATTCAAACACAAATTACTCAGTTATTTGTGGGCTGCTTGAAAGATATTGCATAGAATGTTTCCACCTTCCAGGAACCAGAGAAGAACCCAGAGCTGAAGTCACCCTGGGAACACCAGAGACCACAAAGCTCCTACTAAATATGGACAAACAAATCCTTCACCACTGATAGCAGAATATGGTCATTCTCCTGTACAATGTCTTTGCAGAGGGCCCCTTCCCTTTCACCTTAAAGGCCCTGCCCTGCCTAGGTTAAACACATGGCTGCTTCCTCACGTCACTGATCACTCTCTTTTTCGGTCCTTAAAGAAAGAGACTTTGGGAGGACTAGAATAGATAGAAGAACAGAGAGAGACCACTGAAGCAAGCTTCACCATCATGGCTGCCACACACACACACCCCCACACACCTTTTGGGACGCTGGGTTTTTGTCATCCTGAGAGATGTCCTGACCAGACCAGGCCAGCAAGAGGGATCCAAATGACATCACCTTCCCTACCAGCTCTAGCTGAATCCAAAATACTACCTGAGATGAAATGGGATGGATCTTTAACACAATAGCTCTAGCCTGCCTCAATTAACTTCTTGTCTTTTCCCCAAAGGATAGTTATTATCATCTTTGATACTATCTACGAGACTGTCAAACAAGGGGGGGGGGTTGCTTCTAAAGCTCTCTCCAGCTAGAGAGAAAGGGAAGAAGATATGTTGTTAAAATGAAAGCCTTACTTAATATTTACATTTCAACACTTTAATTGATTTTCCTTTTTTGTATCTTTAATAAAAGGTTAAAAAGGTGCATTTGCCATTGTACTAAGCAGGCTGAGGTCTCTGTATACCAAACCTCAGACCTTCTTACTGTTTAGAGACTGGGTTATCTTAACATATATTCCATCTAAATTAATATAACAGGTGATCTGGAGTGACACACAGGAAGCTGATCTACAACCTGTTAGGGTGATAAAGGGTTTTGGTCCATTTTAAAGTTAAAGTCTCAGGCTTTCCTTGGGCGCAGATATTCTAAACTCTGATATTGAAAACTGCTTGGTCCCTTTACTACAATGCAGACCTAGCATCTTCTCTGGGACTGAATGAACCAAGACATTTCTGTAACCTCCCTTTAACAGACTGAACAAATGTCTGTAGAGGAGCAGAATAAAACGCTACACTGTGGGGAGTTTCCCTGATAATGTCCCTAAGAGCAGTACATTTCCTTTGCAGCATGGTTACCAGGCAGAGATAGGGCACTGCCTTTTTACTCTGCTCCTCTCAATCTGCACAGTGATGATGCAGTAACAGGACTGGGCAGCACTGGGAGCTCCTCACTTCTCATTATTTTTCCTGTCTCTTTCAGTCTCTCTTCCTTTCTATCTCCTCCCACTCTGCTGGGAGATTTGGTGACTCCCATTTCCGGGGGCATTGGCTCTCCCGCACCTGGATTGGTTCCTGCAAGTGCTAACAGGGCCAAAAACCTGTGTGTGCCAGTAAAGTCAGCAGACCTGAGACGTACAGTCACACATGGAGGTGGAAGGGGCAGTTCTACAGTCACGTTCCCCAAGTTCTTTCGGTTACCTGGAGTCTTCAGCTCCGAAGGAAGCTAGTGACTGTCCCCCACCTTGCTTGGAACAGAAAAATCTTACCATGCAAAACAGGAAGAGAGTGAACAGCAGCTAGCGTGCTCCGGCTCCTGGGAAAAACGAGGCAGCGGCAGCACAGCACACATCAGTCTCAGCAGCTGCAGCAGCACTAGCCTTTCTCACGTGACAGCCGTAACGCTAAGGAACCAGGAATTGTCATGTGACAATAGCAGCAACTCGCAGACTCCCTTTCTCCCAGAACCGAACCAGGGATGTGTCTAGCTGCAACCACAGGCTCATTTTGTTGTTCTTTTAATGTTAAATAATAGGCAAAAGCGTAACCGCTCCCTGCTCTGAACAAGACTAAATTAGTGCCAACAAAAAGAATGATTTTATCGTATGGAAGTTAGAAATCGCTACGTTTGATGGGTTCATTCAACAAAACAGTGAAAAAGGGTTGCACTGGTCACAGAAGCAATGAGTTCTGTGTCATTCGAGGATCACATGTATGTTTATTTGCTTATACACTAAAATAAAAAATGTTGTAAATACGATTGGTCAAAATTCTGATAACAATAAAATACAACATTTGTAGACTATTAGAGGACAAGAGTCTATTTTATGGCTTTGGTAAAACAAAGGATTTCCAGGTTCATTTACATAGAGATACATCAGATCTCTAAATCAAGACTACCTGAGCGTTCTCTTTCATGTCAGAAAATGTAACTGAGAAGAAATTAAGGTAACTGGGAAGATCAGAAAGAGAAAGAACTTTCCCATTAATATCTCCAAAAGAAGTAATCCCCAGAAGACAAACGAAAGCTACAGTATGCCATGCATTGGCTGAATGTTGCAGTTCAATGCGAATGCCATATTAGACCCACTCTGGACAGTGTATTAATATGACTATAATGGAGCTGCATTCTTCTCAAAACTGGACAATGTTAAGAGTTACCATCTGAGAACTACACCCTAGCCACATCACCACATGTTATACTCACATTGGCCTCTGGATCTATCAAAAATTGTCATTTGGAATACTGTTGGCTGCGGAAACTGCAAGAGATTTGGAGACAATGAGTCCTCTGAATACTGTGCTGAAATACAATGATGACATTCTTGTCTTTGCAAAAAGACATGATGAAAAGCTCAGGAGTGGCTCCTTGTTTTCTCCCTTCTCCTCACCAACGTAAGGCTATGAGCAATCTGGACAAAGACTCAGGAAAATAGAATAAACTAATAATATAATGGTATTGTTTTCATGTTTCAAGTTCCCCCATACAAGTAGCAAATACAACTGTAAAAGCCTGCAACATACAATATCTATTTTATATCAGAAAACAAAAAAAGCTAGAGTAAAGACAGTGCTCAAATCATATTACATATAAAAATGTTAAAAATTAGGTTGTAAATTCAAGCACGCCAAAGTTGGAAAATTCCAGATTTAATTCTTTAATTCTGCTTCTGTGTGAGTCCCTGCTGTGCACTGCATGAGGCAGGGGTCCTGAAGAAAAAGCATGTTATCATGGAATTAAAGACTGCGTTATAATGCGTACACAGAAGGAGACCAAACTGAGACTGCAGGGGCAACTTTCTATCTGGCATATTCTAACTTTCAGCCCTTAATTTTTAGGTGCCAGTCAGGAATGACCCTTCCTCATAGCCCTGTAAAGCCATGGCTTTACTTGTTCGCTTATTGCATGTAGGAGATCTTGTCAGTTTTGGGAGTAGGAAATCCTGTTTAGAGGAGGAGAAATGAGCAAGAGCACGATTTTGTCATAGCTTCACTTATTATTTGCTATTAAGAACTCTTCATGATTTTAAACCCAACTCCTGTCCATATATAGGGAGGTCTCTTTCACCAACAGAAGTTGCTCCACTAAAAAGTATTACTTCAGCCACCTTGTGTCTCCTATATATTGGGAGGACATTTCATGTACACGGGAGGGAAATAGCTCTTGGAAAAGTCAGATGTGCTTGGAAATGTGTTGTGCCTCCTGTAGAAAATTCAGGGCTCTCCACACACCTGGGGACTTCAGCAAAGGGCAATAATATGCCACTTGTATAGATCTAAAATGGCAGAGATAACACAAGATAGCACCAGACCCCAAAAGGGAGGGATGTTTAGAATGCAGAACAAAGCATGTCCAAGTTTAAGAAAACCAGGAGATCAGTTCTGAAAAAAATGAATGAGGAAAACTATTGACATCACCAGCTGTTGTTAGTGGACGGAAAACGTGTACTCTAAGATCCTACAGGGATCAAGGCACTAAGCGCAAAAGAAATGGCAGCATCTTCAGCTCATTCCAAACCCAGCTGAATTACTGTGGGACCCTGATAGCAATGGGACTCCCATCACAATTTTAGTGACAGGAGCAAATGCTGTTGTGAATAAATCCTGAACTAACTGAAAAGAAGGCGACACCTTTGGGATTTGATAATCTAGATGAAATCACCAAACAAAGCTCACCTCTCAAGACCAGATCTGGATGAGTGCTGAAACTGCTTTCTCATCTGGATCTTTTTGTTGTAATTTGTTAAATATAAGTTCTGTTCTTTAAATCTGTCTTAGGAAGCTGGGGAGAATTCTAGGTAAAGCTCTCCAGTGAAGCAATGGTAGAGACAGACGAGATTTAAGGTAATACTTCAGTAAATGGGAAATGACTGCCTAGGAAGGAGTACTGCAGAAAGGGATCTGGGGGGTCATAGTGGACCACAAGCTAAATATGAGTCAACAGTGTAACACTGTTGCAAAACAGTGACCATCATTCTGGGAAGTATTAGCAGGACTGTTGTAAGCAAGACACGAGAAGTAATTCTTCTGCTCTACTCCAGGCTGATCAGGCCTCAACTGGAGTATTGTGTCCAGTTCTGGGCACCACATTTAAGGAAAGCTGTGAACAAACTGGAGAAAGCCCAGAGAAGAGCAACAAAAGAATGATTAAAGGTCTAGAAAACATGACCTATGAGGGAAGATTGAAAAAAAATGGGTTTGCTTAGTCTGGAAAAGAAAAGATTGAGAGGGGACATGATAACAGTTTTCAAATACATAAAAGGTTGTTGGGGGGAGGGATAAGAATTGTTCTTCTTAACCTCTGAGGTAGGATAAGAAGCAACGGGCTTAAATTGCAGCAATGAGGGTTAGGCTGGACATTAGGAGAAACTTCCTAACTGTCAGGGTGGTTAAGCACTGGAATAAATTGCCTAGGGAGGTTGTGGAATCCCCAGCTTCGGGGATTTTTAAGAGCAGGTTAGACTAACACCTGTCAGGAATGGTCTAGATAATACATAGTCCTTCCACGAGTGTAGGGAACTGGACTAGATGACCTCTCAAGGTCCCTTCTAGTCCTATGATTCTATGCCAGTACCTGTGATATTATCCCAAGCGCTCCTATTTTGGGGGCATTTCTAAATGTAGCTTAGTGATATGATCAGCTACAGTCAAAATTTTTCAAGTGCCAGCAGGTACCCTGTTAGTCACCAGAGGCCACTATTTCATTCACTGAATAGGCAACACTGGCTGTGCAGTGGGCCCAACATAGGAAGGCCGAGGGAGTAACCACAGTATTGCCAACCTCAAAAGTTCAAAATCATGAGTCAGACCCCCCACAAAATCGAGAGATTTAAAAATATATTATATCATGGTTTTGGACTATCTTTTGATGTTTGGATTCCTCCTGCCCATCCCCAGTGTGTGCAACAATTTCAGAGCTGCCCCTTCTCCCAAATGTACAGAACAGTGATACTCAGACCTCAGTAGTGTGAATTCATTGTTTCATTCACTATGCTACTATTCATCTTTAAAAACAGCATGCTCAGGGAACTATTTAGTTTATATATATTATATTCACAGCAAATAAATTAATAACAGTACAAGTTGATAACTTAATTGGTTAATACTGTAGAACCTCAGCGGGACGAATACCTTGGGAATGAAGGTTGTTTGTAGCTCTGAAATCTTTGTAACTTTGAACAAAATGTTATGTTGGTTCTTTCAAACATTTGCAACTGAATATTGACTTACTACAGCTTTGAAACGTTACTATGCAGAAGAAAAATGATGATTTTTAACCATCTTAAGTTAAATGAAATAAGCACAGAAACTGTTTCCCTACTTTGTCAATCCTTTTTTTAGCTTTTCCCTTTAGTTTTCATTAACGCAATACTGTGCTGTACAGTATTTGCTTTTTTATTTCATCTCTGCTGCCTGACTGCGTACTTCTGCTTCCAAAGGAGGTCTGTGGTTGACCGGTCAGTTTGTAACTCTGGTGTTCATAATGCTGAGGTTCTACTGTAATTAAATCACACAGTGTTTTAATATCATGTGCTGCAAAGAGCCAAAGGAGGCACATTAAAGAACCACTTTCCACTCGTGAGCCGCAGTCTGAGTATCACTGGTATTGAACAAGGGGATTTTGGCCCATGTTGTAGGAGCTCTCGCTACACGACCCAGCTGAGATCAAATCATAACAGTTTTGTCTAAAACGCTGCCTGATGGCACAGAGAATTCACAGCTTCTCCCCAAACGCATATTCTATTTAATTAATTCTGCATCCCACCTCAGCCTTTCCCCCACTCCAGCAATTAATTATGCACTTCCAGCCCCAAGAACAACCTCCTCTTATTGATCCAGGAACGTATGTGTCCCCACCACCGTAGTGTCTACTTGATGTACTTTTTTATTCCTTTCAGAGTAGCAGCCGTGTTAGTCTGTATCCGCAAAAAAAGAACAGGAGTACTTGTGGCACCTTAGAGACTAATAAATTTATTTCAGCATAAGCTTTCATGACCTACAGCTCACTTTTTCAGATGCATAGAATGGAACATACAGACAGGAGACATTTATACATACAGAGAACATGAAAAGGTGGAAATATGCATACCAACAGGAGGAGTCTAATCAATTGAGATGACCTCTCGTCAGCAGGAGAAAAAAAAACTTTTGAAGTGATAATTGAGATGACCCATAGAAGGTGTGAGGAGAACTTAACATAGGGAAATAGATTCATTTGGTGTAATGACCCAATCATTCCCAGTCTCTGTTTAAACCTAAGTTAATTGTATCTAATTTGCATATTAATTCGAGTTCAGCAGTCTCTCTTTGGAGTCCATTTTTGAAGTTTTTTTGTTGCAAAATTGCCACCTTCAAGTCTGTCACTGAGTGGTTAGAAAGGTTGAAGTGTTCTCCCACTGGTTTTTGAATGTTATGATTCCTGATGTCAGATTTGTGTCCATTTATTCTTTTGCATAGAGACTGTCCGGTTTGGCCAATGTACATGGCAGAGGGGCATTGCTGGCACATGATGGCATATATCACATTGGTAGATGTGCAGGTGAACGAGCGTCTGATGGCGTGGCTGATGTGATTAGGTCCTATGATGGTGTCACTTGAATAGATATGTGGACAGAGCTGGCATCGGGCTTTGTTGCAAGGATAGGTTCCTGGGTTAGTGTTTATGTTGTACGGTGTGCGGTTGCCAGTGAGTATTTGCTTCAGGTTGGGAGGCTGTCTATAAGCGAGGACTGGCCTGTCTCCCAAGATCTGTGAGAGTGAGGGATCATCTTTAAGGATAGGTTGTAGATCTTTGATGATGCACTGGAGAGGTTTTAGTTGGGGGCTGTAGGTAGCCAGAAGCAATCTACTACAGGACAGGCCCAAGAAAGAAAATAATAGAACACCACTAGCTGTCACGTATAACTCACTTCAGTTCACATTACGGTGTGCACACGGTGGGGATCTGCTGCATACTAAGCATGTGGCATGAGTCTCTTGGAGGATATCCCCTGATCCTTTGCTTTACTGCTGAGCTGTGTGCATACTGGGATTTTTCTCACTGCACATTGTGGGATGCATATAGAGGAAGCAAAGCAGAAGCCAGTGGCATTATGGGATTTAGGGTCAAATTTTTAAAATCCCATGATTCCACACTCTCTGTCCAATGCTTCCTCTTTCTGGGCATGCTAGCACCATTTTCTAATTGCCAGCATGGACCCAACAATGTTTCACACCACTATGCTGGCAACCAAAAATACACAGAGGCTGCTTGGGGTGTATTTCAGCTCTCAAAGTCACGTGGCTTAAGCTTTGGACTTTACCCACCACACCACCAAGCAGATGATGTGGTAGCAGCAGCAGATCCTCCATCAGCAACAGCTTCAATGGTGGTGGAGGAAGTAGGACAAGGATGATGAAGAAGGGGGTAATACCAAGCAACTGCTACTATAAGAGCAGTTCCTGGGGCAGTTTCACATGATACAGTGCTGTTTCTGGGCTTGGGAAAACAGTATTGATTGGTGGGAAAGGATTGCTCCGCAGACCTAGGATGACCAACAGCGACAAGAGAATTTCGGGATGACAAAAGTGATTTTTTGGAAATATGCGTTGAATTAGCTCCAGAGCTGCAGTGGGAGTGTACCAACCTGCAGTATCCCAACCTGCAGTGCCTCATATCATAAAGGGTTGTGAACAAGCTGCTTGCTTGTAAACAGGAGAGACTCTCCTTCCTCCTGTCAGTACACCCCATTACAGTTTGCCCCCGCCCGCCCCCCCCCAATCCAGAGGTGCTGCAGGAGTGGAAGGAAATTGCGGGTTATACTGGGAAGCATGTTCATGCAGCTATCCCTCATAACCAGCAATTTCTCAGTCTCAGATTTTGCTTTATTTCCCCTGCAGACATGATGAAAGTGCAGAAAAAAAATGGAGGTTTTGCATTTACTGACTGAAGCATTCGCTGTTTTCAGTCTTTTTTGCATGTCTGTGAAAAGCCGTTAAGAGCATTGCTATCGCTAAGGGAGCTGTAGTCTTAGTGCCGGTATGACTATGCAATGCCCATGTCTACTTCACGTAAACTGAGAATACTAAATGAACTTCTTTTCCTGTAACCACTGTCTCAAACAGTTGAACTTCCCAGAATTTTTCATTATCACATTTTCATTATTAAACTATGCTGTGGGAGAGGAGCGGGGGTGAGGTAGAGGTTGTGGCTGCACTATGCTGCTGGCTGCCATTTTGAGCAAACAAACAGGGTTGGGGAGTGGGGTAGGGGATGGTTCACTGGGCAGACAGGGGCAGGAAGGGAAAGAAAAATAGGTAGATGGGTTTGTGCTCTCCGTGGCACGGGCTTGCAAACACGTGGCCACTGTGTTTGTTTTATACCCTCAGTCCACATGCTTGGAAAACACAAGTCCAGGCTTGTCTGGGCGCATTGCTGAGTCTCCTGGCAAGGTTGAGCAATTCCCCTGGTGTGGCCTCATACAGGTGAGTCATTGCCTTGTAGATCCCTTGCTGGACAATGGTTGTTGAGTTGATTGACACCACACTCACGTGTTGGCTACTTTCCTTGCTGTTGCTTCTGGGGAACTAGTGTCTGGCTGATTCCCCAACATACAGCATGTATTAGTGACCACCATACAACATAATTCTCATAACTTCATATGCATTAATGATATATATATATGGATAGAGAAATGACTTTCAGCAGATCATAACCTTTCCCCTGATACATATAAAGCATGCCTTGTAAGGTAAGATCATGATTATATAAAAATGAGGACTATGGGAGTTCCAGGATGCTCCCCCAAGGTATAGAATGTCTAACCTTGGTTTTAGTGTAAATACCCGAGCTGTTTGCTCAGCATTGGGTAGGCATCCAGTTGTAACCCCTTGCAGACATCTTCTTAGCCACATCCACAAAAAGATATTTATTCCAGTGACTTGCCACGAGATTGCTGCACTAACACTTCTTCCCAGATGGCTAGGAGATTTAGGGTCTCAGCACTCCACGAGGCATGTTGCAAAGTTTCTGGAATAGCATTGCAGCAGTGCTGCTATAGTCAATCCAGGAGCAAATGGGAAACTTCTGAGCCTGTGCCAGTTTTCAAATGCAGGAAGGGACATCTGGTCAACTTGACCCCAGAGCAGTGGAGGGCACACAGGTAAGCAGACAGGTCAGTACTGGACACCTGCAAAGCAGTGTGGGATAGAAGTTGGAGGACTGCCAATACAGTGCATCGCAGCATTGCATGTAGACAAACAATGGACCTAACTAACTCGATTTACATCAAACAATACACTTTGAAAGAGAATTCCAGAGCTTGCGATAAATGTGGCATTCATGCGCTGTGATGAATTGCATTATGTATATACAGACATTTTCATTCTGGACTAACTTGAGTTATTGAGGACTAACACCTCCATTTAGACACCTCCTTAAGGGTTTATACTGCCACCCATCATGCTACTATCTAAGCACCTTCTATGTGAAATCAATAACATTAGTCCCTAACAGCCTTTATGGAGTCTGTCACTACTCCTATTCAGAATGAAAATAAGCTTAGAGAGTGTTTTTTTTAATTAACACATTTTAGATTGACTGGTTTCAGGTTTTGGTTTTTTGTTTTGATATTCCTGGGAGGGATGCCAGATGGCAGGGGATGAACGCATTTTTTTGGGTAGAAGAAGGTGGCAATGCCATTTGCTCCTGTTCAGACTAAGTGGATGAGGCTAGTATAAAAAAAAAAATCTAAACTGATTTGTCTAATGATTTTAACACAAGTGTCAAGACTTTTTCTCCAATAATCTCAGTTGTTTGCCGACCTGTACAAAGACAAGTGGGTGAATGTAATCAGAGCCCAGCTGTTGAGATGCAACTTTAAGCTCCATCTATAGAGCCAGAACCTCCAAGGGGGTCTTTGAGATAGACTAGCTGAGTATCAAGGAAAGAGGCTGTAGAACTCTTGACACAGCAGGAAACTAGGGTATTCTAAAAAGCACCAGAAAATTGGGGCAGGAGCTGGGCATCCAATGGAAACCACAAGCCTGAGGTGGAGTCCGGCCAGAATGTCTTAAAGGAGCTCTTATTTAAAGAAAAGTTTGCTGAACTCTTAAATATAAGTGGAAACCACAGAGAGAAGATAGGTGCTGAAGACACTGTCAGGTTCTCCCGGCAGATAACAGCTTCTCAGGAAGGAGCCATCCCAGCTGGAAGGCTTTATCTACTTTAAGGAAATTTGCCCTGTTGTCACTACATAGTTGGTACTGGATTGAACTGCCCTGATGATAGCCCATATTATGCTGTGCAACATGTCTATATCCAGTGGTGGCACTGGTGTAACTACATTAATTACACTGATGATATTTCTTTAATGCAGTCAGAGCCTGAATAATCTCGTGAGCTCACATGTACCCGATTCTTGATCACAAGCATTCACGAATGGGCTGGACACAGAAATAAGTGATTTCCATTGAGTGGAGCTGTGGATCTTTTTGACACACTACTTGACAGTGAGAAAGTTTCCAAGAAACTGGAGGAGACACGGATCATTTTAAACAACTTTTTATTGGAACTTTAAAAAAAATAAAGATCATGTTTTTTGAAACTAAATAAAACTCATACCTTTGAAAACCATATTTCAAACACTCACACACACAAACAGAAACACACAACCATGCTCCCTGCACTCACAAAAAGAATCCTCAAAGCTCATAACTTCAAGAAAAATTCTTGTCAGTAACAAGGGCTACAGAATCCCAGAGAAGGAAACTGGTTTCTTACATTGTAAACAGTTCGAGACAGGAATTGCGCAAACCTTGTTGGGCACCACCTAGTATAATACAGCCCCAATTCCTGATGAGACCTCTGGGCACTACTTTAATAAAGTCATTAATAGTAAAATCCTCCTGTAAGAGTGATTATCATTATTATTGTCTCTGTTTTACAGATGGGGGAATGAAGACACCTCACGAAGGTGAGGTGAAGTGAGCTGCCCAGAGTTACCAACAAAGTCTGTGACAGAATTGGGAATAGAACCCAAGAATGCTGACTTTCCACCTCCTCTATCTGCTAGAAGATGCTCCATTTATTTCCCACTATAAGTTCTCTGAGGCCCTCCCTGTGCTTATTTTTTCATTCCTCTTAAATATATTTATTAAAAATGACTAAAATGATTTCCCCTTAATTACACTACCTACTCTCCTTCCATCACCCAAATAACCCACGCCCCAATACCTCCTGGTCCCTTCCTTTGGCTCCCACCATGCATTCCTCTCAACACCCCAAGGCCTTACATGACTCTTCTTCGAGCACCAACACTGTCTCTTTTTCTAACTCGACCACCGACACTCCATCCTCAGCGAGGCATTTTTCATTCACTATGAACAGGGAAGAACCCTGTGATCCCAAAGTGGAAACACGACTGGGAGACCCTGGAAGGATATTGGATACGAAACTTTCTCCGCTTTCAGACCACTCTTAGGGATCCCCCCCGATGTGGATTCTCTGATGTCGAATGAGGGCAGAGCTCACAGTGAAGCCTTTCCCACAGTTGACACATCCATAGGGTTTCTCCCCAGTGTGGATTCGGCGATGCTGGATAAGATGCGCGCTCTGACGAAAGCTTTCCCCACACTCAGTGCATTCATAGGGTCTCTCTCCTGTGTGGATTCTCTGATGTCGAAGAAGGGCTGATCTCCAAAGGAAGCTTTTCCCACAGTCAGCACATTCGTAGGGCCTTTCCCCTGTGTGGAATCGCCGGTGCTGAATGAGGTGTGAGCTCACTGTGAAGCTTTTCCCACATTCGGCACATTCATAAGGTCTTTCCCCCATGTGGAATCTCCGATGCTGAATGAGGGCAGAGCTCACACTGAAGCTCTTCCCACACTCAGCACACTCATAGGGCCTCTCACCTGTGTGGACTCTCTGATGTTTCATAAGCTCTGAGCTCTGACTGAAAGTTTTCCTGCACTCGGCACATTCATAAGGTTTCTCTCCAGTGTGCGTTCGCTGATGACGAGTAAGGGCTGAGCTCACACTGAAAGTCTTCCCACAGTCACCACATTCGTAGGGTCTCTCTCCTGTGTGGATTCTCTGATGCTGGATTAGCTGCCAGTTCCCATTAAAGCTCTTGCCACACTCGGCACATTTATAGGGTTTTTCTCCTGTGTGGATTATCTGATGCCGAATGAGTTTTGAGCTCATACTGAAGCTTTTCCCACATTCAGCACATTCATAGGGTCTCTCCCCTGTGTGGATTCTCTGATGCTGAATAAGGTGCGAGCGTTGCCGGAAATTTTCCCCACACTCGGCACATCCAAAGGGTTTCTCTCCAGTGTGGATTCTCTGATGCTGCCTGAGGTTTGAGCTCACCCTGAAGCTTTTCCCACAGTCATCACACATTACTGATTTCCTCCTCATAGGATTTCCCTGTTGGACAATGTCTGGCAGTTTCCTGAAAGCTCTTTCACATGCAGTTGATTTACTTTGTCTCTTCCCTGGAGGAGTTCGCAGATGCCTTTCCAATCTGCGTTGACCCTCACAGGCTTTGCCCTGCTCAGGTCTCTGGGAAATATTCCTTTGGGGTATTCGTGATAATTTGCCTTGTGGTTCCATTGACTCAGGACCTCCTTGGTGCAGATTCTCCTCCTCATTCTCACTCACAATCCCATCACCTAGTCAATAAAATGAGAATCCAGAGATGAGTCACAGGAGAGAAAGGAAACCTTAGAACAAGGACTCATCTTGAAAATCTTATTTACATATGAACATATGATACCTGCACTTGTTACATGTGACAGGATATGTCTACACTTCGAGCCTGGGGGTGTGATTCCCAGCTTGTGGAGCCATATTCATACTAGTTCTCATCTAACTTAGCACACTAAAAACAGAATACTGCCCCAGCCGTGCAAGCAGCAGGATGGGCTGCCACTAGCCACTCTGAGTGCATGTCTATGGTCTTGGACAGACAAACGCACCAGGTGGCTCTCTCTAGTCACTTGTCCTACCATGGCTACATTTTATTTTTTGTTTAAATAAATGTCTATACATAGTGTATACTCCTGGTTAGTAAAAAGTACCAAATTTAGTGTAAAGGCTATATTTGGTTGAAAAGCACTATGTTTTTAATAGTTATACCAACCACAAGATTTAACATTTCCTTAGGAAAGCAACTAAAAAGTACAAATGCAAACAAAATTAAAATTAACTATTTAAATCAAGGTTTCCTGCTTGCTTATTTAACAAATGATTTAAATCAGAGATTTAAATGACTTTGAAAAGCCCTGGCTGGGATGATTTAGCTGGGGGTTGGTCCTGCTGTGAGCAAGGGGTTGGACTGGATGACCTCC
This sequence comes from Gopherus flavomarginatus, assembly GCF_025201925.1. Taxonomy (NCBI): domain Eukaryota; kingdom Metazoa; phylum Chordata; order Testudines; family Testudinidae; genus Gopherus; species Gopherus flavomarginatus. Next base: position 33,509,215 of record NC_066625.1, read on the forward strand.
TGACATCTCTTCCAATGATTTAACTCAATCCAGCCAGTGCTGCATATTCATCAGTTTGGGCTGGCTAGCTGGGGTTTGCCAGAGGTCTTCGGCTGGTTTTAATATGCCTTTGTTAATGGGCATTTCTAGACAGAGGGTATCAAATAATTTGTGGGCCTTCCTGTTAAACCACTGAAGTCTCAATCTCCAGTGTCTCAGTGATTCTGACTAGCAGATCCTGAAAAGCTTTAAAGACATCTGAGGCCAGTAATCGTGCTGAAGATACTGCTGCCTCAGGAGAGGAAAATGAGAGGTCCACTGTAGAGGCTGGATCTAGAGACTGCTGATCATGGTCTTCCTTATCCATGCATTCTTCTATCTGTTCCCTAGCAACTGAAGAAGGTGTAGGTAGGCACATCACAGTGTGGGAAGTCAAAATGGAAGCAGCAGGGGAACAAGATCTTCACTGTGGCACAGATGAATGAGAGGGGCAAGTTTTGGAGTAGGAGGAAAAAAATTAACGAATTAAAAAAAAAAGATTTTTTTGAAAAAAGGATTTTTCCCAAAAAACTATATCTAAAGAGAGTTTTAATTAGGACACATTATAGCTCAAAGATATCTCATCATGAAATAGGAATTATAAATTCTAATTCTATAGTATGAGACAATATAGTCATGTAATGTTTGAGAAAAGTTTTGTAAATGAGTTCCAATAGTTCATGGATTAGGGACCCAATCTTATGGAGTTCCAGGGGCTTCTGTATAAATTTATTTAAGTTAATCTTTCTACAGTACAGACCCGTTTACGCAGAGATGTCTGGAGTCAAGCCATCACGACCGTGTGTTAACAGACTGCAGGTTAAGAGGGCCATGCTGAAATATCTTAAGATATCTATATATACACACATGTATAATTATCTAGGATTACATATGTATTCACAACGTCCTAAATACTGTAGGCCTATCTGTAACTCAGGACACTTACAGGTACGGGGTGGGGGCAGCTCTGGCCCCTGGAAGGGGAGGGGCCTCGGGTGGAAGGGGCGGGGCTAGGGTCAGCACGCCCCCATCCAGCCCTTCCAGGTCGCCAGGCCTGGGAGCCAGGCCATCTGGGATTCCCATGGTGATTTAAAGGGCCTGGGGCTCCAGATGCCGCTGCTGTGGTAGCAGTGTCCAGAGCCTTGGGCCCTTTTAAATCGCTGACCCTGGGGCAGCTGCTCACTTTGCCCACTACCGTCGGTGGCCAAGGGGGGGGAAAAGGGGTAGGGACTGTAAAGCACAGCAGGGTCCTTTGCTGCTGCAGCACTTTAACGTTGCTGCGTGCCCCCCGCCCCTGTCAGCAGCCCAGTGCTGCCGCAGCAAAGGACCATTCTTAAAGCGCTTAATGTCCCCGCTCTTTTTGCCTCCCCCATCGGCGGCCCTGCTGGTAGAGTCCCTACCAGCAGGGCTAATGACGGCAGGGTGGGGAAGGGGCAGCAACGTTAAAGCACTGCCGCAGCAGCACTTTAAGGATGGTCCTTTGCCGCGGCAGCACTTTGAGGATCCTTAAAGCGCTGCTGCAGCAAAGGACCATCCTTAAAGTGCTGCTGCTGCGGCAGTGCTTTAACATTGCTGCCCCTTTCTCCTCCCCGCCGCCCCCCCCGGCAGCGATAAAGACGTACAACATGTTTCTGCTCTGCACTTCCTGTCGATTTCTAGGTCACTGAGTTAGTGAGCAAATCTGTAGCTCTACATAGCAAGTTCCTGTACCGCATGTTAACAAGTCTTGCATGTTAAATAGGTAGCGCTGGGAGGCATGGTGCTACCATGCGTTAAGCGGATTTGTGTGTAAACGGGTTGTACTGTATCTACCCAACGGAACTCAGTGCTCTGTCTAGAAGATACCATCAGAGATGCTTAGTTTTGTAGTTCTCAAACTGTGGATTTGTGTCTCCAGAAATAACATGCTTGTTAACACCAAAAATGTTTTAAAATAAATCAATCAACAAATAATACATAGAGGTGAGAAATAACAGATCTCAACCCTACTGTCCCTCTGCAAATTTGTGTACACAGACTCAATCCCGTACCTCTCTCTAAAAGTGCAAAGTTTCAAAAAGTTCAGTGAATAGAAGATTGTTGGGGGCAGAATAGAACTGGACAAGGAGACGTCTGGAGATAAATGTGAGAAGGGAGGGACAGGCAGTAGAACCAAAAATGAAACTGTTTGAGCAGCATATTCCAGAAGTCTTGAGGTCTTTCTGAGTGTAGCCTTCATTGATTTGAGATCTACCATAACATTCTCTCACTAGAAGGGAAAACCTCTAATAACAGCAAGCCATAAAAGAGACCCAATTTGGGAATATTTTAATGAAGTTCCTCTACCTGTGGGTAAGACAGGCATGTGTGCAAAATGCAAACAGTGCAACAAAGAAATGCAAGGCCTGATTGCCCAAATGAAACATCATCATGAGAAGTGTTCCTTCTCAGGAGGAAGCTGTGTTGAAGATTATGAAAGGAACATGTCTGAACATGAAGGATCTTCAGATTGGTAAACTTTATTTCATATTTCTTTCTTAAGGACTGCCTGTCTTCCTTCTGGACTATTCTTGAATTCTCATGTTTGAACAAAAAATATAGTTGTTACTCTATGGTACTATCATTTTAGTTGTGATAAAAAATAAATAGCTGAAATAGGCAGATCTTCCTTTTACAATTTCACCTTTAAAGTAGATCTGAGTGTCAGTGAATGCAATGAGTAAAATGAGCAGTATGGTAATAATAATTAAATAACTGCATTGAGTTATTTTGTTTAGGAGAATCCATCCTCAACATACAAGATTTGGAAGACTATCCACCTTCAAGATCACCATCATTTTCTATAGTTTCGGAATTATCTGCCAATGACAGTGTTTCAGTCACATCATGTATGTCACATAGCCACGGTATATCACCTGTAGCAAAAAGAAAAAAAATATCTTCATCATCTAGAAACAACCAGAGATAAGTTTGTGATAAGAACCAGCAGATTACAAAAAGAGGTAATTGATGAAAAAATTGCCCGGTTTGTTTATGCAATGAACTCTCCTTTCCATATGATTAAGAACCCACATTTCATTAACATGGTTCAGCCATTTAGACCAGGATACAGTCCACCCAACAGAGCAAATGTCACAGGCAAATTGCTGGATAAAATGTATGACAGAGAAATTGAGCAGTGTGCAAAAAGTCTAGAGGGTAAAATTGTTAACCTGAATCTTGATGGGTGGAGCAATATCCACAATGATCCTGTTGTATGTGCTTGTGTGACAACAGAAGAAGGGAATGTCTTCCTTACCGAAACAATTGATACATCAGGAAATGCACACACAGCAGAATACTTACAAGAAGTAGCAGTATAAGCTATAACAAACTGTGAAAAAAAATGTCTAGTATGCAAATTGGTCACAGACAATGCTGCAAATGTATCCAAGATGAGTAGAAATTTAGAAGAGAGTCCCAAGCAAATAACATACGGCTGCAGTGCTCATTTGATGCACCTCCTAGCCAAAGACTTCAGTGTTCCAGAAATAAAGGCTAATGTTGTTGAAATTGCAAAATACTTCCAAAACAACCGTTTTGCAGCAGCTGCTCTGAAAAAAGTGGGAGGAACCAAGCTAACTCTCCCACAAGACATGCGATGAAACTCAATAGTGGATTGTTTTGAACCCTATATCAAGAACTGGCCTAATCTGATGACAGTTTGTGAACAAAATCGTGAAAGAAATAGATGGCATTGTCACAGCCAAAGTTTTCAACATTGAGCTTAAGAGAAATGTTGAACACATGCTGAATACCCTGAAGCCTATTTCTGTAGCCTTCAACAAATGCAGGGAAATAGCTGTTTCATTGCTGATGCTGTTGAAATTTGGAAGGAACTGAGTGAGATCTTAAAAGAGAAATACGCAATGACAGAGTTAAATTACAAGCATTAAAAAAACAAATGGGACAAGCATTATCTCCAGCTCGTTTTCTTGCAAATATTCTCAATACTCGGTACCAGGGTCAAACCTTAACTGCTGAAGAAGAGGAGTTGGCTATGACATGGACATCCAGCAATCATCCCTCCATAATGCCAACGATAATAAACTTCAGAGCTAAGGGTGAAACTTCCAAGAAATATATGTTTGCTGATGATGATTTAAAGAAAGTCACACCAGTGAACTGGTGGAAGTCACTTAAGCACTTGGATTCAGAGACTGTTGAAGTGACAGTCTCACTTTTAACAGCAGTAAATTCTTCTGCTGGTGTAGAAAGAACATTTTCTTCCTTTGGACTAATTCATTCCAAATTGAGAAATCACGTGGGACCTGAAAAAGCACGAAAGCTTGTTTTTCTTTTCCAGATTAAAACAAACAGGAAAATGAAGGTGAAGATGACTGATTTAGCTGCAGAAGCCAATATTTTAAGTTTCTCATGTTGACCTGGCTAACAGTCAATTTAATTTTTGTTTTTTTTTAAATATTTCATTTAACTATTTTAGTTTAAAACAATTTTAACAAAAACAAACCTGATTTTAAAAAACTTGAATGTTTAGCTAAATTCAAAAATTCATATGCTTGTTTTGTTAAAATATTATAGTTGTATCTCCAATTATTATTATAATATATCTCCTAGAACTGGAAGAGACCTTGAAAGGTCATTGAGTCCAGCCCCCTGCCTTCACTAGCAGGACCAAGTACTGATTTTTGTCCCAGATCCCTAAGTGGCCCTCTCAAATATTGAACTCACAACCCTGGGTTTAGCAGGCCAATGCTCAAACCACTGAGCTATTCCAGAATACATTAATGTTGTTGTTTTAGTTAAATAAAACGATTTAAATGTCTGTCTCGTGACGTTCTCCTCCAAATATTAATGATTAACCTGTTGAATTGGAGATATTTATGAAGTCATTGGGAGGTGAACTATCTGCTTCAATTACCTTTGGTAAATGAAACAACCAACCAATCACTCATTTTCTGATATAGCTGTAAAACTAATCTGAAAAGTTTTCAAAATAAATCACTTTAAAATGTATAGTGTGTACCTTCTAAAAATGAAACCTACATCTAACTCTGAGTTGTGAAGAATATAGTTTAAGGTAATAACAACCAACAAGAATGCACTTTTATGTAGAAATCCATGATTAAATCAAGTCTTCCTGACTAGTGATTTAAATCAAATCCACCCTGCTTTGGAGGGAGGGCTTCAATATCTAAATTGTTGCCAAGAGGGAATATTAAATGGAAAAAACTGATAGGGTTGAGTACGCCAAGATGAGGGCCAAACAGAATGTGAAGGGTGAGATGGGGCCCTAGGATGAGGGGCCATATATTGAGTAGGTGACCCACCACCTAACCCAGTTGCACAGGGAGAAGAAACTGAAGATGGATTCTAGCTAGAGCAGGGAGAAAAAGCATGGTCAAGAGAGGAGAAGGAATATGCTATAAGTAGTGATCTTGATGGTGACAGAAACTACCAGTGATATGGTGATTGCAGCCAACAGGATGTCTGCTGGCACCGTGATTGACTCAACCACTAGTGCTTGTTCTGGTACCAAGGACTTCAGTGTCTAGTAAGACTGCCTGGTTTTGGACTCTGACACCAGGGTTGATTTGACTTTGCTTGGTACTGAGCATGCAGGCATTCTTGCCTCACTAGACCCTGCTGTAGGAGTTGGCTTAATGTTTGGCTCCTGGGAGGAGGCAGAAGGGATATGACTCTTCTTAGGCCTATTAGATTTTTCCTTTTGCGGGGAGGCAGATAGGTGCTGGAAGTCCTTTGACTGATGCTCTGACCTGCCTTGCCATAGTGTGGAGGAGGCAGGGTTGGTCTTTGACACCCCCAGTGATGCCAAGTGTGGATTAGGAATCCAGGAATGGCCCAACACCTAAGACCAGTATTGATATTGGTCTTAGGTGTTGGGTCTCCACTCACAGGAGCACTGGCTGGATATGATTTCAAGGCTGCAGGTCCTTTTTTAGTGTCAGAGGTGCATTCTTCTGAATGAGATGTTCCCCTCCTTGACTGTTCCAGGAGAAACAGCTTCAGATGAGTATCGCTCGACTGACAGGTTCCTGAAGAGAAGGGCTAGCAGATCAAACACCTATCAGGCACACGGTTCTCACACAAACAAATAAGCAACAGCAGTGGCCATCAGCCAGGGGAATAAGTTCACTACAAAATGGATAAGGCTTAAAGCCCAAGGGCTTTGAATCCCCTATTCAAGGTGGTAGTGACAAAGACACAAAGAAAGAGATAACAAAGAAATCTTTTTTAATTAACAAAAAGAACTAACCAATTATTAAGAGTTAGAGAGAAAAAATGATGCATGGTAGAAGGCGGACACCACCGAGTTCCATCTTGCTCCCAAGGGCAGTAAGGGGGAAGTTGGGAACAGCTGTGGCCACTCTGCCCTTTATGAACTCAGATGAAGGACACAAGGATATGCAGGGGCAGCCCCAATGGACTGGTGAAAAATTCTGATCTCACATGCATGAGGCACATGTACAAAGACTCAAAGACTGGTTACAGCAGTGGTCTGAGTTAGACAAGACAAAGTGGTGGGAACTCACAACAGGGCTGAGGGAATTCCAGATTTTCATTACGCTCACTGACTATTCTCACCTGTGCCATTTGGTATCATTGTTTCCTCGTAGCCCTGGAGAGAGGGGATCAACGGCTCTTCCTTCTGTTCCATGCGGGAGATCATCTCCGGTTTGATAATTGGAAATCCTGCTCAAGGGAGGAGAAATGGGCAAGATCAGGACTCTCTTTACCAGGGGACATTTCAGTTGCATGGAAGGGAAATACCTTGTGCTAAAGTCAGATGTGTGCTAGGACGTGTGTTGTGTCCCCAGCAGGAGAATCAACTCTTTATAAACGGGGGGATTTAGAAAGAGAACAATACTAAGCAACTTGCAGAGATCTTACTGGCAGAGACCTGGGCCCATCAGAAAACAGAACAAGCCTGGGGTGTGGAGGGGACAGTGACTATGTGTGTGAGTAACCAGATAGGTCAATGTCACTGTTCTCTCCCCCTAGGAAGCCCTGAGCAGAAGGAGATGTGGCATCTCTGACCCTCCTTCCCAAAGGGAAGAAATAGAAGGTGACAATCTTTCCCCACAGGCACAGACATTTGCTGTGTGTCCTTGCTGGGCTGCTGCAGGGCAGAAGCAGTCACCTGTCACTGTCTGCTCCCACCCACCTGTCCTGAAGAGCTGCCTGTCCCTCTTAATTAAAGCACTGCTACCCCAAGTGTTCAAATATCATGTAATTTTTAAAAACAAATTTATTTGCCTTCTGGTTTTTGAGCCTTTCAGGGTCATGTTTTAAATGACAACAGATCCTCACATAATCACAAAGCTGGAGCTTTAAGAGAAACACCAATTATCACAAGAGTTGACAACACTGGGTTAATATATCCCTCCTGCCTTCCTCAATTTACTGCTTTCTCATCCTTTTCCTGATATCTCCATTAACAGTTCCCTGCGCCAGCTCCCCTGCAGTCGTTTCACTTCCGCCAGGTCCCTGGGGAGATGGGGCAGAGTAACACATGGATGTTGTTCAGATCACGGCAACTGGGGAGATTTTTATAAAGGGTTTCAGTCCATTTTGAAGCTGAAGTCCCCTCAGGCTCTTCTGCACACATACCACTTGCTTGGTCCCTCTGCTACCCTGCATCTTCCACAGCACTAAATGAACCAAGACATTTGTGTAACCTCCCTTTAACAGAGCCTGAACAAAACCCTGCAAGAGAGCAGACTAACAGGCTACACTTTGGGTGGTTTCCCTGACAGTGTCTGGGAGTGCAGCCTTTCAGTCTGCTTCCTTTTAGATTAATCCTTCTCGATGACACAGTACCAGCTCTGGGCAGCCCTTTTCTTGGAGTTTATCGCCCCCTTTTCTTATTTTCCCTTTCCCTTCCCCTCTCTTTCCTTCTACCCCCTTCCCTCTCCGGCTGGGGGACTTGGTCAGCGCCCCATTTCCGGGTGTACTTGCTGTCCTGGAACTGGGTCAGCCCCTGTGAGCGCCAAGGGGATGTCAGCAAAGCCAGCCGGTCTGGGACTCGCAGGGAGCGGCGATGGGGCAGCAGGGGGGTGTTTTTACAGACGCACTTTACCCGAGACCTCAGTTACCTTTAGTCTCCGGCTCAGGACTTGGCGTTGGGCGCGTCCCAGGAAGCTAGATCCAGCCTGGCTGGGCTAGGGACAGAAGCCGCGGAGAGCCGACGGCCAGGACCAGCTGGGGCCCTGCAAAGAAAGCAGCAGCAGGACCCGGACCCCAGCCCTGGTCATGTGACATGGCTAAGGAATCACAGACCAAGGTTCTCCCCTGCTGAGCCAGGGACTGTCACGTGACCGTGCTAACCAATCACAGAGAGGGACAGTGCTCCCAGGGCTGCAGAAGGGGCCGGGACTGTTACAGTACAAACACGCTCCACTCCCGTGACTTGTAACTCACAAGCGAGCCCAGCAGAGCAGCTGCGGAGCACACGAAGGAGAAGCTCTGGGTGGTCACTGAGCAGGGAAAAATACACGAACTGCTATCCATAGTTAAACAACGGGATTCTCTTGCAGAGAAGTTAAAGCCCTTTCAATAGTCTCTGTTACCAACATACACAAATGAGACTTTCTATAGTGAAGACGGGTGGACAGCAGGTGTTTATTTATATATTCAGTGACGCATTCCAAATGAAACCTTATTTCCGTGAGAGGGGAGAAATAAAACTGCCCAGATCTGCAGGATTCACAACATTTACAAACCTAGGACTACAGCACTCCGCAAAGAGCAAAGAAGCATAAGATAGGGATGTTTTAGTAAAGATAATTAAATTGTTCCAGAGAGGAGTATAAAAGAAGCTGGGTCTTAAAGCTTTGAATAATTTTTGATACTGTAATGTTACTTGTGACACATTTCTTGTTAGGAAGGACAATGGGGGCATCAGACTGAATAGATTCCATCCTCCAATCCTGCTCCAGCCCTTACTCCCATTTTACTGACCCCTCCTAGCTCCAGGTCCAGTAGCTCACCCGCCTTGGTGACCATGGGACCAACACTGCTGAGCCAACACCATTGTTTGGGGAGATACGTCATACCAGGAAGGTCAGACCCATCACATTGTTCCCTCTAACCCTGCTCCAGGCCTGAACCCCATTTGACTGACTGCTGGTAAAATATGCTGTAGTCAGATGAGCACAGAGAAGCAAGCGCACACATCCTGCTTCACCAACAGGTGATTTTATCTATGTGCCAGCTTGCTCACTGGCTCTCCACATGGTTCAAGCTACATTTACCTCCTCCAGACCATCCCTCTCCTCACTCACCACAAATAATCTGTGCTGGGGATGTCAAGGACTATGATGCTTGATTCAGGGCAACATGCCTCCTCCTATGCCATCAAGGCAAGCAGTTAAAATAGGCCCACTGCTAAGCATCTGGAAAGACCCTGCTTACCCCCCAATTTCAACCTCTGACTGCCCCAGGAACTCCTCCCCACATGCACTGATTTCAAAAAGAAGAAAAGCCATTCCTCCTGCGGTGAGTTCCCTCCCCATCCCCCAGCTCTCGCACTGCTATTGTCTGCCCCCTCCCAGTCTCTTGATGAGGATGAAGAAAGGGGTACCTCATTTCCCTTCCTTGTTTCATGCTATGAGGCCTCTGCGTACATGGTCCTTGTATCATAACACAAATATAGCAAGATTGCTGCTCCCTCCATCCCCTCCCTTTCTCCCATTAGTGCTTTCCAGTTTTCATCCTCCCACTATGTGTTTCCAATTCATCATTAAGATTTCAAATTTCCCCTGAAATTCATTCCCATATTGTAATTTCCTGCCCACATTTCCATTCTCTCTAGGCTCCTTTGGATTATTTCTCTGTCATCAACAGTCCTTCCAACCTCATTTACCTAGTCCAGGAATGAGATCTCACTTTTTCTCCAAGAGATCCTGGAGAAATTCCCTGGTCAGAATGGTTTTGTTTCTCTCCTCTTTAGATGACATATGAACCTATTTTAAAATGCCAGACTAAGATGATTTAACTAATAATTTTAGATTGTAAACAAGTCACATGTTTTGTCCAGTGATGTCAGTTGTTTGCCGACCTGTGCAAAGACAAGTAGACTGATGTGCAATCAGAGACCAGCTGTTGAAATTCAGTGGTCCCATCTACATAGCCAGAACCTCCAAGGTGCAACTTTGACACAGAAGATGGGCCAGAGGAGTACCAGGGAAACACACCAAGGAATTGAGTATTCCAAAAAGTACCAGAAAATTGGGACAGGAGGTGTATAGCTGATGAATACCAGAAGTCTGGGAGGGTGTCAGGCCAGAACCTCTGAAAGGAGCTCTGGCTCTTCTGTTTAAATAAAAACAGTTAATTAAATTCCTAAAGAGAAATGGAATCAACAGAGGGGAGACAGGTGCAGATGTTGCTGCCAGGGAGGAGACAAGTTATGCCCCAGCTGGAAGAGCTCATATGTCCAGGCTCTCAGGAAGTAGCCTTTCCAGCTCTAATGCCCTATCTACATTAAGAAAACTCATACATGTATCCCTACATTAGTGTTACCAAATTGAGCAACCCAATCAAAGCCTCACTTTGTGCCATTCAGCATGTCTGCATCAGGGGTTGGCATCAGTGTACATTCATTATACTGGTGCAAATTTCCTTCAAGTAGCCAGGGTCTGAGCAAGCTGTTTAGTGCACACATACCCCTGATTCCTGATGGTGGAGAGATAAATGAGTATGGGGGAAATTTGTCACCTCAAGAACCTGTCGCAAACATCTCAGGTACTGAAAACCATTTCCAGGAAACTGGAGGACACAAAGGAGTTTTTAAAACAAGTTTTTATTAGGAATTTTAATAAAGGTTAAATACTGTTTTATGAAGCTAGAGTTAAACTCTGATGCTCTCTAAAGCCACATTTTCAGAAAGTTCACCTCAGCCTAGAGAAAAAGGAAAAGAAGTCTAGTCCCAATCTCAAAGCTCCAAGAAAAATCTCAGTAATAAGGAAGCTGAGACTCACCTTACTGTAGGCCTGGCCTAACATGAGTAATTAGACATTCATGGGGTCTTATTTTTGGGAAGACAGGATTAGGGAGGAATGAATTAACAGGCTGGAAACAGAATGTACTAGCAAAGATAAAGGGGAACACCCATGGGAACCATTCACTAATGTTGTAATTGCTTTAAAATATAAAATTAAGTGAATATATTCTAATAATAACACGTATTATTTTAAAAAAATACATAATATACAAAGTAAAAGCAGCCTTAAGTAATACAAAGCAAAAACAAAACAAAAAAACCCACTTGTCCTCTTATCACCACAAAAAAATTAAACATGTAGTACAAAAAGGTAACTCCAGTTAGTGCAAAATAAAAAAAATTAACAAGAGTCCAATACCATAAAATTAAATGCAAAAGCACTGCAACCCATACAGTGTAAAAAAAAAAAAAAAAAAAAAAGAGAAAAAGAAAAAAGTTTGTTTTCCTTCTTTCATGCAGCTCCCAGAAGCAGCGGCATGTCCCCCCTCCGGCTCCTACCCATAGGGGCAACCAGGCGGCTCCGCTCTGCACATTGCCACTGGCCCAAGCACCGCCCCCAAAGCCAATGGGAGCTGCAGGGGCAGCGCCTACAGACAGGACAGTGCGCGGCAGAGCACCCTGGCCTTGCCTCTGTGTAGTAGCCAGAGGGGGGACATGCCACTGCTTCAGGAAGCCGCTTGAGGTAAGCGCCAACAAGAGCCTGCACCCCTGAGCCACCCCTCAGCCCTGATCCCCCTCCCATCCTCCAAACCCCTCGATCCAAGCCTGGAGAACCCTCCTGCACCCAAAACCCCTCATCTCCAGACCCACCCCAGAGCCTGCACCCCCAGCCAGAGCCCTTGTCTCCCCCCTAAGGTGCACCAACCCCCTGCCTCAGCCCCGATCCCCCTCCCACCCTCTGAACACTTCGGTCCCAGCCCAGAACACCCTCCTACACCCCAAACTCCTCATCCTCAGCCCTGCACCCCCAGCCAGAGCCCTCACTCCTCTGAACCCTCTATCTACCCCAGCCCAGAGCCCCCTCCCGCATCCTGAACTCTTTATTTCTGGTCCCACCCTGGAGCCCGCACCCCCAGCCAGAGCCCCTGACCCCTTCCCGCACCCCAACCCCAATTTTGTGAGCGTTCATGGCCCGCCATACAATTTCTATACCCAGATGTGGCCCTCGGACCAAAAAGTTTGCCTTTCCCTGCAGGTCCGGCTTTATGACCCACGGCGCTCGACTGGAATACTCGGCGGCAGTCCGGGGCTTCAGCAGCATTTCGGTGGTGGGGGGTCCACTCCGAGTCTTCCGCGGCACTGAAGGACTCCCCACCACCAAAATGCCGCCGAAGACCCCCGGAACGGGGCCCGTTTAGGCATGGGTGCAGGGCCCTCTTCAGCATGGAGCCCGATTCCAGGGAATCAGTGGAATCAGCATAAAGCTGGCCCTGCACAGGGATAGGTTCCTACAAAGTAACCAAGCCAATCTCAAAACATGTAATGCAACGTATAGTAAATGTAATGTAATGTGTACTTGTATATAAAAGAGGTTTGATGTGTAATTTTAAATGTGTGGTATGTCCTATAGTCACTCCATTTGCTTGAGTCTAATGAACTCAGCATAGGTTTGCTGTACGGCAAGTATGAAAACCTAAGTAACAAGACTGAGGTCAAACTAAGTTTAAAAAAAAAACAAGCGAAAAAGGTCTCAACCCTCCCCCTCCCCCCCAACATCTATAAACAAAGAGAAGAGAATCCTAGAAAAAGAATCTAGTTTCTTAGACTATATAAATTCCTCTGGGCAGGGACAATTCTGTTCCTTTTTGTGCAGAATTTAATGTGGCCCCAATTCTTATGACTCTGTAAGTCTATATTAAATAGTATGTGAGGCGAGGATTCTTATCCCAGTTTTACAAATAGGAAAACAAAGGCATGGAGAAGTGGAGTGAGTTACCTAAAGTCGTAGAACAAGTAAGTGGCAGAGCTGGGAAAGAATCTTTGCACCCCACTCTTCCCTCCAGAAGACAACTCCCTACTGGAGCCAGGAGTAGGTTTCATTCCATCCCACAGCAATATGCCATGCAGTCCCTATAAAGTCCCCACTTGACTGTGAAATTCCCACTATAACTTGTCTGAAGCCCACCCTGTGCACAGAGAAATGGGTAATTTTACCTTTCCTTCTAAATTCATTTATTAATACCCTGTCAAAGTGACTTCCACCTAATTACACTACCAGGTCCCCCTCCCTCCCCAAATGATCCACTCCCTCCAGCATCTCCTGGTTACTCCTCTGGCTCCCATCACACATTCCTCTATATGACTCATCTCACTGCACCAACCTTTCCTCTTTGTCTAACTACACTCCATCCTCAACAATCCGCTTCTCGTTCTCTATGAACAGGTCAGAGCCTTACAGGCCCAAAGAAACACACTTGGCTTCTATCCGTTGGGAGGGATATCTGACACAAAGCCTTCCCCATTCTCATCCCAGTCTCAGGGATTCCCTCCCATGTGGATTCTCTGATGCTGAACGAGGTGCGAGCTCTGACTGAAGCTTTTCCCACACCCTGCGCATTCATAGGGTCTCTCCCCTGTGTGGATTCTGCTATGTTTGATAAGTGCTGAGCTCCAACTAAAGCTCTTTCCACACTCAACACATTCATATGGTCTCTCCCTTGTGTGGATCCTCTGATGTTTCATAAGGTCTGAGCTCTGACTGAAGCTTTTCCCACAATCGGCACACTCATAGGGGCGTTCTCCTGTGTGGATTCTCTGGTGTTGAATAAGATGAGAGCTCACACAGAAGCTCTTCCCACAGTTAGTGCATTCGTAGGGCCTCTCTCCTGTGTGAATTCTCTGATGTTTCATAAGGTCTGAACTCTGACTGAAGCTTTTCCCACACACGGTGCATTCATAAGGTTTCTCTCCAGTGTGGGTTCGCTGATGACGAGTAAGGGCTGAGCTCACACTGAAGCTCTTCCCACAGTCACCACATTCATAGGGTTTCTCACCTGTGTGGATTCTCTGGTGCTGGATAAGCTGTGAGTTCCCACTAAAGCTCTTCCTACACTCGGCACATTTATATGGTTTTTCTCCAGTGTGGATTATCTGATGACGAATAAGGTTTGAGCTCACTGTGAAGCTTTTCCCACACTCGGTACATTCATAAGGTCTCTCCCCTGTGTGTTTTGTCTGATGCTGAATAAGGTGCGAGCGCTGCCGGAAGCTTTCCCCACACTCGGCACATCCAAAGGGTTTCTCTCCAGTGTGGATTCTCTGATGCTGTCTGAGGTTTGAGCTCACCCTGAAGCTTTTCCCACAGTCATCACATATTGCTGATCTCCCCATAGTGGGGTTTCCCAGCTGGTCAATGTTTGGCAGTTTCCTGAAACCTCTTTCACAAGCAGTTGATTTACCTTGTCTCTTCTCTGGAGCAGTTGTCTGATGCCTTTCTGATCTGTGCTGAACCTCACAGGCTTTGCTCTGCTCAGGGCTCTGGGAAATATTCCTTTGGGATATTCCTGATAATGTGCCACATGGTTCCATTAACTCAGGACCTTCCTGGTAGGCATACTCCTCATTCTCACTCATAATCCCATCACCTGGTGCATTGAAATGAGAATCCACAGATGAGTCATTGGAGAGAAAGGACACCTTAGGAAGGGAATCTGAAAGGGATACAATTTGAAAATCTTATTTCCATACGAACATATGATACCTACCATCATTACAGGTGACCCCTAATTGCTGCTGCTGCTCTCAGACTCACCGAAAACAGCCTTCTAAACAAACAGAGCAAAAACATGCCAGCAACACATTTTAGAGGGCATTTAAAAAAAATCAGAGCAGACTATTTAAAGGGAGCCCTGACAGAGATTTACTTATTTATATTAGTCAATAAAAATAATCAAGTTGATTCTGTCCCTTGAAATCCAGTGAAAGGTATCACCTTACCCACCATGTCTCTCTAATGGTTCCTAACATTCTGTTAGCTTTTTTTGGCTTCTGCTACACACTGAGCAGACATTTTTGGCCATCAACAAGGTTAGGCTTGATATTAGACAAACGTATCTAACCCTCAGAGGAACGAAGTTCTGGAACAGCCTTCCAAGGGGAGTAGTGGGGACCAAAAAAAATCCTAATTTGTTTCAAGACTGAGCTTGATAAATTTATGCAGGGGATGGTATGAAGAGGTTGCCTACAATGGCATATGGCCAATCTGCAACAGCAATTAGTAAATATTTCAAACCAGTGAAGATGGGACACTAGATGGGGAGGGTTCTGAGTTACTACAGTGAATTCTTTACCAAGTATCTGGCTGATGGGTCTTGCCCACATACTCAGAGTTTAACTAATCACCATATTTGGGGTTGAAAAGGAATTTCCCCCCCCCCCAGATCAGACTGGCAGAGACCTGGGGATTTTTTGCCTTTGCCTGACGTGTGGGACCTGGGTCACTTGTTGGTCTAAACTAAAGTAAATGGCAGATTCTCTGTAACTTGAGGACTTCAGTAACTCAGCCAGAGGTTATGAGCTATTACAAGAGTGGGGCATGAGGTTCTGCAACCTGTGATGTGCAGTAGGTCAGACTAGATGATCATGATGGCCCTTCTGGTCTTAAAGTCTGAGTCTAAGCCCTGATGCAGAAAGCTATCCAGTTCAAAATTCTCTGTGTAGAAGATGCTGATCTCCCATCCTTTCTGAACATCAGTCTCAGCAAGGATCTAATTTGTTTGCTACTGTCAGTATAGAAAGAGAGAACTCACAGCACATCTAATGTGTGGAGTCTCTCTTTGTCTTTGTGGCTATGAGGCTTTGGAAAGAACATCAGAAGATGAATCATTTGATTCAGGTGAAAGTCTGATACCACTTTATTTAGGAATTTGGGGTAAAGTCTTAAAGAAGCTTTATCTTTATAAAAGACCCCACTATCAGACACGGTAGCTTTTCCACTCTGACATGATCACTACCAAGGCGGCTGTCTTTTTAGACATAAGAGAAAAAGAGCAGGAGGCCAGTGGCAAAAATACCATAACGAGGGCCTAGGGAGGGATGGGTTCATGAATGGGAGGACAAATCCTAATTAGTTTTCCTTCAGAAATCTCCCAACCATGGAATGTGAGAAAACCAAATGTTCTTAATTGGGAGAGTGGATTGCTGAGTTGTATGCTAAATGAACTTTTACTGAGCTCATCAAGAGGTCCAACTCCTTCAATTGCAGTGGGTATTCCTGCATTTTAGATGGCGAGAGAGAGTATCTAGCGGTCAGATGGAAAATCTCTTCCACTTTGCAAGATTAGTTGTCCTGGTGGAAACCTTTCTGCTACTGATAAGAATGTTTTGAACTTCTTGAGAACAGGCTCTTTCCCCTGGGTTCAGCCACTCAACTCCCTTGCTGTGAGGTGGAGACCATGAGGGTTGGTCATTGTTCAGTGTCAGTGGGAGAACTTTGGTCATGGTTCAATGTTAGTGGGGCCTGAACAATGGTAGCGCCATTGGAGGCTGTATCGAGAGAATCTGGAGGTCTGACAGCCAGGGCTGTCTCAAGCATGCTGGGACTATAGGACTCAGCCTGGCATGTGCATTCCTCAGCTTCTTGAAGAAACTGGGTAGCAGTAGGACTGGGGAGAATGCAGAGAGAGGCTCAAATCAAAGGAAGCAGAAACACACCCCTGACTGAGCCATGACTCAGACTTTCCCTGGCACAAAAGCAGTGACATTTTCTGTTTTGTCTTGCTGTGAACAGATTGGAAGGGAGGCTGACAGGAGATGCAGAAATCTTACTAGCAGGGACTAGTACAACCCAAGGGGCCGGAAGGGACTGTGACTATGGCTGTGACTATGCCATAGCCTGCTCCCCCATGCCCTCAGCACTCCTTGGGAATCCCAATGCTCTTGTTGTTCTCGTTATAGTCAAGGGGGTGGAGTTTCCAGGGACTGGCTGACTCTAGATGTTCATATGTGAGCAGCTACTGGGCCCAAATTTCCCGCTGATTGAGGAAATGTTTTTTATAGCGTGTACCCACAGGGATTTCCCACCCTCTCCCATTACCAGGCTTAAGCTATCTGTAAACAGGAGGTCTACAAAGTTGATAGTGACCATGACAAAAGAATTGTCAGACCTAATGGTGCTGGGCCGCTACTGGGGCCTGGTAACTGGCCTGCTACAAAAGGCAAACCAGTCATGCCAAGATGCTAACTTGCCTGGGGGAGAGGGACAGGGTGGATGTACTGCTGGGAAAGATCTTTCCCTGAACTCTGCAGCCCTACTACTCTGACCCAGAAAACAAGTGAAGAGCATCACCTTGCCTGGAAACAAGCTCTACTGACATGTTAAGGCCAGGGAGATGGGCCCAAAAAAATCTGCTGCCAACTAATATGACTCTGACCAGAAGGGTTTCTACAGGTATGTTAGCAACAAGAAGGTGGTCAGGGAAAGAGTGGGACCCTTACTGAATGGGGGAGGCAGCATAGTGACAGAGGATGTGGAAAAAGCTGAAGTACTCAATGCTTTTTTTGCTTCAGTCTTCACAGACAAAGTCAGCTCCCAGACTGCTGCACTGGGCAACACAGTATGGGAAGTAGGTGAACAGCCCTCAGTGGTGAAAGAACAGGTTAAGGACTATTTAGAAAAGCTGGACATGCACAAGTCCATGGGTCCAGATCTAATGCATCCAACAGTGCTGAGGGAGTTGGCTGATGTGATTGCAGAGCCATTGGCCATTATCTCTGAAAATTCGTGGCGACTAGGGGAGGTCCCAGATGATTGGAAAAAGGCAACTATAGTGCCCATATCTAAAAAAGGAAAGAAAGAGAACCTGGGGAACTACAGACCGGTCATCGTCACTTCAGTCCCCGGCAAAATCATGGAGCAGGTCCTCAAGAAATCCATTTTGAAGCACTTGGAGGAGAGGAAAGTGATCAGGAACAATCAGCATGGGTGCACCAAGGGCAAGTCATGCCTGACCAACCTGATTGCCTTCTATGATGAGATAACTGGCTCTGTGGATATGGGGAAAGCAGTGGACGTGATATATCTTGACTTTAGCAAAGCTTTTGATACAGTCTCCCACAGTATTCTTGCCAGCAAGTTAAAAAAGTATGGACTGGATGAATGGACTATAAGGTGGATAGAAATCTGGCTAGATTGTCAGGCTCAACAGGTCGTGATCAATGGCTCAATGGCTAGTTGGTAGCTGGTATCAAGCGGAGTGCCCTAGGGGTCGGTCCTGGGGCCGGTTTTGTTCAACATCTTTATTAATGAATTGCACCCTCAGCAAGTTTGCAGATGACCGTAACAAAAGAACTGTCATACCCAATGGGAGCAGTGAACAGTGGAGAGGCTAACAGAGGGAGTTTGACTGGGATCTGTCCGAGAGAAGGTATGCTAAATGCTGCACTGGGGGGCTGTGTTGGTGAGTATCTGAGTGTCTGTTGCGAGGACAATTTGTCAGTTTGACTGCGTGCCTGATTGTCTGAAAAGTGTGAATTGGGAGTGCTTTGTTCCAGGTGGGCCTTGAGTGGGCCTGACTGTTATGAAAAGGCAGCCAGCTGCCAACTAGAGGAGAGGATAACAGAGGGAGTTTGACTGGGAGTTCGCCAGGGGAGAGCCCACTGAGGCTTTCAACTTGCAGGTTCCAACGGCTGAGGAAGCTCTTAGAAAGAAGGTAATATGGATGGTGAACAACCAACTGCTGTGACTTGCACAGGATGTGCCATGTTTGTCTTTCTTCCACAGGACAGAAGCAACTTTGTACAAAGTGCAAGCTGGTCTCCATATTGGAAGAGAAGGTTCAAGGTCTGGAGAAACAAGTATCAACCCTGCATTGCATAAGAAAATATGAAGATTTCCTGGACAGACGTCAGGATATGCTGTGCCCGTAGAAGCAAGAAGTTGCAAAGTGAATGGTGCAGCCCAATTGTTCTAGTTCCCAAATCAGACAACAGCATTCATGTTTGTGTTGATGTTAGAACTGTTAATATACAATGATGGGGTCTAAATTAGCTGTTACCACTCAGGAAAGAGATCTTGGAGTCATTGTGGATAGTTCTCTGAAAACATTCAGTCAATGTGCAATGGCAGTCAAAAAAGCGAACAGGATGTTGGGGATCATTAAGAAAGGGATAGATAAATAAGACAGAGAATATCATATTGCCTCCATATAAATCTATGATATGCCCACATCTTGAATACTGCATGCAGATGTGGTTGCCGCATCTCAAAAAAGATATATTGAAATTGGAAAAGGGTCAGAAAAGGGCAGCAAAAATGATTAGGGGTATTGAACAGCTTCTGTATGAGCAGATATTAAGACTGGACTTTTCAGCTTGGAAAAGAGAGGATTAAGGGGGGATATGATAAAATCTATAAAATTATGACTGGTGTGGAGAAAGTAAATCAAGAAGTATTTACTCCTTCTCATAACACAAGAACTAGGGGTCACCAAATGAAATTAATAGGTAGCAGGTTTAAAACAAATAAAAGGAAATATTTTTTCAAACAATGCAGAGTTAACCTGTGTAACTCCTTGCCAGCAGGGGCGGCTCTAGGGATTTTGCTGCCCCCAGCACGGCAGGCAGGCTGCCTCCGCCGGTTTGCCTGCAGAGGGTCCACTGGTCCCGCGGCTTCAGCGGACCCTCCACAGGCAAACCGCCGGAGGCAGCCTGCCTGCCGCCCTCGCGGCGCTGGCAGAGCGACCCCCACGGCTTGCCACCCCAAGCACGCGCGTGGCGTGCTCGGATCTGGAGCCGCCCCTGCTTGCCAGAGGATGTTGTGAAGGCCAAGATTATAACAGAGTTTAAAAAAGAACTAGATACATTTATGGAGGATAGGTCCATCAATGACTATTAGCCAGGATGGGCAGGGATGGTGTCCCTAGCCTCTGTTTCCCAGAAGCTGGGAACGGGCAACAGGGGATGGATCACTTGATGATTACCTGTTCTGTTCATTGCCTCTGAAGCACCTGGCCATGACCACTGTTGGTAGACAGGACACTGAGCTAGATGGACCATTGGTCTGACCCAGCATGGCCGTTCTTACATTCTCATGTTCTAATGCCATGGCAAAGTTCATTTCAAATTCCAGGCTGCAGTAGACAAGTTGCTGGGTAGCGCCCAGTTTATGACCACATTCAACTGTACTAAAGCTACTGGCAAATTCCTCTGGCACCAGAATCCAAAGAAAATCTGACCTTTGCTACCCCTTTTGGCCGATGTCAGTTTCAAACCCTCCCATTTAGATTCTGGGAGGTGCCTGACACCTTCCAGTGTCTAATGGACAGGGTATTTCAGCCCCATTGGCAGTATGCTGCTACCTATCTCAACAATGCTGTACTCTAGTCTAGCCCCTGGGGAGAGCATCTCCAGAGGATTGTTGCAGTTACTAAGGGAAGCAGGCCTAAGTGCAAGGTGAGTAGTACCAAAATGAAACACTTAGACCAGAGGTGGGCAAACTATGGCCCATGGGCCACACCTGGCGCACAGGACCCTCCTGCCCAGCCCCCGAGCCCCTGGCAGCTAGCCCCCAGCTCCTCCCCCGCTGTTCCCCCTCCCCCGCAGCCTCAGCTCACTGTGCTGGCAGCGCAATGCTCTGGGCGGCAGGGCTGCGAGCTCTTGCTGGGTAATGCAGCTGCAGAGCTGCGGCCTGACCTGGTGCTCTGTGCTGTGTGGTGGCGTGGCTGGCTCCAGCTGGGCGGCGTGACTGCCTGTCCTGGTGCTCTGGGTGGCGCAGCTGTAGTGCCACCAGCCACAGGTGCTCCAGGCAGTGCGGCAAGGGGGCAGGGGAGTTCGGGATGGTGGTCAGGGGGCGGGGATGTGGATAGTGGTTGCGGCAGTCAGAGGGTGGGAAACGGGGGTTGAATGGGGGCAGGGGTCCTGGGGCAGCAGTCAGGAATGAGAGGAGGGGTTGGATGGGGCGGCGGGGGCAGTCAGGGGTGGATGGGAAAGGGGTCCTGGTGGCTGTCAGGGGGTGAGGTTGGGCCATGCCTGGCTGTTTGGGGAGGCACAGTCTCCCCTAACTGGCCCTTCATACAATTTCAGAAATCCGATGTGGTGCTCAGGCCAAAAATTTGCCTGCCCCTGACTTAATCTGACCTTTGGCCAGCTAAGTGAAAGTCATAGAATATCAGGGTCGGAAGGGACCTCAGGAGGTCAGCTAGTCCAACCCCCTGCTCAAAGCAGAACCAATCCCCAGACAGATTTTTTCCCCAGATCCCTAAATGGCCCCCTCAAGGATTGAGCTCAGTGCTGGCTTTAGCAGAACAATGCTCAAACCACTGAGTTGTCCCTCTCCTCTGCTAGAGTCCTGCTAGAGTGTCCAATCCCTGCCCACCAAAAGCCAGGTGAAGACATTCCTGGGGTTATCAGGGTAGCATAGGTGCTCTGTCTCCAGGTTTTCCACAAACAGCACCCCTCCCAGACCCCCTAAAGAACAAGCCCCTTAAAACGTCCAATGGACGCCGGCTTATGCAGGTGCCTTTGGTGCAGTCAAGCGCATCTTGTGCAGTAAACTGGAGCTTCTGAGTCCAGATTTTACAAAAAGGATTCATACTACAAAGTGATGCCTCTGAGGTGAGACCTGGGATGGTTGTATTGCAGGTGGTCGAGGATGGAAAACACCCCATCCTACATCTCAGTAGGAAGCTTCTCCCACAGAAGAACTATTCCAGTATAGGAAAGGAAAGTCTTGCAGTGAAATGGGCAGTGAAATCATTATGATACTATGTCCTGGAAGCATCCTTCACCCTGCAGGTTATGAAAGATGACAACCCCAGACTCACCCTGCAGCCATTTACTTTTCGGTGCATCACAGCACATGGAAACACCGATTTTTTTCCCCCGGAAGGGGCAGGTGATGTTTCCACAGAGCGTGCCCTTTGCCACACTCGCAGGGGTGCATGACAGGGTAAAAAGGCACTCCCTAGCCCAGACCCTAACAGGTTAATGCAACAGCCAATTAACCCTGCTGCTTAGCGGGAGCAAGCGAAATATAAAGGGCTGCCTGGGTGATGGGGGAACAGCTGGGTATGAACTGGAGTCCCACCTTGGGGTCTACATGGGGAGACCACTGGTTGCAGTTTCTGTCTTTGTTTTGCTGTAGCAGGTTTTGCTCTGTTTGGACACCCTATGTTTTCATAAAGACAGCCCTGTAGAGAAGGGGGCACAACTGCCTGAGGGCTGCCTGACTGTTTTATTTTTGTGCCTCCAAAACACCCGTCTGCTGCTTCAGTTCATCAGCTCAGAAGTCCCACCCCATCCTCCCACACCCCCCAGCATCTGACTTATCGGCTAAGCCTCACTGCCCAGCTGTCAGTACCAGTGACATATTCACCCCACAGAGACTTCAACCACTGAGGCTGATCACAGACCTAGAGGTCCCAGCCACATAGCTCTCACTGAGGCACAAGCATCCCAGACTCATCTGGCCTATTCATCGCCTCAAGGCCCAGCCACACAATCCTTGCAGAAACAGACTCAATGCACCATTCATCTAGTCCCACTACACCAGGGGTTCTCAAACGGGGGGTCAGGACCCCTCAGGGGGTTGCGAGCTTATTACATGGGGGGGTCACAAGCTGTCAACCTCTACCTCAAACCCCGCTTTGCCTCCAGCATTTATAATAGTGTTAAATATATAATTTATAAGGGGCGGGGTCACACTCAGAGGTTTGCTATGTGAAAGGGATCACCAGTAAAAAAGTTTGAGAGCCACTGCGCTACACCCAAATACAGAGTCCATAGCTACGCCCTGGGAATCACCCGTTTACTATTCCTGTTCACCTGGATGGTGGGGGCTCACAGCAGCACTTCGGCAAATCCAGATTTTCACGTCATTCACTAACAGTTCTCAATTGGTTTAATTTATTCCTCACCTGCACAGGTGCCACTCAGCATCTCCTTTTCATCGCAGCTCTGGAGATTAGGCTCTTCCTCTCGTTCCTGGCTGGAGATCATGTCTTGTTTGGGAATGGGAAATCCTGCTCAGAGGAGGAGAAATGGGCAAGACTGGGGTTGTCACATCTTCACCAAGGATTTGCTATGCAGATCTCTCCAAAGGTTTAAAACTCAGCCCCTCTCTTTGCTGAGGGGACATTTCATCTGCACAGAAAGGAAATACCTCCTGGGAAATGTGTTGTGCTGCTTACGAAATTCAGGGATCTTCACACACTGTGGGACTTGACAAAAAGCAAAAACAAGCCACTTTCACATCTCTAACCAGATCAGTTAGAGACCAGAACCAGCCCTTGGGGTGGAGGGGACTCCAGACAGGACAATATCACAGTTCTGTCCCCCTTGGAAGCCCTGGACAGAGGGAGATCAGCAGCAGTGCAATGTCTCTCAACCTCCTTCCCAGAGGGAAGGTATGGGAGGTGACAAAGGTGTTAGGGCCATCAAGGCTGAAAGCATGGTTGGAAACCCAACAGGTGGTCCCTTGGCTGGGGCTGCAGCAGAGCAGGAGCAGTGATTGCTCTCTGCTAGCACGGCTTGCTCTCACTTATCTGTCCAGCAGGACTGCCTCCACCCTTACCCCACCACAGGGAGAAAGACAATGATCTGGGACTCTGAGTTCCCCTTCAACATGGGAAGGGAGAGAGGCCAGCTCCCACTCCCCACATAGTAGACTATCTCTGCTACTCCAGTTCTTCCATGTGGTGGGGAGGCTGGGAACAACCTCAGAGGAAGCTGCTGCTGGCCAGGAAGGGAATTGGGCTGGAGTGTGACTGGGGGATGTGAATGGGGAGGTGAATATTGTGTGGAAGACGTGGAGCAGAGAGCTCCGATGACCAGTCTGTGAGTGGCTCGGTCTATAGTGACAGACTGCCTGGTATAGGAGTTGCAGGGGGGTGACAGACGTGGGGGTTTGTGAGTGGAGACTGGTGATTTTGGGGGGGCTGAGTGAGAGACTGGGCTGGGGAAGGAGGTGGAGAAACTCTTGGCCAGGGCCAAAGGTGATAGTAAAGAATAGAGGGGGAAAAGCGCCTGGGTCAGGGAAGGAAGGGAGGCTGGAAAGGGAGAGGGAGAGAGGCAGCAGCATGAGAGAGGGAAAAGAGCAAAATAAAGGAAAAGGGGAGGATGGGAGGAGAGCACTAGGAGCGAAAGGGAGTTCCCTGGTGAACACAGTATTTACTAGAGCACAGCAAGTATGTGAAGAACATCTGCTCAGAATGGGGCAGCAGTGGGAATTCCTCTGAGCCCAATCGCCCCCACTCCCCACAGGGGGGCTGACACCCCTCCCAGACCAGAAACTACTCGAGCATTTATGGGTTGCTTGAAGGATAATGCACAGGATGTTTCCAGCAGCCAGGGCCAGGGGCCAGAGAAGCAACCCTGGGAGCTTCAGAGACCACAAAGCTCTTAACACTCATGAGGAAACCAGTCACTCTCCTGCACCGTCCCTGCAGAGGGCTCTCTGCGTTTCACGCTTAGGGCCCCTTTCTGCCTAGGAGAAAGACATGCTGGTAGCTGGAACAGTAAGTATCCCCAGCTCCCTGCCTGCTTCAACCCCACTGGCCAGGGAAGGGGCCCCAAGGTTTGGCCCAGATTCCGTTACCTTATGCACCCTGGAACAATAACAGCTCCCATGAACCCTGGCTTAGACTCATCACTTCCAGCTGGGCCTTTGTACCCAGGGTGCCCACACTCCAGACCCAATTCCCTCTCCCCACTCAGACTGCTGCTCTCTCCCTGTCAATAATGACTCAGAAGGAAGCAGCAGCTACAGAAAAACACACTTCATAGCTCCATCCTGTGCCCCCGGTATGTCCAGGTGTCTTTGTCCCCTTCCACAGGATTTATGAGGCTGCTTCTTGTAACACCACCACAGCTGGGAGATCAAGCCCAGGACCTCTCAAGCTAAGGGCATGAGCTTCTACTGCTTGAGCTCATGGAACAGGTCCATTAATTTTTAAGGCAGTGGCAGACTCAAACTTCTGAGTTCTGCTTTACAGCTTGGGTATAAAAATTTACACTCAGCCGTGGGAATCACTTGGTGCCTTTACTATGGTGCAGACCCAGCACCTTGCACCAGCACTAAACACACAGATGTGTGTCATGTCCCTTTAACAGACCTGGAACAAAACACTGTCAAAGAAAAGAATAAACAGCAAAACTGTGGGGAGTGTCCCCGAAGCAGCATTGTTATTAGGCAGAGACAGTGCACTGCCTTTCAGTCCCACTCCTGTTAGACTAATTCTGCCCAGTGATGATGCAGTAACAGGTCTGGGCAGCACTATTCTTGGAGCTCGTCACCTCTTTTTTTATTTTTCCTATCCCCTTCCGTCTCCTTCCTTTCTTTCTCCTCCCCCTCCAGCTGGGAGAGTTGGTTTTTGTTCCATTTCTGCCTGCATGCTCACTCCAATAGCTGGATCAGCTAAGAGCTTTTGTGTGTCAATAAAGTCAGCAGTTCTGGGACTCACAGACACACATGGAGCAGAGATGGGAGAGGTGGGGCGTTTTTACAGAATCACTTTCCCCAAGTTCTCTCAATTACCTGGAGTCTCCGGCTCAGGAGTTAGCGTTCGCAGAGTCTGGGGCTTCCCCAGGAGGCTAGTTACAGCCTGAGGCAGTCTCCAGCTTGGCTAGTAACAGAAGGGTCTTTAAATAAGGCAGATACTGTAGAGAGGAGAGGAGGGAAGCAGCAGCTGCTCAGCCAGGGCTCCTGGGAAGAAAACAGGCAGCTGCAGCAGCAGCCCTCATCATGTGACAGTGGTAAAGAAGAGAGAGAGAGAGAGAGAGTCCTTTCTTCTAACACTGAACAAGGAACTGGCATGTGACCGTGGTAACCAATCAGAGATAGAGTTGCTTTCTCCCAGTGCTGAACAAGGAACTTTATTAGACCATGGAAAACGGTATTATCCCTAAAGCCATTCTCGCTCTCTGCTTTGCGGCTGAACTTCTACCTAGAATCTTTCCCAGCCCTGCTCCCTTGCCTAGCTTCCTGTTACAGATTTAAAGCCACAGCATACATATCCTCACAGCGGCTTAACTATTTAACCTGTCATTACTGTCACATCTGCAATGGGGCCAACACACTGGGTCATGCAACTATATTTGTTCAGAATGAAAACCCAAGAGGCATGTGACACCCAAGCAAGGGAAACTGGTTTGCAGCCAAGGTCACAGTACAGTGCAGCATAATACAATGTACAAGACACAGCTAAT
Organism: Gopherus flavomarginatus; assembly: GCF_025201925.1. NCBI lineage: Eukaryota > Metazoa > Chordata > Testudines > Testudinidae > Gopherus > Gopherus flavomarginatus. The sequence goes on from NC_066625.1 coordinate 33,535,379, forward strand.
CCAAAAGCAGATGAAAGGGAACAGTACACAGATGCTAAGCATCCCAAACTCCAGGCTCTTCTCAGCCTTCCCAAGCCCCGATTTGTATAACAAGGACAATCTAAGTTTAGAGAGCCACTTAAGATCATGCAACAGAACAGCCCTTCTATACATAACCTATGAATAGGCTTGGATGGATTAGATTTTTGTTGGTAAATGTCAATTTCATCGTACACACACAAATCCACCAAAAAATATTTCGATTGATACACAAAATTTACTGATAGGCAAAATAAGAAAAATGCTGCTTGAGAACTTTGAGTTAAGGATCGGTACGGTATATATTTTGCATATGATGGTGATCATTTGTGTTTTAATGGTTATAAAGCTTTAACTCTTTGAATCTCAACATTTACTGTCATTAATTAGTCAGACCCCCACTGTTGTCTGACCTTCCCCCAGAATTTCCCACAGCTGGGAATATTTAAATAGATAAAAGTTTTAAAAATGCTTAACATAATTTTGCACAACTGCGAAAATTTAAATTGATAAAAATATAAAAATGCTTAAAAATAAACGCCAGTAAAAATTATTTAAAAAAACCCCCAAATTCTGCCAAGACTGCCTATCCGTTGGGGAAATCGGAATGCTACTCACCTGTATGTGTAGACCAGGAACAGAAAGGCCGCATTGCTGAGTCTCTTGGGTAGATAATAGTATTTTGGTCCCCACTGAAAGTTCTCTAGTGAAAAAGTTGTGCCATGCTGCCACAGCATTAGAACAAGAGGAACACTGGTAAGGACCAGGGACTTTTAGATGACAAGATTATAGATGCAGATGATCTACCTTTCAAACTGTGTTAGCTGTATAATGATGTAATGTTACAAATAGGTATCGGGGTTAATTCTCACCTCTACATATGACTGTCATCTGTAAATAATTCTCTGGGTTCATCTGGAATTTTATTGCATCAGAGACTCACTAATTCTCACTCAGAACAGGAAGTCTCATTGCAAATCAATGCAGCTTATGAAGCTGCATAATAAAAAAAGATTGTCAGTGTTTTGACACTTGTTTAATTTACACATGCAGCTTTTCTAAAAATAACATTTTAGCAATCTTCAGACCTCACCGCTAAATTATTAGTATAGGTGGAGTTTGGGACGGGGGAGCATGGGAGGCATTGTTCCCCCCAAACTACAATGTAATGAATTCTGCAGTGAAGAAAGGCAACGTGCTGCTCCCAGCTTGTCGTCTTGAGGCAGGGAGTCAGAACTGTGTTTATAAACAGAGTGATTAACAGGTGATTAAGGTAAGAAAGGGCTGATAGGATTTTTCCTAAAGTTAAAGATCTGTTCCAAGCTTGGTGAACTGCAAAAAGTGAGTAGCCTAAGGCTTTGTCTACACTGCACTTTCACTGGTAAAACTTTTGTTATTTAGGGGTGTGAAAAAACACCCCCTGCAAACAACAGAAGTTTTACCCGTGAGAAGTGCTGGTGTGGACAGCACTTTGTTGGTGGGAGAAGTTACCACCGCTCGTTGGGGATGGATTTATTTGGTTGGTGGGAGAGCTGTACGGCTGTAGCGACAGTGTAGACATAACCTAAATGATAGAATGATTTTTTTAGCCAAACGAAATGCAGTAGAATGAATCTACCTGGATGTCAGTAAGGCATTTGATACAGTTCCATATGAGACGTTGTTAAATTGGAAAAGATGGGGATTTATATGAGAACAGAAAGGTGTATAAGGAACTGGTTAAAGAGGAGACTACAAGAGATCATACTGAAAGGTGAACTCTCAGGCTAGAGGGACATTACTAGTGGAGTTCCTCAGGGATCAGTCTTGGGACTAAGCTTATTTAATCATGACTGACTGTGGCACAAAAAGTGGAAGTGTGCTAATAAAATTTGCAGATGACACAAACTTGGAGGATATTGACAATACTGAGGAGGACTGGAATATCATACAAGATCTGAATGACCTTTTAAACTGAAGTAATAGAAATGGGATATTTAATAATGCAAAGTGCAAGGTCATGCATTTAGGGACTAATACGAATTTTTGCTATAAGCTGGAGACTTATCAGTTAGCAGTGACAGAGGAGGAGAAAGAGCTGGGTGTATTGGTTGATCACAAGATGACTATGAGCCATCAATGTGATGTGGTAGTGAAAAAGGCTAATGCAGTCCTATGATACATCAGATAAGGTATTTCCAGTAGAGACAGTGAAGCGTTAGTACCATTATACAAGACATTAGTGAGACTTCATCTGGAGTAGTGTGTGCAGTTCTGGTCTCCCATGTTTAAGAAAGATGAATTAAACTGCAATAAGTGCAGAGAAGGGCTACGAAGATGATCTGAGGAAAGGAAAACCTGTGTTATTAGAAGATATGCCAACAGCTTGGCTTGTTTTGTCTAACCAACAGAAGGCTAAGGGGAGATACAATTACTCTGTATGAATACACCAGAGGGCTAAATACTAGGGAGGGAGAGGAGTTATTTAAGTTAAGCATCAACGTGACCCTCAGAACAAATACATATAAACTGGCCATCAACAAGCTTAGGCTTGAAATTAGGTCAAGGTTTCTAACCATCAGAGGAGTGAAGTTTGGAGCAGTGTGGGCAAAAAAAACCCCTTCAAGACTGAGCTTGATAAGTTTATGAGGGGATGGTATGACAGGGCTGCCTATGTGGCATATTGGCAACTGCCTGTAGCAAAAATCCCCAATGGCTGGAGACGGGACACTAGATGAGGAGGCTCTGAGTTACTACAGACAATTCTTTCGCAGGTATCTGCCTGGTGGGTCTTGCCCATATGCTCAGGGTCTAACTGATCGCCATATTAGGAGTTGGGAAGGAATTTCCCCCCAGTCAGATTGGCAAAGACTATAGGGTGAGGGGAGGTTTACCGCCTTCTGCAGCATGGGGCCCAGGTCACTTGCAGGTTTAAACTAGTGCAAATGGTGAATTCTCTGTAACTTGTAGTCTTTAAATCATGATCTGAGGCCTTCAGTAACTTACCGAGAGATTAAGGGTCTATTACAGGAGTGAGCAGGTGAGATTCCATGGCCTGCAACGTTCAGGAGGTCAGACAAGATGATCACGATGGTCCCATCTGATTTTAGTAAGAGTATTGAGTAAGACTATACAATTTAAAACCTACAGTGGCCCTTAAGTGATTTGCCACAAGATGTTAGAACATGATAGTATTAGAGCTGAGAGGGTCTAATATTTGTCTTTCTTAATATAGAAATTATATACAATGTGCCTGCCAGGTAGTTCTAGGTTATTATCTGCAAAAACACTAGAGTTTTCAGTTGCCTATGTAGCCCCTGGAAACAGTGTTAAAGTTTGGCTCCCTCCCCATCTGAAATGGTGCCCCTGCAGGCATGGAATTTGTTGTCCCCCCAGCCATGCGCAGCTCCACTGGCCTGACTGGAGATGCCCTCCAAAATATAGAAGTCAAACTACCTCTATGGTTATTAGCTAGTGCTGAGAACTGTGGGAAGACTGCAAATACTTCGCGTTCATCGTATAGTGTGCAGGTGAACACTTCCGTGCAAGCAAGTCCCTATGCACAGAGTGGGCCATGTCGAGGTGGTTTACAGAGGGAGGTCACTGGAACAGTCTTCAAAGTTGCTATACTAATGTGACTGCTTGAGGGACAATTCTTGTAGTTGTTTATTCTGGGAACATTTACAGAGACTGCTTTGCTTTACTGAGTTGTTACACTGGTCCGACACCCCCTGTCAGCACGGATGGCGGCCTAATGTGCATCCACCCTTCCCCACAAACCCTATAGGAAGGGAAAGGCAGGCAGGCATCAGGCTGGGTAAGTTGCCTTTCCCTTCTTGTTGGCATGGAGCTGAGCAGTTAGCAGGCATGTGGGGAAGGAGACCCTGTGAGCCTCACATGATGAAGAAATAGCGTCTCAGCCCGTCCCAGTAGCTGACCAAAACAAAGGGTAATAAATCAGCTGATGTGGGGGCTAAGTCAATGATGTGCACATCTGAATGGCTAATTCTAACTGGCTGCAGCAGCCAACATGATGCACAGCCACCGTGACTCACAGAAACACATGGGGTTCATGAGCGTCCAGCAGCTGGGCTCTCCACCTCCAGCCTCCCCTCCTCCAGTTCCACCTACAACAACCCACTCCCAGGGCCCAGCAGATCAGATTCCTCCTGCAGTTCTTCCTAACATTGCCTCTGATCCTGGCAGATGGGGACTCCTTCCCCAGCCCTGCCTTAGATCCCTGTATCACATGGATTTGCTTGCCTTCCTCAGTCCTCTCCATATAACAGAGCTAGCATTCCTCACGGCCAGACTCCCATTTGTTGCTGCAGCAGCTCTCTCCAGCCTCCTGCTCCCCACAGTAACCTGACTCCTCCAACTCCTTGTCAGGGTCTTTAGCCAGCATGAGAGGCCAACTAGTTGCTGGGATGCCTCTGCAGCTCCAAGGCTGGGCCCAAGATTTTAAACAATACATTGCCTACAAGCCTTTTACTTGATGCTGCCTGTTAACAAAGTTTACAGCTGAAGGTTCTTACAATTTTATTTGCACATAATGTACATCCAATAAAAACCACACTATACTGTATCAAAATTAAAAAAACAGACATTCTTATGCTACAAAAATATAAACATTGGTTTTGAGGAGCTTGGCTTCTTTTTTTTTTTTTACAAAGTGAGGCCATCATCGATTCACAACTCCCAAGGCTGGAAAGAATCAGCACATCTCTGAAGATTAAATAAATAGAAGTCAATTCTCTAGGATCCAAGACTTCCCTGTTGCAGACTTACAAAGGACCTGGAAGCAGTCCAGTTTGGAAACTAGATTATGCAGCAAGGTGTGGTTAGGTGAGGAATGAGTACAAGGCGCTGAAGGTGTCCAATGGTCACTGCAACATAAATATGGTGTCTCCTTTTTAAAAAAAGAGAGGGGAGGCGCAGTGGAAACACAATTGTCCAAGCCCAGGCCACATGGCAACTTGACAGGAGTTCTAGTACTATTTGCAGTTCTCAGAAAATGGAGCTGACAGTATCTTTAACAAAGAGGTCTAGCCCTGCAGATCCCAGCATGCAATGCTCTACCTCAGTCCAAACAGTCAAAACACACCATTGCATCTTGGGACCTGTAGCCTCTGAGGTCCTTATCACTGTATTAAATATAAGAGGCTGAAGGACTCCTGGTACCCGTCACAAATCTATAGAATACGAGTGCTTGTAGATTGTATGCAAACAGTATCGCTTCCCTGCATTCTCCACAACACAGCTGTTATCAATAAGTTACCCTTTCAATACAGCAAGTAACATTCTGCACTTCAATAACACCGTCTTCCAGTCTGAGCCATTCAAAACCCTTTCCAAAGGTGGGCAGCTCTCATTCCCCTCTTTTACAGGTGAAGCACAGAGAAATTAAGGCTCAGACTTTCAAAGCAGCCATTCATTTTGGGTGCCCAACCTCAAACACCTGTGGACAATTTCAGAGGTGCTCAATACCCAGTACCATCAACTGAAGTCACTGGGCTCTGCAGGTGCTCGGTACTTGCTGAAAATCAAGCCCTAAGTGTCCACTGTTAGGCACACAACAAGTGAAGCATCCAAAATTTGAGTCCTCTTGCCAAAGACCATAGAGTGAGCCAGGAACAGAAGCGAGGTCTCCTGAACTACCCACTAGACAATGCTGCCACCACAACATTCCCTACCCTTCGATCTATAAAATCTCAAACTGAATAAACAGACTGAAAAACTGCTGGGGTCCCAAAGACAAACCTGAACATCTGGCTGTTCTCACTGCTTTATACATCAGGGCAAAGCGAGTTGTTTCTTGCTAGTGTGGTGGGTTAGGCAGGTGTGTTTCTATTCTAGGAGAGAACAATTCAGGGGGATTTGACCTGCTTCCTTCCACGGCCAGCACTGCCTACGGCACTCTTACCAGTCAGGTAGGACCTTATGTTCCAACACTGATGCACTCAGTGAGGAACTCGGAAGTAGCACCCTCTGTCAGGCACTTGGAAGACGCTCTACCTCTAGAAGCAGCAGTCAGAAGCAAGGCTGAAATCAAACCTATTAGAAAGGAGGAAGGCAAGTGGGGAGGACAAGAGGACAGAAAACAACTGAAGAGGAAAAGGCAGAGGACAGATAAAAGAAAGTGGAGTGGAAGGGGAAAAGATGACAGAAAAGGCAAAAGGAAACTGATGGCTAAAGAACTAGGAAAACAGAGGGACCATATTAGCTGTATGCTGAAGCTTCAGCAGTACTAGTATTGGCCTTGGTGTCCTAGAGATCCAGCAGGCACTGTTTCAGCAGAGAGTGGGGTGGATGGTACTGAAAGCATGCGGGGTCTCTGCACCTCTAAAGCAGCGTGACTGGGAACAGATGCGTCTCTCACAGTTCCAAGCCATTCAAGCACACCGGGGAGCAATGTTCTAACTGACTGAAAAGTCAGCAGCATAAGCACACGTACAGCAGATTCTACTGGGGCCGGGAGAATGTTTAGTAGCAAAACTGAGGAGCAATTCTTGAAGAAGCTCTGACATGGGAACAATGGGGAGAGTTTTATAGCCTGCAGTGGGGAAGTGTGAATGCACCAAGGCAGCAGGAAAGGGAGAGGAGGCTCCAGTCAGTATCGTTTGCATCCCTTTTTCTTGCCCCTGCATTGCTGCTGCTTCTCTTTCCGTGCCCCGGCCGTGGTAAAGGTGATACAGTGAGCATCCAAAAAGTCCAGCAATTTCCCCAGTGCAATCTTAATGCCATTCTGCTTCAGCTCTGCCTGCAGCCCGGTCAGCTCAAAGGGCTGGTAAAGGAGGATCTTCCGGTGCAGGACTGGATTTGAATGGATGTAGCGTCTCACTGCCTCCAGCTTATCTGCCTCCCGGGCTGCAGCCTGAGATGCTGGGATCCCCTCGTCCTCTTCAGATGTAAGGGCACCTGTCTCAAACTCATTGGAAGAAGAGCTGAAAATGAGAGAGAGGAGAGATCAATGAAATGCCCTATTACCAAGGAAATGATCATGGACCGACAGGGAACATGGTGGAGTTATTGATTAAATACCCTTGTGTGGCTCACCCTAGTGCTATGAATTCTCTGACATTTTAGGTCTCATGAAAATAACTGTCTGACGGGACAGACAGCGTTGGCATGTGTTGAGTGAACTTCCATTCTCAGCTCTGCCAATGCCCCAACCACTTTATTGGCAGCATCTCCCGCTATTCCAGTCTTGGGCCCCTCATACATGCGCTGGTGTGCCTCAATCCTGACCAGCACTGCCTGCTTCTATTCTACTCTTGGACTCCCTATGTACAGCTCTGTTATTGCACCTCCTGTGACCAGCAGAGACCCCGGCTATTCCAGTTCTGGGCATTTACCAAGCTCAGAATACCAGATATGCCAAACTACGGTTTTGTGATCTGACAAGAGATCACTAGGAATTAGACTGAAACCCCCCCAAAAAGGATATGTGGGAGAGCTATGCCCGGGACAAAGGGCAGGGCTTCTCTACTTTGAGGGAGAGCGGAGGTGTCTCCCCTCCTTGACCAGACCCACACCAGTAAATGAGGTTTTCCCTGCTGTTTCAGTCCCTTACCTCTGTGACCCAAAGGAGTTGTCACTTCCAGCCACTGAAGAAGCCGCAGACTCTTGAGATGCTGAGAGCACCTCTCCATCAGCACTGCCCACCAGAGAACCTTTAACTGGAGATGTAGCTGGAGACAAAACATCTCCCTTTAGCCCTCTGGCTCCTCCTGGGTGGCTTTTAGTTTCAGCTGTTTTCTTAGTCCTCAGACAGCCTGTTGTAGAGGGGCCCGCTGAGCTGTCAGCATCACCACTGCCCAGAACTGGCAGGGAAGGGACTGAAACCCCCAGCTTTTGCTTGCACCCTACCCTGGAGGCTTTGAAACTCTCTTCTCTCAGTTCAATCGAGTCTGCTTGGGGTTGGCTGGGGTACTTGGCAGTGGCTTTCTGTAGGGGTGGTTGGGAGGATGGGATCTCATCCTCCGAGTCAGAGGACATGATCTGATGAGTATACTGGAATATCTCCTTCAGCTTTAACACCATCTGCCGTTTTGGGAGAGGACGGACTCCAAATCTAAAATACAAAGGTGGCACTTCAGTTAAGCAATATGGTAAGTTTAGGCTGATGTGGTGATGCCCCATCTTTGTGGCGTCGCAGCATGGGTGGAGGAATTTAAGGCTCCAGTCCCACATGAAGTCTGCAGTCCAGCCATCACTACTAACTGGGTCTCAAGCAACATTTACTGGAATGCCATCAAATGTTTCTCTCTTGCTGCAAAGGGGTTTCTCTGTCAAGCTACTTCCCTGCAGATACCTGCACATTAAGAAACTGGCCTCGTTCTCCAAAGTGCTCATGGAGGCAACACTAACCTGTTCAGTTCCTTCTTCAGCTCTGGGGTCTCCATGATGGAGTAAGCTGGTACTGGTGTTATGGGAACTCTAGGGGGCTGGTTTCTCTCATGACACTTAGGGTCTGCAGCAAAATGAAATTATTACAATGAGAATAAATATATCGACATGGAAGGACCTGGGACTGGCTGATGATTTCTAGTCTTTGTGAGAGATACTACAAGGACACATACTAGTAATATCTAGAGCATCATTTTCCCACAAAGGATCTCACAGCCCTTTACCAACTATCTCATGTTCATTTTAGACAGAGCTGTGAAAACTTTGGATGGGGGGTTGGGTGGACTCAAGTCAGCCTTTTATTGTTTTGTTTTTACTCACTTTAACTAAGAAAACAGTTTAATTTAAAAGAAATGACAAGTTTTGGACCCAAAGTCCCTATGCTGTAAGGACAGGCACCTTTTGCCAGTGAAGAAAAAGGCTGTGTTCTTGAACTTTGTAAAGGGGCCACTGCTGGCATGAGCCATGCCTGTAGCACAGGAGGGTGAAATTCAGAGGAGCGGGGCTGTTGTTCCAGAGGTAAACGAATGGGTCTTAACTCTCTGGAGAGCCACGTTAGAACACTGTGCTGGGTCTAAAGCAAAATTAGTTTGTTGGCCACTTCCAAAACCCTTACTGTGAAACTATCACCCAAAGTGGCGTAATTAATTAACACTACGAGATCTTGGATAGAAGGAGCTGTATCAGTCTACAGAGATTTAAAAACTGTAATCAAATAAGCTCTCCAGCTCTGCAGAGAGGTAAGTGTCAGGTCAAATGTATCGATATTTAAGCTGAAGCACAGAGATGTTAAGTTACTGCCCAAATCATACAGTGAGTCAGTGTCAGAGATGAGAAGAGCCCAACCTCCCACTCATATCACTAGGTCACACTATTTCCCTCTTCATAGGTCAAGATTTGAGTGTATTACGAGAGCCTCTGGGAAGGGGTCCAGAACTGGGGCTGCAGGTCAGGACTGAGGGGCACTGTCTGAGCTTTAAAGGAAATCTTGCATGACGTCCATCTGCAGCCTGCCTAGTGCTTTCCAGCGCTATAAGTCTCCCAATTTGCTTGCCACATTCATATACGTAAAAAAAAAAAAGACAACTGCAACTGTTCTTCTGACAAAGTAGCTGGTCTGAAGGCCTCATGTGCTGTTAACAGAAAGGTCACACATAGTGTTTGAATAGTAAGGATCATACTGATACCAAACCATACCCACAGCAGCCAAGCATCCAGTAGGATTTAGATTAAAAAAAAAAACCACACTTGTATTGTGATCTTGATATTGTTCACTGCAGAAACTTCCCTGGGGAATGGGACTCATGAAACAAACAATGTGAATGAAACACAAAAACACTGTATTCCAACAACACCGAGTGCCAAGCGGAATCCTTTACCTAGCAACTAGGAACTGTGAAGCTAACACTACCTCTCTGCCCCCTGGTCTTGAAAATCATGTCAGACCAGCAGGTGAACCACCCCAACACAACAAGGTGAACTACAGACAGAGTGACCAGTTCAAATGAACACAGCACAATCCCTTGCAGTGATTCTGGGATGCATACAAGTACTTACCAGGAGTCTTTAGGGGCTGGGTATTCTGGGCAGCTGCTGCAGCTGACACCCTCTGTGTGAGAGGAAGAATCTCTGGGAGTTCATCTTCATCCCAATCATCCCAGACTTTAGAGTTCAGAAAACTTAGCTTATTGCTCACTGAAGAATTTTTCTCAACAGGACTCTCTTCATGACAAACCAAGGTCTTTCTACCGTCAACAGGATTTCCTCTAAGAGGAGTGCTACCTGCAATTTCCAGGGCTCTGATTGGACTCTTCCATTGGTCATGATGAGAGCCACTTTTTCCGCGGATGGGACTGCTGGTATTTGCACAGTTCAACCTCTCAAGCACCCTGTTGTTATCTTTGATTGGTGATAGACGTTCGACACTCCAGCAGTCGTCATCAACTGGGATTGGTGGTTCATCACCGAGCAGGAAGCTGCTACTCGAAGGGAGTGGAGCCATCTCCTTTTCCTCCTCACTGTCCTCTACCTCAACCACACTAATGTCTGTTTTCTTCTCCAGAGACAGCTCACAGCATGGAAGGCCTCGTATGAGTGAAGACGGGTTTTCTGAAGACTTCTCTTTCAAACGAACACAGGCAGGCGAGAGTGAAGCTGGAGAAACCTGCAGAGAATCCTTCCAAGACTGACCTAAAGGGCTGCCAGGAGAGGTTTTTTTGCTGACTGATGAGTTCTCTGTAAGCAAATGTTTTTGTGAGGAAGTTGCAAGTAACAGATCTGAAGTTATCTCTGGAATCTTCATAGTTTCCCCAGCTTGTCTGCGGTCACTAATATTTACCGATAAAGCCTTAGTCCTGTGCTTAGATCCTTGACTCCTCAAACAACACATACTTGTTGCCTGGGTCTGTGTGGAGCAGTTCCTGCTTCTGGTAAGAAGAGGTGTGTCTGGCACCAACCATGAGGTGTCCACGCTAGAGCTCTCCTCATGGCTCAGATTCAGTCTGCTATCAATACAGGTCCCAACCTGGTTGTTAAGAGGCATCTCTCCTGACAGCTTTACAGCATTCTCACTCTGCATCTTGTCTTGACTTCCTAGTGACACTTGAAATTGTCTCTGGTGTATTTCAATGTCAGCAACTGAAACAGGCCCAGATTTTGGTACCTCGTGCTCTTGCTCCACTTTCTTATAGTTACAATCCAATCGCTCGGAGATTTCCATTTCCCTCAGGGAAGATTCAGAATCTGATTTCTTCTTCATTTGTTCTAACTCCATTTCTTCATCAGAATCCAGCAAAAGAATAACTTCAGCCTCTTGGTTCACATGAGAAGCAGTATTTTGAGTTGTGAGGACCAACGATGAGCAAGTTGGGACATGTTTTTGCTTTTTTAAATCAACATGAGGAGACTTTGCTGGAGAAAGTGTGTTCTTTATGATCTTCTCAAGTCCTGAAGCTTCATTCTGTTCACTGGCTTTTTGGAAGGATGCATCATCAGACTGAAAGAGTCCTTTATTTTTATTTTGCTTTGGTGCTGATATGGGAGACATTTCTGTGGATACTTTGGAAAATGTCCTATTTGATTCTGGAGACATAGGTGATGAACCAACAGCTGGCAAAACCGGTGAGCAAGGGTTGATAAGAGGACTGCTACACAAATCACTCCTAACTGACAGAAGGTCTTTCTGTGAGTGATGGTGAACAGGTGGTTTATTAACCTCAACGTGTGTTTCACCGAAAATCTCTCCTGACTCTTTGTTGTCTTCGTTTAGTGGAGAAGGCTCACAATGTTCCCCTTGGGTTGCAGAAAACACGGGATCGTAACTTTTACTGAGGTCAGCACCATTGTGTCGACAACTAGGGAACAGTTTTTCCCAGGCATCATTCTTTTCTTCACCTTGTGAATCCTGAGAGAATCTAGAAACCTTCACAACTTTGGGCATTCTCTGAGAGCCCTCTCCTTCATCAGAGGCTCTACCATGGGAAGCCGCAACATCACCGCACTCACAAGGCGTATCCTGCAAGTGCACAGGAGCGATTCGTGTAACACTCATGCTCTCACTCCTACTTATACCTGGGATTTTCTTTTCTTGCCCAGGCGATTCACAGCTGGATTTTCCCACACAAAAGTTTTCCTTCCATTCTTTAATCTTGCTGCTTGTTGAGGGAGATTCACACACCTCAACCTCTTCATCCTCAGTCAGTCGGTTCACATTTTGGGCCTTCTCTGTTTCACTGTAAGTGCAGCTGCCTGTGCCTTCTTCCACCTCTGCTTCATCTTGAACAATCTTTCGCTGAGTGGCAACAAACTCATAAATTTCCTCCAGTTCCTGCTCATCCACTTTCTCATTGTCTTCCTCTTCCTGGTCTTCAGGTTTCAGCAAAGCTACTTCTTCCTCGTCTTCATCTACCCACATTGACCTCAAGAGCTCCTGGAAGTTCTCAGCTCTGTTCTCACAATTCTCTTCTTCCCCCACAGAGAAAAGTTCATCTCCTGAGTCAACCACAGCATGCTGCTCCTTCTCCCCAGAGCTGTTTCCACATACAGAGATCAGTTCATTCACACCAAACCTGCAATGATACAATGGAAGGTTATTGTTCTCCCTCCACCAGTTGGCTGGGCCACCAGCATCCTCATGCCGATTTCCTTACAAGAATCACATGCTTCATTTCCATTACGTGCATCAGCTCAAATCTAACTCTATTATTCAGAATCCCCTTTCTCAGCCAATACCCAAAAGCACTAGTCCCACTCCTTAAAGCTTATATTTTAAGGTAAAAGACTTTACATGGCTGGAATTAAAATTCCTGGCACCGCAGACAAAATCAAGAGCAAATCACAGCCCTCCCAAAGAGCAGGATGATCATGTTTACACTTCTTCTGTTTCTGCCTCCATCATGGATTCTTTTGCTAAGGCGGCTCTGATGTCTGAGCAGCCTCTCCCTGAAATGAAGCTAGTAGGCTCAATATAGACCCTCCCAAAGCAGAGAACATTTAATGCTCTCAAGAGTCTAAATTTGCCACACTGCAAAAAGGGGCAGAAGGTCAGGTATCAAGGACAGAGCCTCAGTCAAACTGATAGGCTTAGAAAATATACATGATACATACCATCGATCAGACATACAACATCCATGCAAACTCATCAGCCTTGCTGTAGCTACATTGTGACTCCAACCCACAGTCTGTTCTGTTTCTACCTAACTCTCCTGCCGCTCACTAGGCATAAGAACTAGGGCCTGGTTTGTGAATTGCCCTCACAAATTAGATGCAGTTTCCGTAAAGCGACACAATCAATCTGAAATCTACTCAGTCAAAAGGCAAGTTTTACACCTTCCCCGAGTCCTTGTGTCCATTTTTGTGGTTTCACAATCATACTTTTTTCCCTGTTTTTAAAAATCTGTTTCTGTCTCACTACTGTGAAGGAATATACAAACATCAGGGGAAACTGACTGGTTGTTGGTACAGACAAAAGTACTGTGAATGCACAGAAAATATAGAATACGTTTTTCTTTCACTCTGAGTTATTAGGTGTTACTTGTAAAACTAACAGGTCCACATTTTCAGAGGGAGGGGTGATTTTTTAAGTTGACAGAATTCCTTGAATCTGTCCATTTTTTTAAGGATTATTCATGAAGAGCACTTAGAGTCACGAAATGACAGTAAAGTTGATACCGCAAGTTAGTGTTATACACAGTATTGATCTTCTCTCAGCAGGTCTTCTGGGGATGAACTGACTATAGTGAGTGAAGTGCTTAGAGAACCTCAGATAAAAGACATACTAATTATTATTACATCACCGCCAGCAGCAACAACAGAGACCATGGAATCAAATGCTGCTGAGGACACTAGGGGCAGAATGGAATGGCCTGTTTTCCCTCAGGCTATAATGGGCCTGTGTTGATAGGTGTAACTCGGTAGATACACCCAGTGAGAAGATGAGGGGAGTGACACTTCTGTGACAATGGTCACACTGGAAACATACACTGAGAATTAAAAAGTTTGCTGTAGCCACTCAGGCCAGGAATGAAGATGTCAGGCTAGATATGCGCAGGAAAACTGCAAAACACTGATCACCACTGGACATCTGAACTGAAAGGACTTCACCTAAACCAGTGCAGCCTGGGGGAGTCACCTCTGCAGAAACTTGGCTGTAAATTCCCAGGCTGGGACCCCAAATAAATGTCACCGTGTAAGTGACTAGACAGCAGTGTACACACCTGACTGCAAGAGCTCCCACATCAGAGAGCACCTGGGCAGGGATACTGATATCAGCTGCATAGAGGTACTGCAGAAACGCACGGGCTGCCTCGACCGTCACTTCACTCAGCAACACTCGACGGGTCCGCAAATTTCCATCCTCTTCCACTAAGAAACCTTCATTGTGAACCTGAGAGTGAAAAGAAACAAACAGCCAAAGCAGGGTCATTTGTCAGCAAGAGAGGGGTGCACGGGGATCAGGCCCAGAATGCCCACACCAGATGAGACCTTTCATCCACTAAATCCTCATTTGGACTCTGGCAGTAGCCAGTACCCAAGGCTTCAGGGGAAAGCTAAAAAGGTCAAATATGCAATGTTCTTTATGGGGGTGGGGGAGTGTTCCTCCTGACCTCTACAGCCATCACCTTACACCCGGAAGTATGATGTCTGATCCCTCTGTATAACTGCCACACATCAGTCATAACCTTATCCAGCCCCTTTCTAAATCCAGTACCTTCTAGAGCAGTGAACAGCACAGGCTGACTATACGCTGGGTAAAGAAAAGTTTCCTTGGATTGGTTCTGAATTTACCAATAATGGATTGTATTGAGTGACCTCTTGCCTTCTGTTATGGGACAGCATAGAAAGGAGGGACTGATCAGCTTTTCCCATATCCGTTGCAGCCTGAATCATACCCGCTGCACCCGCATGGATCGACCCTGCTCCCGTCTCTTGCTGGCATGCTTCCATCCCTATCCACCCACAGCATCCACTGCAGTATCTGAGATTCTCTCTTATGGTACTGAATGTCACACAAAGGCTACATCTAATTCTGGAGAGCTAGGGCTGTGATTCCCAGCTTGTGTAGAAATACTCAAGCTAGCTCTTATTGAGCTAGCATGCTAAAATAGTGGTGTAGCTGAAGCAGCAAGGGCAGCAGAGAGTGGCAGCATGGGCTAGCTGCCCGAGTACAAACTCACCTAGACTCCACAGGCACGTACCCTTGGTCGCTAGCCATGCTGCCACTCACCACCGCTCCACAATAGCTAGCATGAGTATGCCTACGCAAGCTGGGAATCAATCCCCCAACTCCAAGTGTAGACATAGCCAAACAGAAAACACAGGCTCCCAGTTGCTTCTGATTCCTCTGTTAACTTCTAGTGGCTCAAGGTCTCTGAAAATGGCAAGACCTGGCTCTAACAACACTCCCTTGGCCAAAAGAGAGACTAAATGGAAAACACCACACTGCAGAAAAGAAAAAAGATCCACACAAAAGGGATTAAACATATCATGTAGGGACCGGATCCGATAACCATTACACATACAGGTAGTTCCTATGCATGCAAGTAGTCAATGAGGACTACTCAGGTAAGAAAGGGTTGTAGGGTTGGGCTATGTGTCAGTAATGCTAGGAGTGTAACTAAACTACTGTGCATGGGGCTAAACCATGACCTCAGCCTCCTAACTCCATTTACAAAAGGGTCTCAGGGTGTACAGGTACCTCTGAGTTAACAGCATTTAAGGAAACTCAAAATGTATTCAGATGCCGGTGGCAACTCTTTGTGCTATGACCAGGGATCAGATCCTAGATTCAGGGCCTGTCGCGTTGTGTTGGCGGGATACTATTGAGGATGTACTGTGGGCTGCTCGACTGCACACCCTGCTGGGGAGTGTAAGGAGCATTTCACTGTCCTTCATGAGAAGCTCTGTTCAGCACTGTCAGCTCAACAGCAACTGTGGGAGGAGAGGCCTTGTACAGGAAAATGATTTCTACTCTGGGGGAAGGGGTGGAGACAGACCCTCATAAAGGTCACGCACAGGCATAGCTAGACTCTCCATAGCCTAGTCCCTAGATTTCATGCCCTCTGCACCAGGCTTTAGCACATGCTCCTGACTCTGAAGCAGTACTGCCTGTAGAGACTGGAACCAATCTCCTAGTTAGGAGGAGAGTACCGCATGGCAGCTGTGCCCAGAGACATCAGCACTACCAAAAGGAAGAGGAAGGCAGCACAGCAAACAAATACAAAAGCAAACACATCCAACCATACTTACGACTTCAGTCAGCTGTGGGCACCGTGCATAAAGCACAAACATATGGGCATAAAGGACTTCCCCACTGTCTACCTGGAATTGGACGTCACTTAGATGGGGGTTGTTGACCATTCCACTGAAATCGGCAGCCAGTGACCTGAGTGAAGACTAGAACAAAGAAGGAAAGAGAGAGAAAAACGCTGGTGCAGCTGTAATTCATTTCCCTGACAAAGGCAGAGGGGATAACCCAGTTTGTCAGTGCTGCTCTACTCTGGGCCCAGGTTTGGATGGATTTAACTTTCCCCTTTGTGATGGTTCATGTCCTTGATTAAATTTCACTTCTAAGCCAACAATAATGAATTTGAGAAGCAACTTGTATCAAGGTTTCCCCTTCGGAGTTACTACCCTGCAGCTGGAGTCATGCTTCTCTGCTGAGCTCTGTTACCCTGCCTGTTCTGGCAGATAGGACAGTTTTAGTGAGACTTCAGTTTAACTGGCCTTAAACACACTGGGCCAAATTCTTTGCAGGCGTAGCTGCAAACAGCTCCACTTACTCCAGCAGAGAATTAGACCCACAGGCTGACTGCAGTGTGAGTAAGCAGTCCTCACTGGGATGTACCCAGCATCTAAGCCAAACTTGGGAGATGAGGCTGGAGCAGACTTCTGAAATTGTTCTGATTGGTACTGCAGCTAGAAACACTGCAAGGTTAGGAGCAAAGTCATGCCATGAGGTGCACCTATCCCCAGCTAGGATGATCAGACAGCAAGTGTGAAAAATCGGGACGGGGATGGGGGGGTAATAGGAGCCTATACAAGAAAAAGACCCCAAAATTGGGACTGTCCCTATAAAATCGGGACATCTGGGCACCCTATCCCCAAGCAATGCAACAAGCACATCAACACAGGGCCCTCCAAAGTGACATCAGAATGCTAATCTATAGCACCTCTCTGGTTGCAATGTCTACCTGGAATTATTTTAACTGAATGCATAATAATGGGAAAGGGTGCAAAGGACAGTGGAAGACTCAGGGACTGCATCATGGGATACAGAGCCTTTTCTTCTCCAGCTCACTGTAGTCTGGCTCACACTGATAATAGCTGAGAAATGTCACCATCTAACTGGCTGATCCATGGCTTGTGTTCTCATTCCATTTTCCCATGGACAGGTGCACTGGGTGGGATTTTGCTTAAGTGACCTTAGGCGTTCAAAAAATCTTTTTGAAAATCTTACTCACTCGTCTTACCCCCTCCCCTACTATTAGCAAAAATAGGGTCCCTAGCCAGCAGGCTGAAGATGAGAGCCATGGAGACTGAATTCCCTCACATGGCTAGTGATGGTGCCCCTGGGTCAGGACTGGGGCACATTGCCAGGGCATCATGCGAGGGAAACTTGCCCTGCCACCTCCTGGTCTGTACCTGTTCTGAGGCTAGAGAATTTCAGTACCAATTGAAACCAAACTAGTGCTTTTCACCAGCATGAAATTCAGAGGAAAAGAAAACAGCGTACGGTCCATTTCTTCTTTAGGAGTTTTGGAGCTGCCCCAGATAGTTCGATCTTTAAGACAACTGGATCCATCTAGTCTGATATCTGGCCACCAGACATGACCTAGTATTTGAAGGAAAGTGAAAATACTCATCTTGCCAGTTGTAGACTGGAGGGGCTTCCCCCATCCAGCTGGGAAGCAGCTTATACTTGAAGCACTGGTCACAGACCTGGTACATTTTTAACCTTCAGTAGCTTGAGGAACTGCCAATGTTATTCCTCTGCGCAAAATACAGCTCCATCTGGAACAACACAGTCCTAATTTATTTTAGTAGGTTTCTGTATTCTGCAATGGACTGTGGAAATCAACATTTGATTCTACACAGTACGTGCTCATGGGTGGCCGACACTACGTAGTACTGAACTATCAGTGTACATCTGAACAGTCTTCCTGGATTTGGTAGATGGGCTGGAGAAGGCTTCATGGGTCTGGGCAGCAAAGTGGAGTCATTCTCCAAGGGGAAGACAGGAAGCTAAGTCTGGAAACCAATCAGATACTTCTCGCTGTCTTATTCTTGGCAAGACATTCCCTTACAATGCCATTGAACCAAACACACTGGCGCCACATTCCAGGCAGGGAGCCAAGATCGGCTTTCCTGCTGTAGCTAAAATCATGAATGAGGAAAAGGAAAATGAATTCAAGCTAGAAACCTTCTTCTGGCTGTACAGTAGCCTGGGAAAGGTGAGTGGCTGGGTCTCAATCCAGTTCTGAGTGGACAGCGGTTCACATCACAGAATCCAAGCACTGCTCCTGGCAACTTCAGCAGCAAGGCCAAGTTCTGCAATGTGACACAGAACTTCCCATAAAACAGACAAGGCTCCGGTGTGAGACACAAAGGCTGAGCAGTGTGAAGAAGCCTGCGCTCCTCTATCTTTGCTCTAGTTCTGGTCACATAGAGAACTGAATCTTCAAGGATTTTTTGATCGCCCCAAAGGGTCACAATCTGAGACTGGAACTTCTGCTGGAGTTTCTCCAGAGAGTACCTCAGGCTGCAAAGTGGGGCTCCCATATCCCAACAGATTACATGCCAGAGCTTACCACTGACCCCTAAGAGATTGGATTCCTTTCAGAAGTCTCTTAATACTATCAGTCAAAAACAACAGTCTCCATTCTCAAGTATTCAAAATATATCTAGCCTGAAAATCCACAAGGCGCCATGACATGTGCACCAGATAAATAGAGGATAACAAATTTCTGCTACATAAAGTGGATGATCTTGAAAACAAAGATAAGAATTAGAAACCTCTACAAAATTATACATATACTGCAAGTGTGGGAACTGGAGTATGATTCTGCAGGGCAAGGTCCCTGCATCTGGGGTTAAATGTGACTGATGAAGTATTACAGGCTTGATGGGAGACCCTCTGGGGATGCATACCACATGGCATTGCACTGCTCACCATGTGGGAGTGCAGAATCTGGCAGGCTGCAGCTCTCAAAGGACACTTTGACCTATCCAGCTACCTTCTTCGAAATTTCACCTATGGACTGAGGGTACCACGGAAAGATTTTCTTGGCGAGTAATAATAGTGCTGAGCTCTTACAAAGTGCTTCTCATCCATAGATGTCCCAGCATTCCATCTCATCTGCAAGCTTCTTATCCCAGATGGCGTGAGTTCAGTGTAAATCAGCCTGACTCTGTAGGAACCCATCTCTTTATTTTTATTTATATAACTAGGTACTGGATAGACAGATAGGAAAACATGGTTTCCTGCCCTGAAATGCTTAGAAACTAAGGGTATGTCTATACTACCAGCCAGATCAGCAGGCAGTGATCAATCCAGTGGGGGTCCATTTATTGCATCTAGTCTAGACTTGATAAATCGACCCCAAGCGCTCTCCCGTCGACTTCTGTACTCCACCAGGCTGAGAGGCGCAGGCGACGGGGGAACGTCAGCAGTCGACTCACTGCAGTGAAGACACCATCGTGAGTACATCTCACGGATTCACATAGCTGAAATTGTGTAACTTAGATTGATCCCCTCCAGTGTAGACCAGGACTAAGAGCATTACTCCTGTACACAAGCCACTTGTCTTTACACAAATCACCTGGGTATTTGCCTAATGTTCTCTTAGTTTAGATCTATCCATTTCACTGTATGATAAAGTTCTTCGTCACATACACAGGTCTCTTTGTGGGCATTAATGAGACACTGGGTGTGTTGACATCAGCTGCCTTTTCTGATGATCCCTACCACAGAAGGATGGGACCTCAGGGCACCTCTTCCTTTTCTACAGACAGGGATGGAAGGTATTTTGTGCCACTTTCTAGGTATTTCTGCTCTTACATGAATCAATATGCCCCCTTCAACCCCTGAGATACACGGCAATAAAAGTGCAAAAAAATAAGAACTAAACAAGGCTCTGCCCTTACTGTGTGAAGGTTGCTGCTCTGGCACATCTTCACCTTGGATGGAGGGACGAAGCCACTACGTGGAATGTCACTGGCCACTGATTCTCCTCCTCAAGGAAGAAAATACAAATCGAAACTCAAACACAACCTCTGTACGAGACAAGCTGCAAAGTAAACAATCCTAATGGCACCTGTGTTTTGACAGATAGCCCAAACTTGTGACTCCCCCCACTCACATGTGAACTAATCCTGACATGTCAGCCTCCCTCTCTCTTACTTAACAGTGATCCTCTGGGCTGCGCTGCTGATGTCTGAATCCCATTCAGCTGAGGGCAGCACCCTCCTACCACGGATCCTGAGTGAATCTGAGACTGGGGTTTCAAAGTGTGGTATGCAGAACAACTCAATGGGGAGTGGCGGAAGAAACCTGAAACTGGTACAATTGCATTAGCATCTACTTAGAGCCTTTCATCTCAGAGGGCTCAAACCAAAATACATATATTCATGAGAATTACTTCAATCACTAGCAAAGCGAAGTCCCCTCCAAAATGGATCATGGCTGCAGTTTAACACACCCAGCAGCACTACACAACAGGAAGTGAAGAATACTACACCCAATTGAAAAGGCAGAGAGATGGCACAATTTATGAACTGAGTTCTCCTTTATAAGGACACAGGAAATACATAATATACCCACCCTTGACAAGTGGCCAGATCCTCAGTTTTAAAGGGCCACTGTCAACTTGAAAATCACGTCATCCTCTGAAAAATCTGGCACCTGTTGTCGTTCTAAGTAAATCCTTAGGGGACTATAACTGTGTGATTAGAGAGAAATAAATATTCTGTTTTCTGATTACACAGAGTTCTTTGTGCATTTGGCAACTCTTGTGCATGGTCAGTCTCTCTATTTTGCTGATGGTTAGTTGCAATTCCTGGTTCATCTTCCAGCATGACATTACTATTGTGCTCTGTTTTGGGAGAAGCTTACACACATCATGGCCTTCCCTGGACTCTGGAAGAGTGTGCTACCAGTGACCGCCAACAGACATGAACAAGGAGCAAGGAGGGGTGTGCATGGAAAGAAAAGGGGAAAGTGAACTGGCCTGGGCCAGATATTTTTAGCATTGCTCTTGGATGTGTCCAAAAGACTCTCCTGGGCATCAGCTGAAGAGCAGAAAAATGCTGATAGAGTTTTTAAAGGAACTGTAAAAATAAAATTTAGGACATGCTGTTTAAAAAGGACTCCGTCCAAACCAGGATGTATGAAAAATTAGTCAGTTTTAAAAGTGTCAAGGTGACAGTCTCCCAGGCTGGCACTGCTGCAGAACAGTGCCCCATACACAATGCTTGGCACATTCATGATTCTGTGAAAAAAGTGCCATCGACTGAATCACCTTTATTATTTCCTGCAGCCTCTGGTCAAGCCTCTGCTATCCAAGTATTGCCAGGCCCAGTTCTGCTTAGCTGATGTGATTTGATGGGATCAGTTCAAAGGGCTACCAGAACTTACTCAGTGGCTTCACTTCGCTGGTGTGGTCAACATCAATGTTCCACTGCGTGAGAGTAAGTCCTTCCCCAGCCAGCTCCACCAGGTCCTGCAGAGTCTGAACATCCTTCTGGCTGCAAGATAGAAACTGCTGCTCTCCATCAGGGTCTGCCTGGGGATCATCAGTAGTTCTGTTTCCAAGCCCCACAGAAGTGTGATCAAGATGATTGCTGCTGGTCTGTAACTGCTGAGATAGCTGTGGTTGGTCAGATCTCGCTGATGGCAAAATAGTCCCTGACTTATGACAGAAAGACAGACAGACAGAAAGAATTGGTTCCTGTCTTGTGTGTTCATGCAGCTTGGGAATCACTCAGTGGTTGGACTACACCAATGGTTCCCAAACTTTAAAAAACCATGAACCCCTTTCACTAAAATGTCAAGTCTCACGAACCCCCTCCTAAAAATGAATATTTCCAGCTGTTTTCTCCTTTATCTGAGTATAAATTATAAAAAGCAGTGATCTTAGAAATATAAAATTTGTTTTTATGACATGCTTATTACACATTATTTATGATTAATTATTATGTATCATTACAATATTTTTATTATATTATGAAAACTTTTCCAAGATCTCACTTTCGTAGCTTGTATCATTTTAAATAAGCCTGTTATAAGACAAGGCTCCTACGTTTCATCAAGGAGTACCAGATGTGAAACAGCAGGAAGGTATTTAAGAAGCCAACTCAAAGAGTTCCTCCTACACAAGCATTCAGGTCTTGAGCCGTCCAAGCAAACAACGCATGTTACAACAAAGCTTAAACTTGTTCTTCATAATAATTTTAAAAACAATACTAGCTGCCTATTTAATTTTAAAAACAGCAAAAAGCATCTACCTCCCTTTCCATTTCATATAAGGAGTCTTGAAGTTTAAATCTCCACAGTGTGATAGATATGCTTGCTTTGATCTGCTTCACTCTTGGAAGTCCAGGGGCTCCAGGCTGCTGGCCTTGTGCTGCCCAGGGTCGCTAGGGACAGCTCTGTCTGCCATTAGGGAATTTTTTCCCCAAGAACCCCCGGTAACATTTCATGAACCCCCAGGGTTCACGAACCCCCGTTTGGGAACCACTGGACTACACTCTAGTTCACAGCTTTAATGTCCTAGCGTGAAAGTTACAGGGTCTCCAGAACAGTCAACAGATGCCATTGCTACCTGCTGAGACAAATCTCCTTTGTATATGGAGAGGTCTATGGAGATAAGAGAGCTCAAACCACCATCGGAAGCAAGCTGACTGCAACAGACAATTTGAGACAAGGGGTTTCCCTGGGAGTGTATTTGTGTGACAGCAGCTGCCAAGCAGGGAGGATGGACTCTAACAGGTGAACATTTCATTATGGCTGGAGCTCACTGCAACAGCTATGGCTAAGGCAGCCAACAGTTCCACTCTGAAGGGTCTTTTTGCAGTTACTTATAACTTAGAATTTTTACCTTCTGGGCTGAAATTTTCCAGGTTTGGTCTCTCCTTTAGATTTTAATGGTGTTTGGGTTCCCCCCATTTCAATAAAAATGGCTCAGCCATTTCTGAGAATGAAAATTATGAGGGAAAAATACACTCCTGCCATTATTTAAAATGTTTTGCAACCTGTTTTTAAACAGCTCTAGTGCCTCATCATTAGAAACTTGAAATCTGGCACACAAGTAGCTCCTAGGTCAGATGTGTGCCTTTGAGTGACCAACTGAAAATCTACTGGGATTTAACCAAGTTATAAGAGTTTAAACAAGGTACTTGCATATGCACATTTCTTGTTCTAAAAGAGAACTATTCTTCCGGTGTCCATGGATAAGGAAGGAAGCAAAGTGAAATTTTCCCTCTTGGAGGGTACGTGTGAAAAAAGACAGAACTCTGAAAGAGTCCTATCAATGTTTAAACTGAATGAAGTGCAATGAAAGAGGCGGGAGATCTGTGAAAAAAATAGTTTGTGATTGTGTAATTAAAGAGTGTACCATAAAGCATATGCACGAGGGGGCAGAGTTAAGGTTGCATGAGCAACCTCAGATTTGGCAAAGCCTGATGTTTGAGTGCTTCACTTTGCAACCTCAATTTACTTGGACCATACTCTTTGTATGGAATACTAAAAAATGTCCTCAAAACACAGGTGCAACTTAATTCCTAGCTAGTCAAGTACTGTATATGGACTAGGAAACAGATATAGAAGGTGGTGAGCACGCCAAAGCCAATCAAAGAACCAGGAACTCTCTGGGCCTTGGCAATGCAAGAGGCAAGTATACACCTAAACTGGGGTCAAAATGACTGGGTAAGATTTCCTTATTTAATTACCCTCTGTTGCTACACAGCTTCTTTTTCTGAAATGTAAAAGAAAAAAAACTCTAAACAGACCAGCAGGTGCCTTTGCCTTCAGTTCTAAAAGCAGATGTACACAGTCAGACCACATGAGGGCAGTGGTGGAAACCGGAAGGGTAAAGACTCCGGAGGGCAGCAGGACCAAAGAGCAAAGGAGCACCACTGAAAACGTGAAAGCAAGAAGGTGGCGGGATCAAGCCACTGGTGACAATAAGTAGTAGAGGAAAGAACAGAAGGATTCCTCACCTGCACAGGTTTCCAAGGTAAAATAGGAGGGGTTAATCCTGCTGCATAGAAGGACTCTGGGACACAGGGTCCTGTCAAAGTACTATACTCCCACAAAATGCAGTGCTGGTCTTTGGGCAAAGATAGAAGCCAGGCTGCCTTCCTGGGCTCCTCCTCCAAAATCCTGCTGGCAGGAAGCGGTGGGGTGCTAGGGAACTCCACCTCCTCTGTTAGTAGCATGGCCATCCGGCTTTGAATCCGTTTATGGGCTGTCTCTGGATCTTGAAGTAACAATGGAGGAGGTGTGCGGGGGGTGTTCTTGCGCCTTTTTTTCTCTATTAAAAAAAAGTATATAATAGAACATATAGGGTGCAGGAGCACAACATGCAAGCTCCTCTGAGAGCTGAAGACAGGTACCTGAAGTGCAGCTGATAGGCCAGACAGGACTCTCAGAGCTCCACAACAACACCTGCAGCTGCCATAATTTTTAATACAGTGAAACAACCCCCTGAAACTACAGCTCCCACTATGCACTGCTCCATGATGAGAGCTGTAAACTTTGAGTTTCACTTTCATCATATGCAATCTCTCTATTTTACTGAAGTTACGGGCATCTCCCAAGTTCATGGCAGTGCAATGCAGCTTTTGGTTGCCTGTCCCTGCTACAGGAAAGCAGCGCAGCACCTTGTAGCAATTATCACTGTCTCTTTGTGACTTCTGATGCCCAACCAACAGTAGGTCCCCAACTCCACACAGATGCCATTCAGCAATCTCTGTGCCTTACTGGCTCACTTTCGCCACTGCAAGGCTCTTCTCCATTCCCCAATGCAGCTGTGAGCTCAGTAACTGGAGCCTTGGCAGGAGGATGCTAAGGAGAATTTGAGCACACTCCTGAAGAGTATGTTCACCCACCGTAACATTTCACAGCCAACTGGCTTTCTTTCAAAATCTTCATTGAGTACTGCATAAGCAAGGCATGAAACCACCACTATCCATTCTCCACCACATGTCCATCACAGCTGTTACATGGGGTACAGGTAAGGTTGGGGGAGCAGTGTGAATCAGGTTGGATAATAAGGAGTAATGCAGAGTCCATGGCAGTGGAAAAATGGAATGACCCCTTAGCTGTTCATTTCTACACTGTACAAAAAAAAAATCTACAATTTCAAAACTCCCAACAACAGAAAGAAAGTGTAAGACTACAAGGGGACTCCACTGACAGTCACTGATGACCAGAAATCCCTTTTAACTAAATTTTGTGTAGGAATTATATATTGTGTTAGAAACTGACACGAAATACAGGCAGGGCTGTCATACACACACACCACTCAGGTTTTAATCCAGGATATACTGTGTTACATTGCTCCTACAACACTGCCAGCCACTGACACTAAGACACTTCAATATGTACCTGCTCCAGGCTTCCACTTGATTGGCAAAGCACTCTCCAGTTTAATGCTTGTTACCGATTTTGCTTGCTCCTGCCTTATTTGCTCCAGCAGAGATCGTGACATTGCCATGGCAACCAGAAGATCCTCATCTTTGGTCTCCACCTTGGATGTCTTCCGCTTTTTCTTTGACTCCTTCTCTTCGGAGGAGCCTTTTCGCTTTGACCTACTGAGCTGATTGCTGAAATGTAAGAATGCAGCATGACACACAAGTTAACTGCAACCGGATCAGAGATGAGGAGCACTTCACCCTCCACATCAGCGGTTCTAATCACTTAGGTAGATTCCCATTTCCACGATAAGGGGAAACCATTCACAGTAAACTACTCCTGAACAGAGGGAAGCATTAATTATTTTAATTGATTCATCAATTTCACTATCTAGGAGGTCAACAGAAAGGCAGGAAGGACGTCACCAAAGCAAAACATAGAAGTGTGTTACACAGTACCAGAAGCTGGCTGTAAGTGCTTCACAGCTGCTTCTGGAATCTTTTGTTTGCAACTCTGCCTTTTCAGTCCCACGTCCCTTAAAACTTGGTGCCGGAGAACAGCAAAAAACAAGTCAATGTAGGGCAAAAAGCCGGAACACCAAAAACTATTCTGCCATTTCCCATGTGGCTGGGGGGAACGGAATCAGCTCCTCACCAACTAACGGACTTTCCATGTATTGAACTTAGTAGTCAGCCAGAGTTTGCTTTACTATATAGACCAGGGGTGGGCAAACTTTTTGGCCCGAGGGCCACATCAGGGTTCCAAAACTGTATGGAGGGCTGGGTAGGGAAGGCTGTGCCTCCCCAAACAGCCCTCAGAACCTCCTGTCATAACATTTCTTCCCAGATCTGGACCTTAGCGTCCAAAATATGGGTGTTAGCATGAAAACCTCCAAGCTTAACTAACAGCTTAGATCTGATATCGCTGCCACCAGCCAGGAATTATACAGTGCCTAGCTCACTGTGGTCTCCCCAAAACCTTCCCTGGGGGACCCCCAGACTCAGATGCCTTGAGTCTTACAACAAAGGGAAATAACCCCCTCCCCTTGTTTCCTTGTTACTTCCTCCCAGGCTCCCCTCCCTGGACGACCCTAGGAGATTCCCTGCTTCAAGTCCTTGAAACACAAATACTGAGAGATCAAATCTCCCTCTCCCCTCACCCACTGGGTATGCAAAGTCAGGCTTAGTAAATCTAACACAAAGAGAGTTTCCCCCGACTTCTTCCTCCCACCAATTCCCTGGTGAGCTGCAGACTCAATTCCCTGGAGTCCCCACTAAAGAAAAACTCCAACAGGTCTTAAAAAGAAAGCTTTATACAAAAAGAAAGAAAAAGGACATAAAATGGTCTCTGTATTAAGGTGACAAAATACAGGATCAATTGCTTAAAAGAAAAATGAATAAACAGCCTTATCCAAAAAGAATACCATTAAACACATTCCAGCAACTATACACATGTAAATACAAAAAAAACAATATAAACCTATTGTCTTACTATCCTTGTACTTACAACTTGGAAACAGAAGATTAGAAAACCTGGAGATAGAAAAATCACTCTCAGAGCCGAGAGGGCACAGACCCAAGACAAAGAACAACAAACCCACACCCAAAACTTCCCTCCACCCAGATTTAAAAAGTCTTGTTTCCTGATTGGTCCTCTGGTCAGGTGTTTCAGGTTACAGTTTGTTAACCCTTTTATAGGTGAAAGAGACATTAACCCTTAGCTATCTGTTTATGACACCTCCGCCCCATCCAACCCCCCGGTCCTTGTCCCCTGACTGTCCCCTCCTGGGACCCCACCTGCTCCCTGTCCCCTGACTGCCCCAACTCCTATCCAGATCCTCCCCCCGACAGACCCCCTGGGACTCCCATGCCTATCCAACCGCCCACTGCTCCCTGTCCACTGACTGCTCCCCGGGACCCTCTGCCCCTTATCCAAGCCCTCCCGCTCCCCACCCCCATACCATGCTGCTCAGAGCACCAGGACTGGCAGCTGCACCACCCGGCCGGAGCCAGACAAACCGCCACCCAGAACGCTGGCGGCATGGCGAGCTGAGGCTGTGGGGGAGGGAGGAAAGCATGGGAGGGGCTAGGGGCTAGCCTCTCTGGTCAGGAGCTCAAGAGCCGGGCAGGATGGTCCCGTGGGCCGGATGTGGCCCACGGGGGCTGTACTTTGCCCACCCTTGATATAGACACCACTTGAGGCCACCAGCTCAGCTAAAAGTCCATTCCACCTAGACCCCATTCTCAGAATAAATATTTATACATCCGATTCTTATGTGTATTCCCTCTTCGTGTCCAGGTACAAAAAGTTCCTTAGCTCCAATCTGTCTAATAAACTCCAATGGATCATTCAGATTAATTTTTATAATTACCTCAGCTAGTATAAACACCTCAGCCAAGTCAATGCAAGACTAATCCTTGTTTTGCCCCTCTCTGCTCAGATATTAGCCCCTCCACCCTACTGATCATCTTGGTTGCCCTACTGTGCTCTCTCCAACTGAACTGCAGCTTTCTTCAACTAAGGTGCTGAAGCTGGCTCCTACTCGATTCCTCCTAGTTTCAGAGCCCAGACAGTATGTGCGCTTACCCTGGCTCCAAGGATGCTACTAACATTGCTGATTTGGTCCAGCTCACCTGGGTGCTACAGGGAACCCATCACCCAGGGCCAATGCCTGCGATTGCACTGCCTGGAGAAGCAACTGCGGAGGGACCTCCATCTTGACTGCGCAGCTTTTCAAGTGACTGGCTCGGCTTTTTGGCGTATGGAACTGCTTCCCACAGATGGGGCACTCAGGGATCTGTGGGTTGCTGGAAGAGGACGCCTGTGACTTCTCCATTTCATCCAGACACCTGCGGGAAAACAGCAGGGTTTGCTCTTAAAAGTGTTTTAAACTCTGCTCACACTAACACTTTTAACCCACATTAAAGAAGAACTGGAGTGATCAGCTCTAATGCCTGAAACAACCAAAGTAACTTTCCCTAAAGAAGTGTGTGTTACATTTTATATGCTGTTACCTATCAGCTCTGTGTTCTTGGGGAACCAGGGCACAGTATCCAGCCTATCTGACTCTCAAAAGACCTCCCCCACAGCCCTCCAGCCTCTGCTTGAACCAAAGCCAATCAGAAGAAAGCAGGAAGCACTGCATGATGGGGAATCTCTGCTCCAGGTGTTAATGAACCCATGCCTGCACACACCCAGCTCAGTAGTTATCAGACCAATTCTAGTAATGAATCCTTTATTGGTATCCAAAATACTGAACCTGCCTAGCTGCATTGTGACCTCCCTCAAAGGAACACAGTCCATAGCCAGGAATGATCAGTTCCTATTCTCTAGCCCGAACAAAACAACTTTGGTATGCTCCCTTGAGCCATCAGTTTACCCACAAACAAATCCAGTGTTCTCCCTTGAACCATCGTTGTTTCCCTACAAAACTCCCTACCCCTACTCAAATAAGTGCTCTGATGCCAGGATTCAAAATCTGCATCAGTTCCATTGGGACTTCATCTTCTCCTGACTGATTGTGCTGGGGGCTCTTCCTGTCCCCAGCACTCCGGACCCGCAGCTACCACCACCACCTGGGACCCTATCGATTCAAGCTTCACGGAGTGGTGAGCTCTCTCTCGATAAAGCCTTCTGACCCTGACTTGTGTGATAGGTTAAAGCTTATCAAACTTGCCTTTTCTAATCAAACGTAAGTTACACTGAATAGTAATAGTATAACTATTCTGTTTGTTTGGCTCCCCTTGTACAGTTATTACCTGGCAATAAATAACCTTCATGGTTAAACTGGTTGCTTCTCTCTCTCTCTCTTTTTCTCCCTCCCCCTCTTCGTGGGTGTTTTTTGGCTTCCCCATTTGCTCTGCAGCAATGCTCCTCATACCTAAGCTAAAGATCCCTGCAGCACCCAAAAATCCTGTGGGGTTTGCTCATCAAGTGGATTACTACCAGAACAACTGTCATTTGAAAGTGGGGACAGGGACGTGCTGACCCTGGGACATACGAGGGTGGCAGCTTGGAAGTGCTGCTTGACCCAGCCCGCTCAGGCATACTCTACTCTGGTGCGGTGCCCATGGCATATGAGGGCGACAGCTTGAAGGTGCTGTTCGACCCAGCCTGCTGAGTCCAAGGGCCTATGAGAGTGACAGCTTGGAAAGCTGTAGGACGAAGACTACTTTGTGGGCTGGGACTGGCAGCACTCAAACTTGGATTGTCAAACACATGCTTTCATAGATCATCACTTACTTACGAGCCATGCTGTCTTCATTTACGCACCCCAGTGAGGCTTACGCTGGGAGAGGAGCAGAAAACTCGCTCTCACCACACACTCCAGGGAGAGCCACAGGACAAAGAATCCAGTCCCTGCTGTGACCCCCCACAACAGGTTATATTTACTTACATCTTCAATGTTAAAATTACCATGACACAGCCTCAGCTTTTACCTTTCCTACAGTAGCTAGGATGGCTGAGTTTTTAGTCTAGGAGGCCAGGGCGAAAAGGCAATTCACCTGTTAACATGCTGCTCCCGTCGTGTTGCATTCATGGCTGAGAGGTCCTTCTGACAGATCTGACAAAAAAATAAGCCTGCCTCTTCCAGACTTCCAGGTACTTCTTCTCTGAGCTCCTGCTGGAGGGCCACGGCCAGAGCAACATCTGGCTCTTTCGCAGGCAGATCCGGAGTGGTCACTAGGGTGAAGGAAAGATCTTCTCAGAGATAGTGCTAAGCACTTTTATAAAAGGCTTGAACCTGTTATCTTCAGTTATTATTTTATTGAACTGGATACTTAAAAATAAAATGTGAAATTTCTCTAGAACCTTTCATTCGAAACGGTCTCGAAGTGCATTGCAAACTATACACACAGCATCACTGAAATGCAGCCATTTCTGGGGTGGACAGTGGCAATCAGCACACCTCCATACAATACAGGAGAGAAGCGCAGTGGTGCAAGTCAGGTGGTCCGGTCCGGCCTGCAAGTAAGATATTTATACCTGGTACACTGTATCAGAAAGGAAGAGAAGGAGCAGAAAGTGGGGCAGCTCCTCTAGTGTGGCTGTACCATCCCCACCTGTAACACCACCCTACTCCACACACTTTTGTCTAGCGTCTCCTGTCTGGGATCTGTAGGCAACCCTGCCAGAGGGCAGGGCTGGGGTGGTACCGGTACAGCCATGCCGGAGGACCTGCCAGAGTGGGGCCCACGCTCTGTTTCTTTCGCCGTTGCGGTTCCCGGGAGAGCCCTGAACTGCAAGGTTCTCTCAGGAAGGTCAGTGATGAAAGGAGCAGAACGTGCACCTCCTCTGGCATGGCTGTACCGCCCCCAGCCCTTCCACGTAACTACAGGCCTGTGTCTCCTGTCCGGGATCTGTACAGCAGCCCTGCCGGAGGACAGGGCTGGGGGCGTACAGCCACACCAGAATTGCTGCCGGCTTGGGGCTGCCAGGGCTCCTTTTGCCGCTGCGGTTCCCAGGACAGCCCAGTGGTTTAGGGCTCTCCTGGGAACAGCAGTGGCGAAAAGAGCAGAACCCCATGCCAGCAGCTCCTCTGGCATGGCTGTACTGCCCCTAGCTTCACCCCCACAGCCTTATCCTCCGGCAGGGCTGCTGTACAGACACCAGAGAGGCTCAGGAGGAATTGCTGTGTGGAAGGGCTAGGAAAAGGGCTTGGGGTGGTTCAACCATGGTGGAGGAACTGCTGGCGGGGGGCTGCCAAGTGGCCCCACGTTCTGCTCCTTTCAGTGTTGTGGTTCTGGAGAGCTCTGCAGTTCAGAAGTCTGTGGTGCAGCAGGAGGAGGACAGAGCTCCACCCTCCCCTCCCCCAGGTAACATTGGACGAATCATGGGGAGGAGAGGAGAGACGGAGAGCCCGGGGCCCTGGGCTGGGGATGGGTCATGTGGAGAGGTCACATGTCCCCCTCTTTAGCTGGTGCAACGTACTGGTAAGAAACGAATTCTATTCGCACCACAGGAGGAGACAGGGAACTTTGGCTAGGGTCACTAGTGCAAACTATGGCTCTTATATAAAGGCCAAAGAGATTTTTAATGTCCACACAGAGCCAAAATGATTTTAGTTTTTAAAGATTCAGTTTATCTACAATGATACTGACCTCCTTGATAAAGTGCTTAGAGATCTACCGATGAAAGCGCTATATAAGAGTTAGTTATTATCATTATTGTTACACTAGAAGGACGAAAGAGTGACCTGACCCCGCTGGGATTTAAACCGGGGCTTCCAAGAAATCTATTTCAAACAGGATGCTTAGATCACCATGCCCTCCAGGATTTAAAAGCCTGTTACAGACATTAATTAAGCCACACAACAGCCCTGTGAGGCAGGTATTGTTAGCCTCATTTTACAGATGAGAAAAGTGAGACACACGAGGGATGAAGGGATTTATCCACGGCCACACAATGAGCCAGTGGCAGAGCTAGGAATGGAAACCTGAAGCTGACTCCCAGTCTGGCACTCTAAGCACTAGACAGCACTCCTTGTATACTTAGGATAACTTGCAAGAGACATATACCATTCCCCTGCTGGTTCTTCTCCAGAATCACCTCAGGGATGTTTCCATCTGTTACTGTCTCTGGCAAGCTGCTGAGCCGGGTGTGTTTCAGCTGTTTCGGTTCCACTCTCTTAAACTGCTGCATCCTCTCCAGCACCAGCTCTGCCACCCGCAGCCTGGTTCCTGAGATCTGGAGCGTCTTTGCAGGGGATGAGGTGGAGGTTGCTGGCTCTGCAGCAGCAGCAAAGGATGATCTGTGCTTGTCACTGCCTGGTGGGGAAAAAAGCCCAGTTCTAGTAACTGTCCCATCTGGGGCTTTGCGAATATGCATCAAACACCCAGCTAACAGGCCAGATGAGAGTTTCAGAGATGCCTCCTCCTACAGCAGCCTAAGCCATTCTTGATTTTGGAGTACGCTGATTCTGAGTGGACTGGTTACACAGTTTGCTTAGCTAGTGAGTTTCACCCCCAAATAATAATCACACTAGCTCTTCTACAGCACTTATCAGTAGATCTCAAAGTGCTTTACAAAGGAGGTCAGTGTCATCAACCTCATTTTACCAATGGGGAAACTGAGGCACTGAGTAGTGACATGTCTGGCCCCAAGCCATACAGCAGGTCAGTTGCAGAGCCAGGAATAGGACCAGATCTCCTGAATTCCAGTCCATGAGCTATCCATTGGGCCACACCAATTCCCAACCAGCACTCTAGGATCTGACTATCAACCTCTACCAATGATGGGGCCTGAGAGATGCTGAGCAGTAGGAGTGAAGGGTTTCTGGAGAGGAGAAATCGGGAGGAGCAGGCAGAAGGAGTTGCCAGGGCAATACCTCACTGCAGCCTTGGCTGCTTTGGGGAACCCTCCCTTCTCTGTGCTTCACCTGACCGAGGGAGACCTCTCCTATCTGACTGCACTGTTGAAGAACAGTTATTAGGGACAGTCAAAGGTGTCAGTCTAACAAGTCGAATACTGTCTAATAATGCACTGTCTAATGGTATGGGTGAGCAAAATGCACTCCCTGTGCCATCCTAACTGCCTCGTACCCCTCTCTGGGTGAAGTTTAGAAAAGTTCCACTGAACGTGAGAGTCCTTCCAGTCCCAGGCTTTTTTCCATTAGAAATATTTCAGAGTGAGGGAAGGAGACAGAGGTTGGAGATATTACCTGCCAGGCTGTTCCGATTACAGTTTGGTGCCATAGCATCCAACTGAATGGCAGAAGGAGGGTCTCCATTTTCATCTTCCAGTGGAGGCCCATCATTTCCACAGGCTGTAGCTTCACCTTCTAGTTCATGCTCCAAAGCCTGCTCATTGGGGTCCGTGCACCCTGGCCAGCCCACTCTCTTTCCAACAGAGGAGTTATGCTGGCTTTTGCTCTTAGCAGTTGACTTGCTCTTTTTTAATTTGCTTTTTGTTGCAGTGCTCCTTGTCCCGCTCTGAACCTTCCTCCCTCCCTCGGCATCTCCAGCCTTTTTCTTGACCCTGCTCAATAGGTTAGCACAGAGTTCTTTAAAATCATTGTCCAGCTCATCCATTAGCCACCAGCCTCAAGACACTCAGCTTGGCTTCAGTGCGATGGAGCGCGTGGGAGTAATGGACTGGGATAGCAGGGTCAGTGCAGCTCTGCCTCCTTTGATGACCTAGTCCCCATTGTGCCTTCCACCATCCCGGAGATCTGCACGCTCTGGATTCCAACAAGATCAACAGTGGACACCTTTCTGGCTGGTCCAATATATCACTCTCTATATTTATAGCTTAGCCATCAAGTCTAGTACAATCTTCAAGGAGTCCATTTGATATCATTCATATTTAGGGGACTTCCTTGCTCTTTGATGAGTTCGACAGCAGATGGACAATGCACTCTGTTTAGAGGATGCCCCAGGATCTTCATGGTGTGCTAGAAGGCTTTGCGAGGAGCTTTATCATAGCATCTAAACAAAAGAGAGAAACAAGAGTGTAAAATGAAAGACGGTCTATATAGGCATATTCTGGAATAGGGTGGAGCTTTGAGGATCAGTGCAGGAAAATCCTGACTAGATAAGGCACATAATTGACACAAAGTATTATCTATCACTGAACTACCAACAGACACAGAGCGTGTTAGGAGGTGAGACACAAGCATTTCAAAATAGGTTCCTGACATTAGGCACAACTATCACATACACAGAAGCATGTTTCCTAATTTATGAATGGGCTGGCGCTCAGGACTTAAGAGTGACTTTAAAAAAAAAAAAAAAAAAGGTTCTGGAAGTGAGTGTCAGGGAGTGGTGTATGGGGAGACTTTGGCAAACCAGTAAAGTGCCTGAAACCACTATGGCTTATTGTTAAAGGCAGCTTAGTCAGCAAGCTGTAAATTGGCCATTCAGCAGTTTCAGCTTAACCAAGACAGGAGGGGAGGGGGCTTGGGGTGCCACAGAAAGGGCAGCTTGCCCCTGCTTCCTTCCTGATAAGAACTGTGTTGAAGTTGCTGATACATGCATTTTAAAAGAGCAGGATGTGCCTCAGGCATGTCTATTGGGGTCTCAAGGCTGCAAACTCTGGAAAAACCCACACCTGGTTAATCAATAATCAGAAGGAGCCTCTTGCTTGCCCATTGGAACTGCTTGCTTAACAAGGTTTCTTTAAGGGACATGTCATTCTATTACTAATGTATAAATAAGGGGAAAAAAGCTTGAGATACTTGGACTCGTTTGGGGACTCTTTTTGGACTCTCCCTCTGGATATATCTTGCGGTCCCCACCGGCAGACGGAAGATTTGGCCACTGGAAGCCTGCCGCTATTTCACTCTCCCGCACAGAGTAAAAGTTACCAAGAGCTTTGGGTTGAAAGAAGCCCGGGTAACAGTGGAACTAAAACCATACACACACTTCAGATTGAACACCTATGCCATCATAGTGTGAAATTCAGTTTTTTGTCAGAGCACCTTTTAATAGGATGGCCTGACACGTATAAGGCTTTTTCTGCTCCTGGTCTGTGTCTGGGAGCAACTCAACTATACACAATCAAGCCCACATCCCTTCCCTTCCCGCTGTCTCTGTACACAGATACTTACTGCTGCCTGATCACTTTCAATGTTTGCTGCTGTCATTGCTGGTAAACACTGCCTTGCAGGGCCCGAGGAAGGACACTCAGCAAACCAGGACACTGGCCACTCTACACAAAGTTCTATCAAAGTACAGAGACTAAACAATCAGAGAACAAAAATATCAACAAATATGTTGTTTTTGTGGATACAGACTAACATGGCTACTCCTCTGATACTTAAAAAATATCTTTAATCTCTCTGAGTTATAGTAAACATAACAAACTATTTAGGTGTTACCTGGATAGACATGTCCAGATGGAAACTGATCAAACACCAAGTGATATTACAACTAGATCTCTATTCTTAGACTGCCTTCTTCCTTGTCCCAGAATTTGGTATGGTCATGACTCATTTACAAGAGGTTATATATTGCTCCCAGTTCCTATTGCTTTCAGTCCTGAAACTGAGCGTTTCATTTAGAATGGCAGCAGTCGCTGTTCAGTTTCTCCAGCAAAACTCTAGGCACCAAAAGAGTCAAAATGCAGGAAAAACACAAGATGGATTGTTTTTTCAAATGGCTTGGCTTCAGACACATAAGGCGAAGGAATGCTGGTTACACACTTTATGGGTCAGCCTCTCCTATAAGCAATGACAGATGTTAATGGATATTTTTCTTTCAACATAATCTCCCAAACCTGTAGAGACTTTGCTGTGAATCTTGGAGCAATTTCTTATTAGAGAGAAACAGATTTTTTTTTGTAGCTAGTTCATACATATATTTTCCAGGACAGAGTCTTGAGGCAATTATCCCTACAAACTGACCACGTTCTTCTAAGTAGAAGACAGCATAGAGAGAGAAACTGAATCTTCAGCCTCTGAGTTTCTATACAGTCCTCACAGACAAACTAGTGGTGTCACATTACTTAATGGTGACTTCCAAGTACTGTCCTTTGAAACAAATCCAGCACTTCTTTGTTTACTATATGTGCTCAATGCCTCAAGCAGGGTAGGTGAGATGGACAAAGCACAAAACTGACATAGAACTTACTTCTTATATTCCTTCTTTTTCAGGTATCAAAGTCTGGATTTGCAGGCGCTTGGTCATGCACTGTGCTGACAGTATCACATGAAACTTGGGGCTTGTCTTCACAAGAACATACAAGAAAATTAATCCAAATTAAACTAAAGGTGTGAATTTAAAGTGGATTAGTTAAACCACATTAAATCCCTGCGTGTTTTTTGATTCACTTCCAAAGTGAATTAAGATAAATAAAATTAATGCTGCTTTAAACCTAAATAAGAGTGTCCACATAGGGATCCAATGCAGTTTAACTAATCCACTTTTAAAACATAATTCGGATTACCTTTCCTGAGTATTCCCATGTAGACAAACCCTTAGAAATCCTTGGACATTGGCTTAAAAGGGAAGGGAAGTATTGCTTCTTCACAACACTTCATGGGTTTGCAAAGTGCTTCTTTTAAATTTCATATGCTCTTCTCCTATGGGATCAAAAAATCTTTCAAAGCCACCAAAAAGAGCAAAATAAAATAAAAACAACAGCACTTAAACCACCTAAATGCCAACTCCATAATCCAGGTGGGGCCTGTGACTGATCTCCCATCGCTAGGGTAGTGCATGCTGGGATATCACACAGAATGTGACCAATACAAATGGATGTTGGGACCTGGAAAAATAGGGTGGGGAAGGTAAGAGTTAATTATGTTCTGAGTGCCTCTCTTACCTAGGTTATTTGACAGACAGGGAACTCTAAATCATAGAATGTCAGGGTTGGAAGGGACCTCAGGAGGTTATCTAGTCCAATCCCCTGCTCAAAGCAGGACCAATCCTGACAGATTTTTGCCCCAGATCCCTAAATGCACCCCTCCCCCCACCCCCGGATTGAGCTCACAACCCTGGGTTTAGCAAGCCAATGCTCAAACCACTGAGCTATCCCTCCTCCCAAGGTACTAAATTTTTCAAGGAATTTCCATTTCCTTTAAATAGTGTAACTTATTTAAAATTGGCTGTGAGATCAACTATAAGGGTCTCAGGGACTGCAAGGTTCAGCTTTCTTTTTTTCCAATTAGTGACATACTCTGTGGAAATGATGACTACAAAAATAAAGTGAACCATGAGCCCTTCTCAAGAGGGAAAGCATGAAAAAGTGAGTGAGAAAATCTACTGGAAGAGAAAGAAAACTAAGCACCACAAAATAATTATTATTATTATTAATAAAAATACTTTATTTCCCTAGTTACTCCTGAAATGGATGACTTTTTGTCTCATTGGAACATAGCAATTGTGACATTGGATCTAGTCCAGGATTCTGTCTCCAACAGTGGGCCAGGCACTTCAAAGGATGGTACATGAAACCATGCAGTAGGCAGATGTGGAATAATCTGCACCCCACATTAAATCTCATCCTAATCCCTAATGATTATCTTAAACCCAGAACCGTGAAATTTAATATCCCTTCCAAAATGTGTTAGCTGTAATAACAACTCTGGATATTCTAGTTATCTATATAATATCCAACTTGAATCTTGCTAAATTTTTGGACTCGCTGACATCCTGTGGCAATGAGTTCCCCAGTTTAAATAGCTGCTGTGTGAAAAAGTATTTCTTTTTATCAGTTCTGACTTCACCAGGTTTTAATTTAAAACCCTGTAAGATGCTGAAGTAGGGTAGTCACCAACAGTGTTCTGTCTAATTTTTTCTACACCAGTGCGGAATAAATTTTTTTATGTGCACCAATACGGAGGTGATGTGTGGTGGGGGTGGGGCTGAGGGGCTCAGAGTGTGGGAGGGGGCTCAGGGCCAGGGGAGAGGTGCAGGGCTGTGAGGCCTCTGGCTAGGGGTGTGGGCTCTGGGGTGAGGCCTGGGATGAGGGGCTCAGGCTGGGCAGAGGCTTGGGGTGCGGGCTCTGGGATGGGGCAGGGAATTAATGGTTCAGGACTGGAGCAGAAGGTTGGGGTGGGGGGTGAGGGCTCTTGTTGGGGGTGAGGGCTCTGGGGTGACGCTGAGGATGAAGGACTTGAGGTACAGGCTGTCCCAGGGCCACAGTGGGGAGAGAGGACTCCCCCTAGGTCTCTCTCCCTGCAGCAGCACCGGGGGGTGGGGGGAAGGACGGTGCATTTCCCCTGGCCGTGGCAGGTCAGGGCTGAGTTGGGGCCAGGGAAGGGGTGCCCTGTCAACAGCAGGTTCGGGCTGAGGCTGGTTCAGGCTGAGGGAGGGGCGCCCCTACCCTGGCTCTTCCAGGCAGAGGCTGGGTTTGGGTCGGGGGAGGGGTGTCCCTCCTCTGGCAGGTCCCAGCCAGGCAGGTTCCCTGAGCGCCTGCGTGGTGCTTAATAGGCTGCTGTGCGGCTGCGCAGCTTACAGGGAACTTAGGTCACCAACACATCCAAGAATACCTAGTATTCTGGTACTGGTGCATGAGGAGATCATGTCAGTGGGGGTTGAGCGACACTTTCTTCAAAATTGCTTATTCCACGTGTGATACTGGACAAAGGTTTTATATTAGTACCAGACAGAGAATAAACCACACAAAAACATAAAACCAGAAGCTTAAAAATCAGACAAATGGCCTGTCTATGTACAAGTAGTTTACATTTTCCCCTCCTATGTGCATTCCTTTACATTTATCATCCCTTAACTTCATGTGCCATTGTGTTGCCCATTAACCCAGCTGGGTTAGGTCTTTCTGAATTTCCTTACAGGCCTGTCTGGTCCTGACTAACCTATACAGAATCATAGAATAACGCTGTGTCATCTGGAAAATCTTATTACCTCACTGCTCACCTCTTTGTCTGGATCATTAATATACATACACTGGACCTAGTACTGAACCCTGAGTCCCACTGTTAACTTTTTGCCACGATGAAAATTGATAATTTATTTCTACTCTTTGTATCCAGTCTCCTAGTCAGTATCTGATCTATGACAATACTTCACTTCTCACCCTGTAACTACTTAATTTCAGAGTGGATTGATTTAAATCAAAGTGATCTAAACCACCAATTTTAATCAGTATTTAAATCAGCGATCAGGAAACCTTGATTTAACTCATTGATTTTTAATCTTGTTTTGCTTTTGTACTTTTTAGTTATTTTCCTAAAGAAAGGTTGATTCTCACTGGTTGGTAACCATTATTGCATGTTGATTTGCAACTAAATATAGCCTCTACACTAAATTTAGTCCTTCTTTTTGATAACCAGGTGGATACACTATATCTATACACATTAATTTAAATTATACAGCTCAATTCACATTTATTCAGATCCTTAGGTTTTATATTTCCTATTACGTTAGAAAATGGTGAATGATGGATTTCTTACTTACTAGATGATTAATTTTTTACTTGTGATTTGTGTCAAGTTCTCTTTGGATGGCAATTGAAATTCAATTAAAAATGCACCAAAACAGTATTTAAAAAATAATAAAATTATTTTAAATGTGCTAGACACATAAGGAAAAAAATTAACATATTTTACATTTAAAATTAACTGATTTACTAAGCAAAGAAGTATTATTTGTAGTTTGTGAACTGAACTGATTGTTTCTAGTCACACAATCCATCAAGATTTTAGAACTAGTAGAGCTGGTCCTCTCCCACCTAGTTTTTGCTCATAGGTTGGAAGAGGAAAATAAGCTTTCCTGCTTTTTCAACTTCCATTCAGTTTCTCAATTATGAATTAATTAGTCATTGACCTAAACTAACTGAATATACTGATATGAAGAAAATATTATCACTGCACCTGCAGAAGAGGCGGCTACTGCTGTCAAAGATTGGTTTAGCACTTCAGTAAACTCTAGTTCCAGATGCTCAACCAGTGAGTACCACCAATTCAGGGGTCTGACTTTCTTTAAAACTTAAAAGCAAACATGTACTGCTTACCATTATTTTTTTATTTTAAATTGATTTTAATAGTTTATAAGTTTAGGCCTTAATATAAGTTATCAATTTCAAATTTAAATATGTTTATTTAAAAATAAATAAACTTGTATTTAACTTAAATTTTAAAATTCCAATTTAAATACAAAAAATATTTTTATCCACCTGCTTAGCTTCTTTAGCAGCTTCCTGTGATAGACCTTGTCAAAAGCCCTTTGAAAGTCTAAATAAACTATGTTGACTGGTTTTCCTTTATCCACTACTTCCTGACATGTTCAAAGTATTCAATAGGTTAGTGAGATATGACTTTCCCTTGCAGAAAGCATGCTGATCTGATCCTCTCACATTATGATTTTCCAAATGTTTTATCATTATAGTTTAAATATCATTTCAAACAATTTACAAAGTACAAATGCAAGGCTTACTGGTCTGTAACTCCCCAGCTCACCCCTATGATCTTTTAAATAATGTAAAACATTTCCTACTCTCTAATCCTCTGGTGCAGTGGCTGTTTTTAATGAGACTGCACATTTTTTGCTAGCAGCTCGGCTCCTTCAGGACTCTTTGATGAACCATCTGGGCCTGATGACTTACTGTTTTTAAATCATCAATTTGTTCCAGGATCTCTTCTTCTGTCACTCAATCTCAGAGAGTATCTCATCTTTATCACCTGAAAAGTGCAGGTCTGGGGTAGATATCGTCCTGAAACCTCCTCTGTATTACGTAGACATCTATTTTCTACCTTGCTGCGAAATACACTTCCATGTCCATTATTTATGAAGGCCTCATTCTCAAAGATCCTGATTCTGCCACCCTTACTGATAAATAATATCTTACTCTGTGATTATTCCCTCAATTTGAACAGGATTACCTGAGGAATAAGGCACTAAACATCAGTAAGAGTGGCAAAATCAGACCCTTTAAAAATTAAGGGTCTGATTCTGACACCATTATTTGTTGTTTCCTTGAGGAGACAGTGCAGATTACACCATCCTACAGAGACCCCTGCTGGTTCTATATTCCCACCGCTCCATCAGTGGCACAGCCTTTAGGGAGAGTGCGTATTCTGATGTGGGATGCAGAGAACTGGAAGGAACTGATACATTTGCACTGCCTGACACTGAAGAGCAGGAGACCTGGACTCAAATCACAGTCTGCATGCCAGCCATAGCTTGGACTGCTAAAAAAGCAGCACACCCATGTCTGGAGGAGTACATCACCTCACTCAACAGCAGATCAGTGAAGTATCTGCACTGATGGTCCCTCAAGGATGGCCATAACTTAAGGAGGTCTCAAGGGATAGGGTCAAAGTAGTAGGAAGGTTGGAGGCGCCTCATTCTTCAAAAATTAAATGAAATGTTTCTTTTTCCATATCCACCTAGGTTTCTAATTACAGAAAGTTCCCGATGGAGAATAGCTCAATGCTGCTGTGCAGGCACCATAAATATTACTTCTCCTCCCCTGATGGCTAGTTACAAAAGATTTGGAAGGTTGGTAGCAGAGTCTTCAATCAAGCCAGTCAAAACACAGTATGGGGAAAGAATTGGTGTTTGTGCTGAAAACCACATCAGAAAGAGACCCCCTGGAATATTTCCAACCCGATTCTTGCAACTACAAATGTTCCTACAGTTCTCAGTACCTCCCATTGCTGTTGGAGAGAAATCCACAGATACAAAGCAGACTTTCCTGAGGAGCAGAGACCTCTATGCCTCTCACAGACCTTCCCTTATGCAGTCTCTCTCTATTCAGTTCTACACAGGTTCTTATACGATGCTCATCACAGTAGTAT
This sequence comes from Gopherus flavomarginatus, assembly GCF_025201925.1. NCBI lineage: Eukaryota > Metazoa > Chordata > Testudines > Testudinidae > Gopherus > Gopherus flavomarginatus. The sequence goes on from NC_066625.1 coordinate 33,577,117, forward strand.
CTCCAACACATGCACTTATCTGTAAGCACAGTATGGAAGAATCACTATATTGTTGGACTGTCCACAAGGTATGGCTTCTCTATGGCCCTGGGTGTGCAGAAAACATCTCAATGTGCAATGGCAATCAAAAAACCTAAACCAATGTTAGGAACCATTAGGAAAGGGATAGATAAGAAAATATCATAATGCCACTAAAGAAATCCATAATATGCCCACATCTTGGATACAGCATGCAGATTTGTCATCCCATCCCCCAAAAAGATATATTAGAACTGGAAAAGGTACAAAGAAGAGCAACAAAAATTAGGACTGTTCATCTTAGAAAAGAGATGACTAAGGCAGGATATGATAAAGGTCTACAAAATAATTAATAGTGTGAAGAAAGTAAATAGGGAAGGGTTATTTACCCCTTCTCATAACACAAGAATTAGGGGTCCCTTAATTTCAGTAAGTACTTTTTAACACAATGCACAGTCAACATGTGGAACTCATTGCCAGGGGATATCGTGAAGGCCAAAACTACAAATGGCTTCAAAAAAGATCATGGAGGATAGGTCCATCAAAGGCTACTAGCTCAGAGGGTCAGAGGTGTCATTAACCTCTGACTGCTAGAAGCTGGGACTGGATGACAGGAAATGAATCACTTGATAATTGCCCTGTTCTGTTCATTCCCTCTGAAACATCTGGCACTGGCCACTGTTGGAAGACAGAATACAGGGATAGATGGACCATTCATTAGTCTGACCCAGCATAGCCATTCTTATGAATCCATGTACAAGTGCAACCACAAAATACCATCAATACCACATTCTAGGCAAATAGCTTTAAGAAGTCTTCCTAATAACCCCACCTGCTCATCCAGCTGACCAAGTCTATTGAAAATAGACTTTGTGGTTTGGTTCATTGCTCCCAAAACATATTTTTACAATTCTGTCCAGTAAGTTAGTAAGAGAAAAAGAAGTTTAAGTTCCTGACCACTCAGTATCCCGTTGCAATGTTACTGACCACTGTTATACACTCCATCTGAATGCTATTGTTGAGCTCTGCTATCATACAAACAATTTCAGTTTAAGCAGCAAAGAATCCTGTGGCACCTTATAGACTAATGGACGTTTTGGAGCATGAGCTTTCGTGGGTGAATACTCATGCTCCAAAACGTCTGTTAGTCTATAAGGTGCCACACAATTCTTTGCTGCTTTTACAGATCCAGACTAACACGGCTTCCCCTCTGATACTTGACATCAATTTCAGTTTAGAACATGAATTCCCACTTATTTCCATTCTGCAGATTACTGCATAAGAACAAGAGACTATCTCACAGACCCACATTTGAAATCCTCTGATGCCCACTTCTCAAAAAGATTAATTCTACAAACCATACACAAGGGCTTTGTACACTTCTGAAACATACTGGTAGTTTGAGATTGACTGGTCTAGAACCAAGTATTTAATCACAGCACCCTGTTTATGTAGCTGTACCATATCACTAGGCACTTTCACTGGATATTCCTATGATCATATACAGATAGGGCAGGGTAGGGGGGAATCATATATAAAAGGACCTATGGTCTACTTTTCTAAAGATGATATTTAGAAAGTTTCTAGCTGTTTCAATAACAAAGATACATCTCTGTAAAGTGATACACTGTTTCCTAATAAACAGCATGCAAAAAACTACCTCCAGCCAAATAGCAACAGCAGCAGGCAGCAAAGGATCCCCATCCCACGGATCTCAATGAGATGGGAACTGCAATCCCACTTGGGACTTTTTCAGTGCTAAAGCAATGACTGCACCCACCTGGAGATATGACATTTTCTAACATCTGTACAATGTCCAGCACAATGGGGCCCCAATTAGGACTGGGGCCTTTGAGTATTACCATAATATATGTATTTACTGATGATAATAATAAAGGATCTAATCAAACACTTACACTTGTGCTTAACTTTACTACTATGAGTAGCTCACTGAAATCAATTCAACTACCTGTGATAGTAATAAGTAATAAATCATAAAAAGACCTAGCTTTTATATAGCGTTTTTCATCAATAGATCTTGAAGCACTTTACAAAAGATGTCAGTATCATTAACCCCATTTTACAGATGGGGAAACTGAGGCATAAAGGTGACTTGCCCAAGGTCACGCACAGACCAGTGGCAGTGCTGGGAATAAAGCTAAGCATGTGAATGTTTGCAGGCTCAGGGCCAACATTTTGTCTTAAACCACTACACCCCCTGGTTTTCCACCCAGGATGAGCTCTTTCTGTACCCAGTCCCGTCTGACCTTGAAAGTGAAAGGTAGATTCCCACTTTGCTGCCTTGAAGAAGCTGCAGAGAGAGTCCTCAACTGCTGAATCCCCAGGTAACATGGCCTCAGTGAACATGCATTAGCTATTTTTAAGCAACAGCACAAGTGAGTGAAGCAGCTAACCATGAATTTGATGACTACAAATATCTGTAACCATAAGACAGCGTTGCAATAGTCCAAGCGGAAAATCTATGCAATTTTTAAACATAGCCCACATTTTGATTTTTACTGCAAATTCCTAATGGCATTTATTATTTCATCTCCGCACTGCTTGGTTATGTGTAGAATTTGCATGAAGTGACTGATTCACCTCTCTTGCCCATTTAATTCTACTGAAGTCAACGGAGTTATTTCTGATATACGTTGACATGAGAGGAGAAGCAGGCCCTAGACATGACAATTGTTTTGGCTTTACTTTATTAATATAAATTTAACTTTTAGTGAATTTAATTCTAGGGATAGATGCCACACTGGATACTGAAATCTTCAATTCACAGAACAATTACTATAGAATATAAGAATTGCCACCTGGATTGGACCTGAGATCCATCTAGTCTGATATGCTGTCTCTAACAATGGCTAGTACCAGATGCTTCAGAGGAAGATGCATGAAACCCCTCAGTATGAAGATATGGGATTATATGCCCCTATGAAGACCTCATCATAATACCTAATAGTTAGAGGTTGGTTTGAGCACTGAAACATGAGGTTTTAACCTCTCTTTCAAAATTTGTTACCATTATCTATTGCAAGAGTCGGCAACCTTTCAGAAGTGGTGTGCCCTGTCTTCATTTATTCACTCTAATTTAAGGTTTTGCATGCCAGTAATATATTTTAACATTTTTAAAAGGTCTCTTTCTATAAGTCTATAATATATAACTAAACTATTGTTGTATGTAAAGTAAATAAGGTTTTTAAAATGTTTAAGAAACTTCATTTAAAATTAAATTAAAATGCAGAGCCCCCTGAACTGGTGGCCAGGACCCAGGCAGTGTGAGTGTCACCGAAAATCAGCTTGCATGCTGCCTTTGGCATGCGTGCCATAGGCTGCCTACCCCCATTCTATTGTAACTTTGAATGTTCTTGTTATCCATACAAATGTTCAATCTCTCTTCGAATTTTGCTAATGTTATGGCCTCCTGTGGCAATGAGTTCCACAGTATAATTACACCTGTGAATTTTTTAAAAATTTGCCATAATTTAATTCCATTGATATCACCTTGTTCCTGTGTTGTAAAGCAGGGAAAACAGAAACTCCTGATGTACATTCTCTATATCATAGATTTTTATCATGTACTATCACAGTCTACTTAGAAAAAAGACGATAATTTTAAAAGTTATAATAAAAAGAGGATAATTTAACTGTGGCTTTACTCTTCCTTTTAAAGGGCATTTATTCAGCAAATCCCATACTGTAATATGTTTTCTCCACAATTCCAGTTAAATGTTTTGCCACTTTTTAATCAGACTGAATTGTATAGCAACAATGTTTCCCATTGTCCTAGACATGTTACAGAAAGCTTTTTACCTATGCTTAAAAAAAAAATGATCTAGTATTGTTTATGCTCCCCTGAATCAAGGTTTGTCCCCTTCTAGGCCATGGGAGATTGGAAAGGTTTAAGGTGATAAGGCCAACTCGACTTCCTGCACTTACTAGCTACAGCAAGGAGGACGGAGGTAATATTGGTAGGCATGGAACGCACATTAGGAAATCTCAACCAGCGCAGTGCCGTGTCAAGCCCTAGTCTGCTGGTGGCCAGGGGCTGCCCGTCGAGTGGCCGCTGGGCTCGCCCCATTTCCCAGCAGGGCCCTGCAAGCCACAAGCCGCTGCTGTTGTTTGGGAGACATCATGCTGCTCTGTGACACAGTGATGATGGTACGATGACACCAGAGCAGTGCAGCCTGACCTGACCATGGATAGCGGCACAGTAGTGACATCACCTGTATGTGCTGATTTCATGGATGCGCTGCTGATGTCACGGTGACAGGAGTGCTGCCCGGCCCCGTCTCCATAGGAACAAGCAGAGGCACCAGGGCTGTCAGGGGGTCAGGGCAACACGGAACCTACCCCCACCCCCAAGCTGCAGGCAGGCAGGACCCCCCTCCCGATGCACCGGTTCTCCCGGGCCCCTCTGACCTCTGCTGGGAGAGGCACGCTCCATCCGCTCCGCGCCCCTGGGCGCTAACAGCCAGGCGGTAGCAAATTCCGTTCGAGGCGCATGAGCGCATGATTTGGCGCGCATGCGTAGAACAAGCGGCGGCCGTTGCCCGTGAACACTAGAGCGCTTTCCGTCGCCTTGTCCCTTCGCGCATGCGTAAAGCATCACTGTGCAAGGCCCACTTCCCAAACGTGTTTCTGTACGCATGCGCAAAACCAGCCCGGGTGCCCTGCTGGGCATGCAGGGGCGGGGCCCTAATGGTGGCGGGGGGCGGGGGGGTGTCGCACGTCAGTCACGTGGGAAGTTGATCGGCCTGGGCAGCGCGGTTGGGAGAGCGGGCCTGGTTGAGGGGCGGGGCGCTGAGCCGCGATTTACGCGGGAGAGGCTGCGCTCTGCGCTCGGTCCTCGCCAGCCCCCACGCTCGTCACTCCCTGGGGGGGGGGGGGGGGACAGAGGCGCTCCCGGGAGCGGGCACTGTCAGATCGCCAGCCCGACAGCTGGAGGGTGCGGCTGGTGCTCGAGCGATCAGCTGCCCGGCGGCGCATGTGTCCCTCGTGCTCTGGGCAGCTGGAGCAGCCTCAGCAGGAGCTGGCCCTGGGTCTGGAAAGGAGAGAAGTTTGGCTTTGCCTGCGCTACCAGTTTTCTTGGTCGGGGTGTGAAAAAAACAGCCCCCTGATGGACATAAGTTTTTCCAACGAAAGTGCTGGTGTGGACAGGAAGCGCTGCTGGTTGGAGGTGGTTTAATTATGTCAGCAGGAGAGCTGTCTCTTGCCAGCAAAGAGCAGTTACACCAGGTACATAGTGTAGACGCAGCCATCAGAACCTTGCCCTACCTGTAGTTACCAGTGCACTGAAAATGGATCAATCACTTCCTTGGCCAAGTCCTGTGATATGACAATAAGGAGTCTCAGTACTAGCACAATAACTTCAATGAAAAGAAAAGGAATACCCCTTGTATTCTCAGCAGCTGGATAATTTACTGCCACAGGAGGACAGAGGAGGATTATTTTAACCAATGATAATTATGCATGTTAAAACAAGGGTAATCTTTCAATGGACGTTAGGAGCCTAAATATCTTTGAAGATCTGGGCCTGAGTGGCTTTGCTGAATGTAAGCCTGCAAAACTCATTCTCTAAATCTCATACCAAACGTAGCCATTGAATGCTTCTCAGTATTTCAGGCTCCTGCAATTTTTTATTTTAAGCATTGAGAAAACTCTATGTTGGGCCTTCTGGCAAGACTATCTGAAATAAAAATCCCTAATGGCCCTTATTTCACATATGCATAGCTTGGTGTTGTGTTGGGGCTTTATTGGGTGATGGTTCCTGGGATTCAAATAAGCAGCCAAGTTTCCACCTTTCATGATCCATAGGTCCTACACATGCTGTAGCTCATCCACTGCATCAAATGCCCTAACCTCAAGCTGAAACTAGACAATCACTGCACTCTCAAATGAACTCACACAGAAAAATAATAAAAGACAGGAACATTCTATCTCCTCTGGGTGAACACTTTTCACAAAACAATAACTGCATATCTGACCTTTGAGTCCTTATTCTCAAAGAAAATCTGCACACCTTCAAAAGATGAGCCTGTCTTAAATTCATAACTTTGTTAGACACTAAAAACCACGGACTCAATAGAGATACTGAATGTCGGCGTGCAAAACTCATTCTCTGAATCTCATACCAAAGGCAGGACGGCTTTTCAGTTCTTTGCTTCATGTCTCACTCGCTATAACTGGTCACCAACTCGTAGATCGTGATTGACTGGTTGATCGTGGAACCTCTGACAGTCGATTTCAGCCTCAGTCCTCCATCTTGTTTTTTTTCTCCTCCATTCCACACCCGCTCCAGAGGTCCGTGCCATTCACCAGGTCCCTCTTCTTCTCCACCCCCGCAGGGTTGGTGAGGGTGACGAGAGACACAGCAAGTGGGGGGTCAGGAGGAAAGCCGTGGGCGGGTGAGGGTCTCGTGGGGGAGGTTGGTGAAGAGGTGAGTGGCAGGTGGGGGTGTCTTGTGGTGGGCGGATAAGGAGGCAAGCGGCAGGTGAGTGGCAGGCAGGGGGGATCTGGCAGCGGGCCGGAGGGTGAGGAGGCGAGCAGCAGACAGGGGACTGGCAGTGGGCTAGGGGTGGGGAGGCAAGCGTCAGACGGGGGGTCTTATGGCAGGCAGGTGAGGAGGCAAGCGGCAGGTGGGTGACTAGGTGAGCAGCAGGCGGGGAGGATCTGGTGGCAGGCCACAGGTGAGGAGGCAAGTGGCAGGTGGGGGAGGGGTCCTGGGGCAGATGGGTGAGGAGATGAGTGGCAGGCAGTGGGGATCTGGTGGCTGGCCAGGGGAGGAAGCGGCGAGAGGCAGGTGGGGGAGGGGTCTTGTGGTGGGCAGGTAAGGAGGCATGCAATAAGCGGCTTGGGGACGTGTTTTGTAGTGGGTGCGTGAAGAAGCAAGTGGCAGGCGAGGGGATCTGGTGGTGGGCCAGGGGATGAGGAGGTGAGTAGCAGGTGGGGAGGCTCTAGCGGTGGGCTGGGGGGGAGAGGAGATGAGCGGCAGGTGGTGGGGCCGTGGGGGATATGGCAGCAGGCCTGGGGCTGAGCAGGCAAGTGGCAGGCGGCAGGGATCTGGCTGTGGGCAGGGGGGGGTGAGGAGGCAAGCGGTAGGCAGGGGGTGTGTGTGTCTTGTGGTGGGCGGGTGAGGAGGCAAGCAGCAGATGGGTGACCAGCTGGTGAGGGGGATCTGGTGGCAGGCTGGGGGTGTGTGTAAAGAGGCAAGCAGCAGGTGGCAGGGGGTCCTGTGGCTGGCAGTCGAGGAGGCAAGCAGCAGGCCAGTGGCAGCAGATCACGGTGGGCCGAGGAGGTGAGGAGGCAAGTGGCAGGCAGGGGGGAAGTTTCTCATGGCAGGCAGGTGAGAGGGATCTGGGAGCAGGCCGGGGGGTGAGGAGGCAAGCAGTAGATGGGGGTGAAGGTGTCTTGTGGGTGAGCAGGCTAGCATTGGTGGGGGGGGGTCTGGTCACGGGGAGGGGGGATCTCGCGGCAGGCAGGGGATGAGGAGGGGCTGGGTGGAGGGGTCTTGTGGCAGGATGCAGTGAGTGGGGCCAGTGGTGGGGCCAGGATTGAGTGTAGGCGGGCCATGCACAGAAAAGGTTGGACAAGGAGCTAGATTCCCTCCTGGGAAGCTTTACCTACTGCCCATGGTTGCTAGCTAGACATGATAGTGGTGACAGATGACAGAACAAGAAGCAATGGTCTCAAGTTGCAAGGGAGGAGGTCTAGGTTGGATATTAGGAAAAACGATTTCACTAGGAGGGTGGTGAAGCACTGGAATGGGTTACCTCGGGAAGTGGTGGAATCTCCATCTCCATCCTTAGAGGTTTTTAAGGCCCAGCTTGACAAAGCAGGAGGTTGGACTATATGACCTCTCGAGGTCTCTTCCAACCCTAATATTCTATGATTCTATGATGAGTTGACCCCCTCAACGTAACAGCTTATAAATTTGAAACAGCTTCATAACTACATTTAAAACAGTACTTATTATTAGTTGCAAATGCAGAACTGAAAAAAAGAAAAGGAAAAAGGCTTATCGTGTGTGGCACGCATGTCTACCGCTCAGAAGTATTTCCCATAGACTTCAGTCATAGCTAGTGCTCTCCCATTTTCTCTTTTTATAATAAAAAATACATACCTAGCTAGCTAGCTGGCATTAACAAAGGGTGATGAACCGGAGCCATCTAAAAAAACCGAAAACCTACAACTTCCATTCGGAACAGGAAAGTGAATTTCTATTTGCAACAGTGAAAGATAAGTGTGCATGTCTGTTCTGTCACACAAGTATATCAATAAGTAAAACGGGGAATTTAGAAAAACACCACAAAACAATGCATAGCAAATTCAAGGACAGTTTCCCCTTCAATAGCGCACTCCATACAAA